>NW_006160045.1:535143-545716 GCF_000334495.1 Tupaia belangeri chinensis
TGACCGTGGCTTGGGGAATGGCGATCTTCCCTTGTCCTGAGAGTAAGGGTGGCTTATGGTCTTTGGGGTAACAGCATCTCGTGGATGAGTCTCTGAGCCCCTCCTGGCTACTGAGATCCTTCGCCCATTAGTAATCCCCAGTAGGAGAAGTGAATGTAGCATTCTTTATTGACATTTTCCAGGAGGGTGGGATGAGTCTAATGGGAGTAACTCCTGTTCGCAGCCACCGCCCTACGCAGCTGCCACCTTAGTGGATCCGCATTCTTTCAGGATTATTGTAAAAGTTATAGTAAGGCTGGGGGTGCCTTTATGGGATACAGGGGTATGGCAATAAGGCCCATGGCAGAGAAACTGAGTGCAGGCCAGTACAGTAACACAATAGAGGTGAGGTCCAGAACTCGTAAAACTGTTGACCTTGCAAACAGTTCTCCTCAGCCGAGTCCTTGCTCTAGGCCTGAGGGGCAGTTCTTTCATACTCAGCTTGTGTTCACTGCATGGTACCAGCACTCTTCACCCTCTACCATTCTGATTCTCTTGAAGCAAACAAACTAAAGTGCATTTCCGTTAAGAGATAAGGAATACTGACATATCCATTACTTCACAATGACTTCCTCTCACATATAGTCAGTGAGCTTATTATGGCATTAATTCTGCTTTTGCAAAGATCATCACTCTTAAAAGGACTTTTTCTGACATAGCTTCTTGAAAAGACACATTCATAGGGCTAGACAATGGCACAGGAACAAAATACAATGCATTCTTAGGTGTATCCACATGGAAAGGTGTTGGATTGGCATCTGGAAACCCTCCCTGAGTATAAACAGGCATGTGTATGTCCGTGCTCCAGGCTGGCTGAAGCTGGAGGTGGATTATGCTTCAAGGCCCTTTTGGGGATGCTATCTCTCTCCCTCTCTCTATCTCTCTCTCTTACTCTCTATCCTTGTCTCTCTTTTTCATAGAAAAAAAATAACCTCTTAAATATACATTATCTGTTGATGATAATTTATTTGGTAATATCTTTGACTGGGCTAATTAACAATGTATTTATGCTGGCAAAATCCACTTTGAGCTGCCAATAGATTCATGTACCTACTGTTTGAATAGAATCCCAACCTGTTCCCTGGCTTTAAGATTTAAGCATATTTCCTTAGCATTCTTTGATTTATTAAAGTTAAATCTGCTTTTCTTGAAATTGAAAATTATAGTAAAATATACATAATTAATAACCACAGTAAACTATATAGTATTAGCTAGGTGCTACCTTATAGTGTATTCATTCTACTCAGAGATTCATGCCTTAAGTCAGACATGTATTCACAGATATGTATATATCAGCAGAGTTTGCTATTGAAAGTAGTTAGATTATTTAAGAAATTTTGTGAATTAATAAAATGTGGGGAAAAAGGAATGGAAAACAACTGTGGACACCTGAGATAGTGTGGGGGAGCATGGGAAACAGCAGAGGGTGAGAAATAGGGGATATATATATATATATATATATATATAAACAAACATATATATATATGACACTAGAAATGGAAAATTATTGACAATAACATGTATGATTAAGCTACTATGCAGCATCCTCTTGATCAGAAATTGCATTTTGTATGTTGTGACAATGCTCAGTGAATAAATGTAAATTAATTAATTAAAGAATAAGAAATAAAAAATAAATAAAATGAATAATGTACTTTGAATAATTTTTTAAAAAAAGATGTACAGTGCTTGAATGTAAAAATAAATAAATAAATTAATTAATTAATTAAATAAAATGAAAAAAATACATATATGGGCCAGCAGGTGGTGTTAAGGTGCTGGGCTCCCACATGGCTGACCATGGTTTGAGTTTCGGACCCTATGTTTGCCTAAGATCCCGAGAGAAGAAAGAAGAAGGGATTGTGGCATGGCCATCCACCCAGGATGATTTTTTGCTTTCTGTCTCTCTGCCTCTCTTTATCTCTCCAGTGAGCACATATACCCAATAGAAAAATCTTAAAAAAATAAAAAGAAGAAAAAAAATATTATGCACATGTAGAGATTTTTTTTTTCAAATTTTCTATAATTGAGACTCTTATGATTTAATAATTAAAATAATTATTTGTAGGTCTGGCAATTCCACTTGAGTCTTCAATTTGTACACACCCAAAGGTAGCATTCAGGTTCACCACAAAAAACACAATCAGAGATCTCAAGATTAGACATGTTAGAATGTCAGTGGAATAAGTTTTTCTTTTAAATTATATGTCACATTTTCGAATCTAAATTACCAATTTCAAAAAAGAACACTTTTTTATTTACATTTTTACATTTTTTGAGGTTTAAAAGTTTATATTAATTCAGCTTTAAATTGACAAGGAATGGTCGGTCTTCAAATGACAAATTAAGATGTAAGTTTGAAGTTGTTAGGATGTCAGTCATCCTGATTGACAAATTTCACTGCTGAATTAAGGTTTAAATTTCCTATAAATCTGACTGCCAGTTGGAGTGTTTGATGTAATCTACAATTCTCTGTAAAAATGATGTTTTGAGCAGAGAATCAAAAATGTCATGTGATTGGTAATGGTCATGGTAATACCTCAGATTTACTTCTAGACCTTTGTGCATATGCCTTTCCATGGGAACAACTGACCGCCTTCTCATTGACCCCAAAGGTATTCCAAATCTGAACAACAGCGTACTAAGAAAGCACAGGGTATAAAATTGTCTCATGTCATCCAGAAGGTGAAAGATGAAAGAAACCACAGAAACTATCAAACACAACATATATTATATATAAAAGAAAAACGACACACCACTAGTTGGTGCCAAAACCTAGTGCCCTGATTCTTTCCCCTTATGTTCTGTATCCATGTCTCCTTTCATGTTCTCAACCTCATGTGACAATTTTTCTTTAAAAAATTTTAGGTGCATTCCCCTTTTTAATAATCTAGTAGCCTTTCTTTCAAAGTGAATGAAACAATCACATCATATATCCAAACACAAAATTGAGAGATGTGGTTAGAGTCCATATTTTCTGGAAGATTTTTGTTGAAACAGTTCAAATCAATCTTGGAAAGTAAATTAAGAATAGATTTTACTGTTTCAATAAATTTGATGAAATATATTTTTCTCTCAACAGTAAGGGAGGCTGTTAAAATAGCATGACCTCTGGAGCACTTAGAATGCAGGGTAGGGATCATGAAATAAATTTCCATCAAAAATATATCTCAATGGGGACCAGCAGTTAGAGTAATGGCTATGTTGCTAGACTCCCACGTAGTCAACTACGGTTTGAGTCCTGGACCCAGCGACTTAAACTCACGCTGGACGCATGTGCGTATGTGCCCAAGATCCCAAGAGGAGAACAGAGGAGAAGGGATTACGGCATGACCATCCCTCCTGGGGGGTGATTTCTTGCTTCCTGTGTCTATGTCACTCTCTGTCTTTTTGGCGAATGCACACACCCTCTAGCAAAAACCTCTCCAAATATCAAATATCTATATCTATATCTGTATCTATCTATCTATCTATATATATATATCTATATAGATATATAGATATATAGATATATATATATCTTGATGATCTAAAGTTAATGTCATTGTTTACAAAGCAACTGGAAGATAGTCTGTAAGTATAAACAGAGTAAGTGAAGCAAAAAAAAAGTCAGCAGCTCTGTCAGCTATATTGTATTTGGAGCTTAAGAAAAATAGAAATTCTCAGGACCAGCAGTTAGCATAATGGTTCTGTCGCTGGACTCCCATGTAGTCAACCACAGTTCAAGTCCCAGACCTGGTGGCTTAGACTCACGCCACGCACATGTGCGTTCGTGCCCAAGATCCCGAGAAGAGAATGGAGGAAAAGGGATTGCGGCATGGCCATCCCCCCGGGGGTGATTTCTCTTTTTCTGATTCTTTGTCTCTTTCTATCTTTCTGGCGAGCACACATGCCCTATAGCAAAAACCTCTCCAAAAAAAAAAGTTAATCTAAAATTATTTTATTGGGAAAAAGATCAATCTGAGTACATGTTTACATAGATAATTTACAGAATACCCACAATCGATGTCGAACTCTAGCAGGATTCTCTAGTGGGATCCAGCTCACTAGTAATCATGTAAAAGTAAAATAAAACAAGATAGAATTTTCACACATCTTATTGTAAAAATTATGAACACTGACAATAATTACTGCTGACCATTAATGGATAATCAAGTATTAATATTTAGAAAGGTTGAACATGAGTAGATAGCACTTTTTGGAGTGCAATTTAGTATCATTAATCTATATTCTAAAAGGTGCATGCCCTCTGACCAAACACATTTCCAGAGTCTCCCCTTCAGAAATATTCACCTATCTACAAAGATATCTTTAAGAGTGGTCATTATAACACTGTAAGAAGGAAACCCTAAAAAAAAAAAAAAAAAAAAAAAAAACCTCTAAAAATTTTTCTAAAAAGAATTTTTTTTTTTTTTTTTTGGCTCTCATGTCCTTTTTCAAGTTGTACATATTGATGGAGTACAGTGTGTTTTTCAGAACATGTATACATTCTATAATGACCACATCAGAGTAATAAACATACCCACAATTTCAAACTTTTATTATTTCTTCATCCAACTAGGGAGTCTTGACTTTGTTGACTGGTGCTATCTTTTTGGAAGCCACCTAGCCATTCTTTAATGCTGAATGTGACCCAGAAATCCCACTTTCAGGTATTTGTTCAGAAGAAACAAACAAGTCCACATTGATATCAATTGAAGCCTCTTTTTTAATTGCCAGAAGGCATCTGTGCTTATCAGAGTAACAGAGAGAGAGGGAGATAGGGAGAAATAAAAGGCATCCCCCAGTGGGATATGGTCATGCTACAATCCCTTCTCCTGCATTTCCCTATCCTGTTGGATTTCGAGCATGTGCGCACATGGGCTTGGTGTGTTTATTCAAGCTGTTGGAATTCAAATCTTGGTGGGTAACATGGGATGGATACAGATCCCTTAACCATTGAGCCTGGGACTATCCAAAGCATTTTTAATCATAGTAAAAAAAATATAATTAACTTTAATGACCATGGATAAAGGACTGATTGAATAAGTTCTATGAAATAAAATACTCAAAATACTACTCAATCATTTAATAGAATTTAATAGCTCTGTATTAGTTATTAAAAAGTTGAAGAAAATAGATGTGGTGTAATGCTACTTATTAAAAAAAAAACTAGACAACTCTATTACAAACTCCTTGTAAATGCAATATTGGACAAGAGCAGTTCAATAGAAAACCCCATTGGTATTGCTTCTTAGTCAACATAAGATGTCACTATTAAAAACTGATTTTGCCCAAAGGCAGCCCTACCCACTTCCTGCTAATCAATATCTCTTTACCTCTTTCGAGCTCTTGGAGTATTACCCAATAAGAAAACTCAGGATAGTTCAATTCCTTTGATAGGTTACAATGACATTGAACCAATGACCAGCTCAGCATACCAATGTGTTTAAGATGGGTACATCCTTTATAAAGCCATAAAACAGCTCATTATAGTATTTAACTCAAGGAAATAGATGCAATATTATATCTATGGTTCTAAAAGGGGCCCTCAAATAAACTGTTTTCAAAAATGTATGATATGTTCTATACATGCCTTAAACAGCTGGTCTTCCCACTTCAACCAAATTGCTTTGGTGGGAGCTGCTAGTCACAGTTCTTCCTTACCTCTGGGCAAAGCAGACTGGCATGACAAAGGCTGGTCAATCATTGGACTTATCTAATGTCCAAGTTAATTTGCCAAATACAGACAAATAATTAGGTTAGACCCAGAGAATACAATTTGGAATTTTTACTGGCTGGGGCTATCAGAAAACACTATTATTCTTCTAAGTAACTGTCACTTTATATATATATATATATATATATATATATATATATATATATATTGATTATTGTGTTGGCCATGAGGGAAAAAGAAATTAAAATCACAATGCAATACCATTATACACACAGAAGGGCCAAAATGGAAGAAGAACAAAAAAATTAAAGGTTTTAAATTGAGGATGTTAAGCAAGCAGCATATTTACACAATGGCAGGAATAAAGATGTTTCCAGCACTTTGGGAAACTTGCTTGACACTGTCTACTAAAGGTATCATTTGCATAGCCTCTGATCCAGGATATACCCACCTAAAATGTATGCTCTTCTAAACACACACACTAATTATCATAGCAGCTCTATTCCAAAAGTCCCAAATTGGAAACCAAAAGTCCATTTAGCATGTGTAGCATGTAGCTTACAAAATATAAAATGATCAAGTTGTTATTTTAATAATTTTGATGGTCACAATAAAGAAACAAAAGTAAAAGAACAGGTGTTTCTTTCATCCTATGGTCTGCTTATGTAAGGATAATCAAGTAGAAGATAGATTAACTTAAGAAAATGCAAGACCACATTCATAAATTAATAATGGAGTGGAGAAGCCTCCTGCATCTGAGGTGTGAACAGTTCCTTTCAAGGACTGAGACCACTGAAGATTTTCTGCTAAGATTTCACCCTCCAGACCCCAACCTTGAGTGCTCAGCTTCCACACACTGAATGTCTAGACAGATCTAAGTGAACAGTAGCCAAACATCTGAATACTATCAGGGTCAGAATGTTCCTCAATTCCTACTGAATCTGCCACACAAAGGTAGAAAAACGGAACTTCAGAGAGACTGCAGATCACCTCACCCTGCACACCTCGGTATGCTCAGAGTGAACCTCAAGAAATTAGAAATAAACATATAACCCATCAGATGACCAGAAATCACCACAGAGGTAAAATAAATATGAGAAACCAAGAAAATACCTCTCCCTCAAGAGAAAATAACAACACCTCTTCATCCACAGACAGTATAATGAAACTTGCAGAAATGTCAGATAAAGAATTTAGAATATTCATTGTGACAAAGCTAACAGAGATGCAAGGAATGAGAGACAATGGACTTCCAAAGATACAGGAGAAAAGAGTCCATGAGTTCCAGGAGGTGAGGAAGTTCTTGTACTATCTGAAAAAGGAAATACACATCATAAAAAAGAATCAAACAGTACTGTTAGAGATGAAGGCTGTAATACAGGAAATCAAAACCTCCCTTGAAAGTATTAAAAGCAGATTTGATCATACAGAAGATCAAGTCTCAGTTGTAGAAGACAGAATCTCTGCCCTGGAAAAATTCACCACAAAGGCAGAAAGTAGCCCAAAAGTAAGGGCATTGATAATCTATTCCATAAAATCATGGAAGAAAACTTTCCAAACCTAGAGAGGCATTCAAAGATCCAGATCCAAGAAATACAAAGAATCCCAAATAGAACCAACCCAGGAAGATCTTCTCCAAGAAGATCATTAACCCAGATTGACCAAAACCACAGACAAATGCAAGATACTAAAATTGGCAAGAGAGAAATGTCAAGTTACTTTCAAAGGATATTCCATCAGGCTAACAGCGAGCTTCTATTGAAAACAATGAGAGCAAGAAAAGAATGGGAAAATACATTCAAAATGTTAAGTGAAAAACATTTTCAACCAAGAATACTATACCTGGCAAGATTATCCTTTATATGGTAAGAAAAGACAAAAACATTCTCAGATAAACAAAACCTGAAAGAATTTACCAATACCAGACCAGCTCTCCAAGAAGTTCTGAATGGAGTGCTATGCCAGGGAAACTAAATACAGACACACAGAAATAAGAGTTCAAAAACAACCGAAAAAATGGCCAACTTAGTGGTAGGGGCAAATACAGAGTTCAGTGTTATCTTCCAGAATTTAAATGGAAAGATTGGACCACAATAGAAGAGAGATTAAGCACTGCAGACTGAACTGGTGAAATAGAATTTTATGACTTTTGACTAAAACATTACTGATTTTCTTTGATGCTTTGTTTTCCAGATTTAAGGATTTTTGTCTTCTCTTGAGTTGTTGATAGGTTGATGTACCTACTATTTGAACAAAATCCTAACCTGTTTCCTGGTTTTAAGTCTTAAGCAAATTCTCTAACATATTTTTATTTATTAAAGCTAAAACTGATTTTCTTGAAATTAAAAATATATATTAAAATACCTATTTAATGATCGCAGTAAGCTATATAGCCTCAGCTAGTGCTATTTTATAGTATATTCACTCTACTCACTGAGTTTCATGCCTAGTCAAACATGTGTTCACAAATATGTATATATCAGCTGAACTTGCTATTGAAAGTATTTAGATTAATTAAGGTATTTTGTAAATCAATAAAATGTGAGGAAAAAAAGAGGAATGGAAAACAATTGTACATACCAGAGACAGTGTGAGAGGAGGGTGGAAAATGGCAGAGGGTGAGAAATAGGCAATCAAAAAGTTACATAAGAAGCACAAAATGGAAAATTACTTGTTGATGATAACATGTATGATTAAGCCAATATAGAGTGTATTCTGGATGGGAAATCACATTTTGTATGCTGTGATGATGTTCAATGAGTGAATGTAAACTAAATTTTAAAAATAATAATGGAGGACTCTAGGGGGAAAGGAATATACAAATCATTCCCTTCTCATTTTTATTTTTCACTTATATTACTCTTTTTGCTGTCCTACAGACAGCATAGCATAGAAATTCCAACAACATTTTTGTCAGCTTATCAACAATATCATAAATCAGTTGGCAGTTTTATCAACTGTATTAGGGAGAAATGTTCACCTGTTGAAATACCCATTTTGTAAGACAAATAATAATGTGATTGAATGTGTAAAAGAAAATGAAATGAAAAATAAATTAATTAAAAATTTTTAAAAAATCATTTGGCAGATACATTTTAAAATTTTTGTCTATTTTTTTTTAAAGTTGCTATAGGGCACATGCATTCTTGCCAGAGAGAGAGAAAAAAAGACAGAAAATGAGAAATCACACTCTCCCTCAGGGGAATGGACACGACACGATTCTTTCTCCTCCATTCTCCTCTCAGGATTTTGGGCATGCACACACATGCACTTCATGTCTTTTTCAGGTCACTGGGTCTGGGACTCAACTGTGCGATCAGTCATGTGTGATCCAGCCACCTTAATCACCATGCCACCTGACTAGTCCTGGCAAATATAGTTTTGCCATGTGCAAAGGAAATAATATATCAAAGTAATAAGACTAGTTCTTAGCACTTAGCAAATACATTAAACATCAGTTTATGTTCTCATTTCTATGCTAAGATATGGCTGAAGTAATGATTCTTAGGTGGTTAGAGTTGAAGGTTACATTGTTTTCTTGTTATCTAACTTACTTTTACCAGAGATGCATTCAGCAAACTGTTTATACTTTCTACCTCTGGAGGTTTAGTCTTACTTTATTTCCAACTTCGTTTCATCTATAGACTGGCAGAAACATACAGGAAATACCTGGGTTTTGTATGATGTTTGTCCTACTAAAGAACAATGGAACACTGACTAGAAGCAGAGAACAGATTAGAGAAGTGGCTTTGTACAATCTGTATGTCCTACTTCGTGACTTGATTCTAAATAAAGCAACCCTTTTTCTCTTACACTGCATGATGATAATGACCATCTTTATTTTACAATAAGAAATGAATACGGCATTAATTGTTACTTAATCATTTTAGAATACTATAAATGTTTCTATAAAAACTGCTATGCTGATCAAAATATTTCCTGTTTCATTAGAACTATGAACTCTTCCTCATGACTGCAAAATGAGCAATAAAATTTGATAGCATGGCACAGTCAAGATTGCCTATTGGATAAGGGTGATTTTTTCTCAAAATGTGTTATATGAATGCATTAAATATTTGATGCTTAATAAAAGCAAAACAGCATCCCTTTCCACTAAGCTGCTTCAAATACTAATTACATAAGAAAGATTTGCTAAGCTAATGATTTTCTAAGTAGGCACAAATGCTTCTTTAATTTCTGATGTGTTCTTCTTTGTCCCTCAGAATGAACGAGTAGCTGTTCCAATATTTGGTAGCTTCACTTTTTAATAGCAGGGGTTTATTTAACAAGACTTTAAACTCTGCCTTGGATTTTATACTGATGCTTTTAACAGAGAGCTATCGGGAAACACCGCCTCAGCACTGATACAAGCATGGAGTATGTGCCTCTCCACTCTGATCATGTGGTCTCTGGGCTGGCTGGGCTTAATCCTATCTGTGATTTGATTTGTCATATCATGACAGTGGTTTGTAAAAGCTTTAGCTCCTAGTCTACTATTAACTGCAAACATCTTCTAGCTTCTTCTCTCAATGATTTATTTCTCCAATTATCCACATCTTTGCATATCTCCCTCCCTCAGATTCCAGGGTTAGCTACATTACTTTCTTTGGCCATTGACACATTAGCAAATGCAATCATACGAAGCTGGATAAGTGATCTTGCATTAGAATGTGCTCTCCTAAAAGAAAGAAAGGAAGGAAGGAAGGGAGGGAGGGAGGGAGGAAGGAAGGAGAGGGAAAGGGAAAGGGAAAGGGAAAGGAAGAGAGAGAGAGAGAGAGAGAGAGAAAGAAAGAAAGAAAGAAAGAAAGAAAGAAAGAAAGAAAGAAAGAAAGAAAGAAAGAAAGAAAGAAAGAAAGAAAGAAAGAAAGAAAGAAA
>NW_006160045.1:547128-554746 GCF_000334495.1 Tupaia belangeri chinensis
AGAAAGAAAGAAAGAAAGAAAGAAAGAAAGAAAGAAAGAAAGAAAGAAAGAAAGAAAGAAAGAAAGAAAGAAAGAAAGAAAGAAAGAAAGAAAACTTGGTCTTCTATATCTCAGTTGCTATATGGAGGGAGTATATGAGAGAGGAAAAACTGAGGTGCCCTGGCCAATAGCCCCTAGTACTTATCAGACATGAATGAGGCCATTAAGAACAGGCCAGTCCCAGCCCACATTTTGAATCACCACAAATGCACAAATGAGTCTAGCAAACACCACCTGGAACAGAGAACAATCATCCCAACTAAGCCTTGCCCAAATTCCTGCCTTACATAATTGGGAGCAAATAAATGTTTAAAGCCATCAAAAATTACTTGCCAGGCCAATCCCACTCACTAGTGGTTAAGGGAGGCAGCTCCCACATGGCAACCATGCTGTTTGAGTCCTGAACCTGGCAGCTTGAGGGACATACTGGGCACATGTGCAAATGTGTCTAAAATCCTGATGGGGTGAAGAAATGAAGAAGAAAGGATTACAGCATGAATATGCCCCATGGGGGGAACTTTGTTCCTTGCCCTCTTTCTCTCTGTCCTTTTAGCTCTTCCTGGCCAGTGCACATGTCCTCTGGCACTGTTTCTTTTTTTAGAAATTAAAAAGTACGTGGCTTCCACCCTGTCTTTCCCTGTTCCTGTGAGCCAAAATGGGGCAATGCACTGATGAGCAAGGTGCGATCATATGGGAAAAGGTAACAACGGAAGGAAATTTTGAATGCAGAAATAAGGGGTGTTTTATATATACAGGATAGGTCAAAGAGTGGGTGATAGGCATCTCACTTGGGACCATTGTGACTAAATAATGACCACTATACTAATACAATGACTGAACACTTTGTGAAATATGTCAGTCATCTGAAATTAAATATAACTCAGTAGAGGTAACACCAAGCAGGTTTCAGTAAGTTTCCACCAACTGAACCAGTGTTCAATGTGATTAGATGTTAGTGCTCAATACAGTAGTATGTAAATTTTTACTGGAATAACAAAGTTATACATCTCTAATTTATAGAATAATATTTATACTACTAAGTGTGCTTATAAATACCTTATTTCTATAAGTGAGACTTGCCTTCTCACTTTCCCTTTCTCTCTCTGGTCAAATTAAAAATAATAATAATAAGAAAAAGTGAAATTATATTAATTTTAAAAATAAACAGAATGATTCCATAGTAAATATAATACATAACAATAATTCAATAAACATATTTTTAGCAAATATTCCTTAAAAAGTAGAGCTACTTCAAGTGTACAATGAGCAATTATAAGGAAGAATCAACTGCAGAGATGGAAGCAGCTTTCGAAATTGCATAAAATAATTGAAGTAGTCGATAATAAGTAACTAGAAAAATTAAATGTTTAATTGTCAAGGAAAATATGTATACATATATGAGTCTTTATTTTTTTCCATTCAATCATTGTACATCTTTACATCATTGAAAATGAATTTTCTTAGCATGAATACCCTGTATGTTAGTCCAGTCAAAGAAATTACCATACACATTGTCATCAACAGATAGATAATTTTCCATTATTTTTTCTGGTGAATGTTTTGCTTTTTTATTTTAAAATGCTATTTATGATAAAACAAGGTTAATCTCTAAATCAGTTCACTAGCATGGATCTTCCCAATGAGGGTGACTTGATAATAAATACAAATGTTTATTACATGGTGCCATTTTTCCGGAAAAAAGAAGAAGTAAATTATGAGATGCCTATTTCAGAATGAGAATTGGCACAGTTTGTTCTAAAGAGAAGAGTCTAGAACTCCTGACTACTAACATTAAACTATTAACTTAAACCATCTTCTGCGTTCTTGTTAAAAGTGTGGGTTTGGGAACCAGCAGTTAGCGTAATGGCTATGTCGCTGGACTCCCACGTAGTTGACCGTGGTTCGCGTCCCGGACCCGGTGGCTTGGAACTCACGCCGGGCGCGTGTGCGTGCGTGCCCAAGATCCCGAGAGGACAATGGAGGAGAAGGGATTGCAGCGTGACCATCCCCCCTAGGGGGTGATTTCTCGCTTTCTGTCTCTATGTCTCTCTCTGTCTGTCTGGCGAGCGCACGCACCCTATAGCGAAAATCTCTCCAAAAAAAAAAAAATTAAAAAGTGTGGGTTTCACCATAGATAAGCATGTTATGTTTACATTTGGACACAAGAGAGAATTTTTAGATACATTTTTTAGCAAAACTAGGTCCACAGAAAAGAAATATCCCAAGTGTAAAAATAGATGAGGTGGCAGAAGCAAGCCGCCTACAGTAATAGCTATTTCACACTTTGGAAAGGTTGATTCCAGCACGGTTTGCAATTACAGGAACAGAGAGACATAAGCTAATTAGTTATTGAGTCCCTATGTTCTTTAAGGAAAGCCATCGATCTCTACCCTCAGAAAGTTATTTTTACATAATCACATGTGCAAACTAGTAGGTGACAGACTACCTGTGGGGTCCTCCTTTCAGCTTTGGTCTTGGAAAAAAAAATAATCCTATTGATACTTTTATTTACAGGGAGTTTTGAATCCTCCAAATAGTTAGAATATGGCTATAACCACCATAAGGAAACCATATTTAATTACCTATGGCTAATTACTTGTGTAGCACTGAAACCTATGTAATATTAAGGTTTCAAAGCCAGGTGGGAGGTCTTTAAACTGTGCTCCTTTAAATCTTGATAGCAAGACTCCTGTGGCTAGAGTTATGTGCATTATTGCCTCCAAAATGCTGATGAGAGGAAAAATTGAATAAGAAGGCTTAAGAAGAAACACACTGGCTCTACCATAAGCTTAATAAGAGATTATGTTTGCTTTAAAATTGAAGAGGCATGTGTTCTAAAATAGCTCATTAGGGACCTTATATGTTTCTAGTCCAAGGGTGTGTTCATTATCTTAAAAACAAGATAGATGGATATATTTATACATATGCAGTTTAATAAAATAAAATTTTCATACACAGAATATTTTAACACATCTAGATGTTAATCTTTTATTCTATTACATTGATGAAACTTTTGAGTAATATTAAGGGCATAGCAATTGTTCATCAGGGTTCTATGCAAATAGTTAGGATTGGGATCGAATTAAAACACCTAGTGATCCAGGCAGGATTGTATGTGAATTCAATTCCTTACCCTGGTTTCCAACAGGAGGAGAAGGTGTAGAGGTAAACCCCCTACCCACTGACCAAAGCCTCCTTTTTCAGGTATCTTATTTTTGTTGCCCACTGAGACTTGTATGAATGAGAGCAACTTCTCTCAATAGGAGAAAGCCTGGGACTTTTTGCCATGTCAACAGGTGGGATTACAAGAGAGTGTATTGATCTTCAGAAAGTCATTTCATACTGATGTCAAGGATTATACCATCTTTGCTGTTCTCATAGAAGGCTCTCCTCCTTGGATAGATTTGATTGGACTTTCCGGTGTTATTAGGGAAGTACAATGAAAGAGAAGAGTCTTGAGTTCACCTCTCATTTTTCAGACTGTGCCATTGACACTATTTGGTCATTTTTATTCAGCTAAATAAGCATGAAAGGTAAGCCAGAGGTCTTCCTGTTCTTGCAGAGGAAAATGGGTATCATATTACAAAAGCCCTTTCTGCATTGTGCAAGGATTCTATTCTAATTATCCCCACCAATCCCAAGACCAACCAGATGCACCATTCAGTTTCATAGATATTTAGAAATGTTCTAAGAAAGAAAATTTTTAATCTGCTTCTCAGTCTCTCCCTACCTTTCCAGATCTTCAAATTGAGTGTCCTGTATTTATTTACATCACAGTTTCAAAGCAAACTTATTAAGTGAGGTTTCAGTGTGGCTGAGAGGTAACATCATAATATGAAAGATACAAATCATCTCTTTAAAATATTCCACATGTATGCCATACTAGGATACCACAAATCCTTCCCCCTATTTCTAGTTTCTCTCTTGTTCCCACACAGAAATTAATGTTCAACAAATATGGAGTGCATCTTACACTTGCTGCATTTTTCAATTGTCCAATAGCCACGTGTGACTAGAGGCTGCTATGCAGGACAGCACAGCTTCAGATGTTTGCTACTTTGTCTTGTTAAAAATATGTTAGGATAGCTCATCAATAATTTTTACAGTGATTACACACTGAACTGATAACATTTACAAATTATTGGGTTAAATAAAACATATTATTAAATTATCTATAAAAGATATTAATGTTGTTACAAAATAAATCTTTTCCCTGTGTTCATAAATGCAGTAAGTATCAGATATGGGCAAAAGCATCTAACATATAATATTTTCATAACCGAATTCTTGATCTTCCTCCTACTCCAAACCTGTTGCCTGCTCCCACATCCTCCACTGAGGAAAGTGGTCATTCATTCCTTCCTTCCAATTGCTCACACTGAAATGCTGCATTCCAGTCTTTCTCTCACATTGCAGATCAGCCCTTCCTATGGCACTGCCTTTGTTACATGTTCTTCAATATAGATCCAAAATCTGGCTACTTCTCACCATCCCTACTGCTACCACCCCCTACAGGCCCTTCTCTGCATTCACTTTCCCACAGTTTCTACACTGACATTGTTTATCTATTTTTTTTCCCATTGATTCTGTTTCTCCTTAAATTCTCAGAATTCCCTTTTCAAAATATAAACAACGTTCTGTCACATGTAAATACCTATTCTCCATAGTCAGGAAAGCTAGCACAGTTCCCTCTGGCATTAGAAACACAAAGTCCAAACATTGGTTCTCTTAAACTCACTTTGGACTGTGAGTTGTGATAAATAAATTGGCGATAAACAAGTCAAGGAAATCCAGAGTATCAACCCCAGAGTGCCCTGGGGTTGATACTCTGGATTTCCAAGTTTGACTTCCCATGATAAATTCTGACAAACACGCCCACCTCTTATCCTTGGCATAAAGTCAAGGAAACAGAAAGGATAATTCAGGGTAGTGAAGACCATGCCAGTCAGCAAATCCAAATATATTCACAATGGAAGTTTGTTGGTTTGGGGTGGGCCCTCAGTGGCCTTTAAAACAAATTTCCATCTTTCCCAAGACTAACTTCTTCCTCGCTCCATTTGGGATGTTACTCAGCAGACATGCAGCTGCTCTTCCAGAGTCTGTTCTGGCACAGGAGATGAATTCTCATTCCTGCCAACATAAGTTTCTGCCTATCCCTTTTCCAGCACAAGAGTCATGTTCTCCCCATGTGGAACATTATCTATGAAATTTACAACTGTTCTGCAGTTTGAGGTTCCCAAGAGAGTCTGCTTCCCAAATTCTAGTCACTGAGCATGTCCTTAACTTACTCTGCAAATTATGACAGACATTAGAGGTCTCAACTGTTCTCTCAACTCACTCTGCTGAAAATTTCTGTGGGGCTGTGCAGACAGAAAATCGAGTTTCCTTTGTTTACTTACATCACATGTTGACCCTGTTTATTAACTCATGCCTTTGACCTCTAATACCAACGTGCTTAGCAAACTGGATTGGACCATAGATAAACGCAAGAACTTCTCAACTAAAACTTTGATGAAAAATAGGCTAAGTAATTACTGCAATCTTCTCCCCCTAACTCTCCCCCTAGATATCATCATATACTTAGCCTTCTGGATTCCATTATTATAACAGTAAGTAAGAAGTGCAGAAGTAATAATGAGATAGTGGATAGACTGCTGGGGACAGAGTCAAGTTCAAATAATCTGGCAGTTATCTGGAGCCTCACCTATGGAAGGATAAGACAGATTTTGGATAACCACAGATATCTCCATAAATGCAGATTATTGCTTTCCATGAAACTGTTTTTCACTCCACTCTTCAAGTAGAGTCTATGTTAATTATGCAATAAGTATGTGCTCAGTTGAGGGGTACTGTGCTTGAGACCTTACCCAATATTAATCAAATCCAATAAAAATATTCTGTGTGTAAAATATGTGCATTAATACAAGGAAAAGCTAGTAAATCCTATACTCTTGTGAAAGTTGCCTGCGATTAACATTCAGCCCACTGAACTCTGTTTTGGTGTGGAAGTGTGTACAGTGTCAATTAACAGAAACTCAGATAACAGTTGTGTACATAGAAATAATCTTGTTAGTGCCACACAATCAAAAATGAAAAAACAGTAAGTCCAGAAGTGCAGCTCTTCTAGAATGTTCCATCATTGCATGCTCATTTTTTTCTCTCTGCTTTGCCCTTATCAGTGCCTGGTTTTTAATCCCCATTGTGACTGAGAGCCCCTGGGAGCCCCTGTATTTCTTTTTTTTTTTTTATTTATTATTTTTTATTTTATTATCATCATAATCTTCTTTCTATTACACTAGATTACATATAACTTTACATTGACTTCCATTGCTTTTTCAAAAGGGAATGCCATGCATATCAGTCAATACAGAGATATCAATCTCCCCGCTTTATCATTCAATATCTTTTCCATGCTTTTCCCAATAATTATTATTATAATTTTTTTAAACAGTCAATCACTATTTCTCATTTTGCTTATTAAAAAGACTTCACCCATCATGAAATACTTTCCAGACCGGTTCAGTTGAGAATACTATACATGTCATCATCAACAGGTAATAAACCATATCTATTTCTCATTAACATCCTGCCTCTCTATTGTTCACTGCTGTCTTTATCCTCTTCTCCCTCCTTTTTTTTTTTTTTATACTTTGTTTTTTATTATAAATTTTTTCTCATCACAACACACATATGAATTTTCCATCCAAAATACACTGTGCATTGGCTCAATCAAGCACATCAACATATATGTTCTCAGCAAATGATTTCCCAATTTTTGTGTCCTGCATACCTTGCCTTTTGTTTTGCCATCCTAGGTTCCCCATCCCCACCCTCTGCCATGTCCCATCTTCCTCCTCCATTGTCCCTGACATTCATGATTGCCCTCAATGGCTTCCGCCCCCCCCCATTCAATTGTTCTACCAATGAACTCAATTAGTCTAAGTATATCCACTAGCTAGCACAGCTGACATATCCTTACACATGTATCCAAATCTGATCCTAGGCATAAACCCCAGGGAGTAGAATGAACATATTATAAAGTAGACCCCAGTTGTGTCCATACAACTCTCTTCAGTCATCAAATGTGCATTTTTTTTTCCTCCTGCTTATTACTTTTTTTATATTAAATTATATTGCCTAACACTCATTCCCTGAGTATCATCACAACACACCAAGTGTAGTTTCCCATCTAGGATAAACTACATAGTGTCTTAATCAAGCATGTCGTCACCAATACTGTTCCATTTCTACTTTCATACATATAAATATGTTTTTTATCCTATGTTTGACCCTCAGCCCTTTCCCCCTCTCCCAATTACTCTATCTCTGCTATAGACAGCTATCCTCCAGAGGGGTCATTGAAAATGCGATACCTGCGAGTAGAGGGAGAGGGGTCACGAGTCCAAAGTTTTTAACAATAGGGAAAATAGATTCCATTCAAGGTTGGATCAAGTGTGGGTCTCGTGCAGTTCCGCAACTGTAGGTGAGTCTCCATGGAATACAGTTTCAGGAAGGCGGTTCTGGCAAGCAGAGTTGACCATCAGTTGATGCGGCACAGCAGCCATCTTGTGGTTAGCAG
>NW_006160045.1:556239-579514 GCF_000334495.1 Tupaia belangeri chinensis
GCTTCCGCCGCCGCCCCCTGTATTTCTTAACATAGCAAACCTGCTGCCTAGGTTCCACTAGGAGGAAGCAAACAGGTAAAAGTTCTGTGGATGTGAAGGTTGGCCAGCAGGGTTTGTTCCCCTCTTTTATAAAGTTCTTTTGGGGTTCTTTTGCTGTTTTGTTTGTTCGTTTTCTTTGCTTTTTTGGTATTGGACATGTGTACTCTCAGGAGAAAGAGAGAGAGAGAGACTGGCATCCACTAGTTTTTGTGGATCAGCAATTTCACCATCAATGTGGGCTGTTTTGTCAGATAAGTTTCCCAAGTGCATCAAGAGAAAAAAAAAATAAATCTTTAAAGTACTTATTGTCATATACATTTTTAACCTTTGAGTGCCATTCTCAAGTTTTACCTTTGGCCCATTTTTAACCCTCTGTCTAAAGAAGGAGAGTGAGTAGCCTAGCCACAGTTCACATGGTGTTGGTCAAAAAAGTTATCTCGATGAGGCAGCAGATGGCGTAGTGGTTACATCACTAACTCTCACATGGCTGAATATGGTTCGAGTCCCAGACCCAGTGACTGGAAAATCACGCCAGGCCTGTGTGCATGCATGCCCAAGATCCTGGAAGGAGAATGGAGAAGAAGTGATTACACTGTGATCATCCCCAATAGGGAATGATTTCTCACTTTCCCTCTCAACTGTCTCTGTCTCTCTCCAGAAAGTGCACGAGCTCTAAGGCTAAAACCTCAAAAAACATAAAAAAGTATCTGGAAATTATCAGATACAGTATGATTCAAGACGTTGTTGCTTTAGGGTAGTGCTTTATCAAAATTATTCTAAGGTATTCTCAGGGCATATTAAGAGTCCACCAAAGCTCTCTGCCAAGGAATAGAGGGATTTTTGTTTGTTTGTTTTGCATTTTTTTTGCCTTAGAGCATGCCTTAGAGCTTCCAGAAAGAGAGAGACAGTGAGAGGGAAAGTGAAAAATCACCCCCCAGGGGAATGGTCATGCTGCAGTCCCTTTACCTCCATTCTCCTCTCAAGATTTTGGACATGCACACACATGTACCCAGCATGATTTTAAAGCTACTGGGTCCAAAACTCGAATCATGGTCAGCCACATGGGAGTCCAGTGACATAATCACTAGTTCATCTTCTGATCCTTAGAGTTAATTTGGATTACTTTAGAGAGATATTGTTGCCATAGGGTGTGTACAGTCAGCAGAGAGACAATGAGAGACAGACAGAAAGTGAGAAATCAGTCCCCCAGGCGGATTGCCACACCACAATCCCTTCTCCTCCATTCTCCTCTTAGGATCTTGGGCAGGCATACACACATGTCTGGCGTGAGGTTTAAGCTATCAGGTCTGAGATTTGAAGCATGGTCAATTATGTCAGAGTCCAGCAATATAACCATTATATTACCTGCGGGTCCCTAGAGTTAATTTTTTTTTTTTGGAGAGGCTTTTGCTATAGGAGCACATGTGCTCGCCAGAAAGAGAGAGACAGAGAGACAGAAAGTGAGAAATCACCCCCAGGGGGATGGCCACGCTGCAATCCCTTCTCCTCCAGTCTCCTCTCGGGATCTTGGGCACGCACGCACACGCACCCGGCGTGAGTTTAAGTTGCTGGGTCCGGGACTCCTACTGCAGTCGACTACATGGGAGTCCAGCGACATAGCCATTACTATAACTGCTGGTTCCCCTAGAGTTAATTTTGGATACCAAATTTTATGCCTTCAATGTCTCCACCTTTAATCAGGTTAGTTCTGCCTTTTTTTCTCTTCTATCAATTGATATTTTTATAAAATATTGCCCAAAAATATGGTTTGACTGTTGAGAAATAATAATAATATTCATTTTGAAAACCAACCTTGCTGTTGACTATTTTATCTTAAAATGAGTTGAGTTCAATTATATATATAATTTTACACTTAAATGAAGTTTTAAAAAGAGAATTACAATTCCACATTTTGAAAACCTTAGAAGATAAAAATACCACACATTTTTACAATATAAATGGGTTGAGAACACATGCATAAGTACAGCAGTTTCACATAGAGACAAAAAAATATAAGAACTTGTTATCTCACAAGAAAATATTGTATCCCTTGAGTCAGGGAAAAATTTTTAATCATTTGTATTTATTTTTTTCTTAAGGTGAAATAAAATCTGTCTCTGAGTGGACAGAACTAAGGTAACATGTTAGCTACATATTTTGTAATTTTCTCAATTTTCAAGCTTAGCAGTTTAGGCCAGTGGAAAAGAGACAAAGACATGAAATTATTATGACTCCCTCAAGCACTATGCTTATTTATGCATCCTTCAGCTAAAGACACACCCTACTTTTCTATATTTATTCCTATTCTCTCTAAAGGCCTTGCGTATTCAAACCCCTAACTGCTTTAGTCATTTCCATCACTTATCTCCCCATAAGTCAAACCTGAATCTCCTCGTGTGTTTATTATGTATAATAGCACCCTTGTGCCCACACTAGAAACAAGAAAACTTTCATTCTCTCATTCATGGTGTATACTTTGATCAAAGTTTTCCTGAGTATTTATGTTAGATACAGAGAAACACAACATGAAAGAGAATCCAATCTACGCCTTTCAGAGCTTCAGAATCAATTAGTATAACACAATTGAGACAAAGTACTATGTGAGCACAAAGGGAAGTTGCTCACTCTGCTAGGAAGGGCAAGGAAGGCTTTCTAGGGAAGATATTTGAGTTGACTGTAGAATGATTGGGGAAGTCTCCAGACCAGGGGATACCTGCCATTATTAACAGAGGGAAGCATGCAGCAAGTGTTCAGAATCATAAGAAAGCAGGAAATATTGTGGGAACTACAAGTGCACAGCTCAACTTTCACCCAAGTAATAGAGGTGAAGAAGGGTTGCTAAGATGGAAAAGGTGAGCTTTGGGTACCGTAGGAATTTGAACTTGATATTAAGGAGATGAGTTTTTAATGAAATTTTTTTGGCAGTAATGTGATTGATAAGATGTGCTTTATAAAAACAGTACCCAGAATAAATTAGCAGGGACTAGAAGCAGAAAGAACAGTTACATAGTTATCAAAGTCATCCAGGGGAGAAATTATGAAGGCCTTAATTAAAGCAGTGGAAATGAGAGGCTGTTCTGAGTTTATGGGGCCAGAAAGGGTAGTGGGGGGTAGTGCGTTATTAGAAGCTTTACCAAAATTCTTCCCCAAAACACTTTACTACTAAACACTTAAGGAGAAGACGGTCACAAAAGGGCAAAGATTTAAGAATATAAACTGACCTGATAACCCACATTCCTTTAAAACTCCATCATAGGTCTGGCCTTGTAGAATAGTGGTTAAGGAAACTGGATCCCACATGAATAACTGTAGTTCAAATCCCTCAATCTATGCTTTAGATTCCATCCTCTCCCAAGAATCATAAATCATTTTTTTCTGCAGGTTTGTCTTCACAACTGCAATGTCAGTTTTTTCTCTTCTGTTGGAACATTCTCTTTATTCCTGTGGCTATGGAAAGAAAATAATACTTACTCTTAAAAAAAATTACTCTTGGGAACCAGCAGTTAGCGTAATGGCTATGTCGCTGGACTCCCACGTAGTCGACCGCGGTTCACGTCCCGGACCCGGTGGCTTAAAACTCACGCCGGGCGCGTGTGCGTGCGTGCCCAAGATCCCGAGAGGAGAATGGAGGAGAAGGGATTGCGGCGTGACCATCCCCCCTGGGGGGTGATTTCTCGCTTTCTGTCTCTATGTCTCTCTCTGTCTGTCTGGCGAGCGCACGCGCCCTACAGTGAAAATCTCTCCAAAAAAAAAAAAAAAATTACTCTTGATCTCTCCAAGTGTGTCTTCTGCCTCCTGAAGATTTTAAAACCCTTTAAAAAGGTGACACTGTTTTCTCTAATTGAGTTCACATTTATTTCCTAAAACTGTGAAATAGGTCGGCATGTAAGCACTGATCTTACACCATTGCTCAGTCCCTCAAACTCTTTTATTTTATTTATTTATTTTTTTTGGAGAGATTTTCACTATAGGGCACGTGCGCTCATCAGACAGACAGAGAGAGACATAGAGACAGAAAGCGAGAAATCATCCCCCAGGGGGGATGGTCACACCACAATCCCTTCTCCTCCATTCTCCTCTTGGGATCCTGGGCACGCACGCACACGCGCCCGGCATGAGTTCTAAGCCACAGGGTCCGAGACGCAAACTGCGGTCGATTACATGGGAGTCCAGCGACATAGCCATTACACTAACTGCTGGTTCCCAGTCCCTCAAACTCTTGAATCTCACCCCTCCCAACGGTTTAGATATCTCTTATAATCTAGAATCTCCATGGTTTATGTGTTATGTTATGTCAGCATAGAGTGCATATTCAACCTTTTCTTTCTAGAAAAATGTCATTAATCATTCAAACTATAGTTTAGAAGCTAACTATTCCATAAAGCCTTTTTCATCTCTTCAGTCACATTAATAATTTTTCTCCTTGCCCCCTACTTTTAACTCAATTATTATGCCTGTGTCTATTCTGCCTGGAATTATAGTTCACAATTCAATGCTCAAAGTCATCACTCATAATTTATAATTCAAGGTCATATGTCTGACATTCACAATAAATTATAAGCTTTGTAAAAGGAAAAGCCTTATATCTATTTCCCCCATAGTAGAACAGAACACTATACCAGATTATAATAAATGCTTGTTTACTTAAATAGTTGCTTAATGAATTAAAGAGTGGATCAACTGAAGGATGAAGATACATAAATTACTATAAAATTGTTTATGCTCAGGTCTTTGAATATCATAACACAAGGCCTTTTATATTAAAATATTATTCTTATTCTTCAAAATTCCTTCCAGATATTGAACAATGCCACAGACCTGGTCAAAAAAATCATCAAAGCTTTATTATTCAGAGCATTATCTGCTAATAATGAGCATAAAAAGAAGCTAGGTATAAAATTCTTCCACAAGGAAAAGGAGAAAGAAAGACAGACTTGACTCCCAAATAACCAACTAATTTCTCATCTCCAAGTTATTTGTTTGTAGTGTTAAATTCAGTCGAGGCCACAGGACATTAATGTAATAATTAATTCAGTCAACTCACTCTTATGTGATACATTTAGTCATTTCTCCTTAAGATTTGTGTTTCTTTACAAGTTTAAATCATACGTAAGTTAGCTTCTAATGCATTACAAACCATCCCGAAGTACATTGTTTACTTAGTTCACTATTATATGGAATGACAATTTCTACTGGGCTCAGCTGGGTGATTCTTCTGTTTTAGTCTGGGCTTGCAGGTATTGCAACCAACGACAACTTCAACTGAAGTCTAACTTGTCCAGGATGACCTCATCTAGGAAGATTCATTTTTCATCATGTCTCTACTCTCACCTCTACCAAAATAGCCTTGGCTTATTCATAGAGCAATTGGGTAAAATTTTTAAGAGAGAAACAGAAGTCTGAAGTCTGCTGAGGTATAGGCACAGAACTGAATCATCACTTATGCTGCATCTAACTGGACAAAAAAAGTCCCAAAAGGAGCCCAGTGTCAATAGAAGGAGTAGCCTCCACCTCTAATGGGGAGAATTGCAAAATCACATTACAAAGAATGTGAATATAGGGAGGAGTAAAGGTTTGTTGATGTTTTTATCAATCTATTGTAAATTATCAAAACTCCTTGCGTATATACTGAACATTAAATGTAAGATTGTCCCTAACCTCAAAAAACACATAGCTTAGTGTCAGAGATAGACAGCTGCCAGGCAATAGGGTGACATATGCTATTTCCTCTGCTAGGAACACTGTTTCTTCTATACATATAGCACTGTCTTTAGATTTCAAGTAAATTACTTCCTCTAGGAAGCCTCGAAGGGAACATTCTTATCTTAGCAGTTCAAGTTGGCTTTTTGGCTATTTTCCATGTACCAAACTTTTTTTGTATCTCTGTTTATATCAAATTATCACTTAAAAGACATAGTACTTTGAAATTTAGGCCCTGTTATTGCCAGAAAATAGTCACAAAAATACAACCAGCAAGAGAAAGAAAACATAAAATGTTCTTAATTCTTTGTCACATATTACGTCATGATAATTTTGCACTTGTACCACTTGTTAATATCTCTGTTAGAGAACAGATGGAAGGAATAGAGGTTTTAAACAGCAGGAGGGGTGATTTAATCAGATTTGTGCATTAGAAAAATTGCCTGTACTGGATTTCAGGCAGAAATCCATTTGGAAACAAATTCTATAATGTCAATGAGAAATAAGGGTGATATTTGAAGACAGAAAGAAGTTGCAAAATTTGAGGGCTCTGTTTGATGCTGAAACGATTAGGTTGTCGGGAAATTCATGACATATTTTTTCTATGTAAAAATGTTTCATGACACTCCTGACAACCCAATATATAACATGACTGGTTAGATTGAGGAAGTAAGAAAAGGCAAATATGGGTTCCAGATTTATAATACAAGACACTGGGATCATTTATCCACCTTAATGAGTGAGAATTAAAAAGAAGTGCAACTTGAAAACTAATATAATACTCTTTTGAAAAGGGTTCATTTTCATATTTAGACACAGAATATGGGTAAATGAATTTATGGATTTGGTAATAATGTGTCATAGCAATAGCATCCCCCAATCCTTTATTAAAAGAGGTCCTAAAAACACTTTGGAATATGAGTTCTTTAGATAACTTGGTTTAAAAATGGACTTTGTTATTAGAATAGATTATCATGAATGACACAGCTTAATAAACTATCCAGACACCTGGATCCTGGGGCAATAGGTTCTATATTAATACACCCTGTTCAGAGAAGTAGGTATGTTGACATGACTCCAGGCTGTATCCCCTCCTAAGAAAAGGATAAACATAAAGCATGGTGGTTGGAAGAAAAAGGTACTAAGTACAAGTTAATTAAGCAATTCCACCTAAAACTTTTATTACCTAATAATATAATTTTGAAACACTGCTTATATTTTATTTACTTCATTGTTGTTACTTCATATTTATTGTAAAATTTTAGTTGAAAGCTTTTAAAAAATGAGATTTGCTGATATACATCTGTATGTATCCAATTCTGTTTTTTTTTTGCTTAATCTCCACCAAGCTCCCCTCCTCCCTGAACAAACTATGTTTTGAAGTCTGTAGAGTGACAATATATTGAAGGGATTAAAGGGTTACACAGGAGTAGCAAGCAGGCTAATTATTTCTCTTGACTTGAATAAGAATGCTATGGTTAAAACGACTAAGACAATTCTACAAAAATTCAGTACCTTATTTAACATATTAAATCCTTTCCACTAAGTATAGTATAAATAAAACAATTGCTTTTCATATTCCTTATTTGATTCCAGCCAAAGTACCATGTTATAATAATTTTAACTTCTACATCAAGGGAAAAACAGCCTTGAAAGAATAGCAAAATTAATGAAATATATCCTATTCTCAAGCAAATAATTCTGTTTTTCATATAAAGTCAACCATACCTGGGTATGTTGAATCAGAATTCACTTAAAGTAGGCATTGACAATCAGGTCATTAAATGGGTAACCTGGACACAGGCTATGATTGTGCCAAAGAGTTGAGGGCAGCTCAGTTCAATATATTCTAAACCAGCTCTCAGATGGGAGCTTTAATGATTGACTCAATGTGCTGGAGGAAGAGCATTCAGTTTTTAAATCATTGCCTTATCCAACATATTTTCAATGCTTTCCTTTCCTGTACATACACTACCATGATGACATATTACAATAATTTAGTTAGGGAAAAAAAAAAAGTTCAAATCCCTCTCTTGTGAATTTCTCTGTAAAGAGTAATGAAAATACAGTCATTTTTGTTTGCATAGCTATTTAATGTTCTGTTGAGTGATCTATAAGGGAGTTACTATTTATATTCCTGCTCTTTTTTTCCTTTATAAAAGAAATTGCTCATCTATAATTACAGTTATATAGTAAAAGATTTTCTTATTGAACTTTCCTTTTCGACAAAATTGATTTCTTTATTGACTCTAGAAGTGAAAACTAGTAAGTAGAATCTGGCATACAAGGAATATTTGGCCATATGCTTACATCATTTGCTATAATCTGAACTCAACTAGAATACTAATTGCTTTTGGCTTCTTGTACAGATGTAAGGGCACATTTACCAAGGGGAAAGTCAGTGACTATTCCAAACAGGTATATAAATCCACTCTGAGATTCTCTTGAGTGCTTAACTGAAGAAATTATGCAAATGAAAAACCAAACGAGAGATATGTGCTTGGCACAATTAGCAACATTCTGGTTTGGAGACAATTAGCATATAGTACAAGAAACTATATACTGAATCGTTCCCGTCTGCCTTTGTCATAAGGCTTAGGCATGAAGACAATGAATGACTATGGCTGGGATGCTGGTTACCTAGAAAAAACCCAGGGGTTCCAAATAACACCGTTCATTTCTGTATACAAAGAGTGTGCCAAGATTTCTAACAAATAAGCATAAGGGGCTGGTTTTGAGATAGCAGTTGACTCAGTTTATCTCTATTTATTACTATGAGAAAAATAAGGTATATTGCCTATGCTACTTGCAGTTTGGAGAGCTATTGTCATGTCCAAGAACATGTTCCACCTGGTGAAAGCCAACTCCTCCTCTGCCCTAAAATTAGTTTGGTATGCTTCTCTACTTGGAGCTATGCACTATTTCCTGAGATGGATGATATTAAGCCGATTTGTAATCATGTGAGTTCTTTCCTGCATTTTGACAGCCATGCTTTGAGTTATTTGAGGTGACGAAGGTAATGATTTACCACTGACATTTCACTGTCTGTTACAGAAAAAAATAGCAGCATTCTTACATGATCCAGACATGAAAAAGGTGAAGCCTGTTGAAGACTGTGACAGAAAAGGTCTCATAATAAATTAAAGAGTAGGCCATGATGCATTATATTTTGACCGTATATTACAAGTCTTAGTATAGTTACAACCATGGTATTTCTTCATGAAATTCTGAGACACTTCAACCTACAATGTCATATGTTTTCCTTCTAATGACAGTTATTAGTAAATATTAAAAGGTTCACTTACTGTTTTGACATGAAGCTACAGCACATGAATTTTGGTTCAAAAGCCTGTTTCTCAAAAAGATTAAAGCCAATTTTGAACAAATATATCTCTGCTTAAATACACAGAGATATTTTTCTTTAAAATATTCAAAACCATGATAAAACTCCGGAGAAGGGATAAGTTAGTGGAAAGGAAAATGGGAGGAAATATATTTTAGTGAACCAAATAATAAAACATGTTTTCTGTATGTTGAGGGATGTTCCAAATTCACCAATAATTATCCTTGTTGATTTTAATTGTGATTCTGAAAATGGGCAACAGCATAATTGATTCTTACTCTGCTGGAAAAAAAAGAATAAATTTTAATAAATAGCAATTTCAAGTAGAATCAGGACTCAAAGAATTTACTCTCTCTAAAAAGCTGCTCCTTGTCAATTTTAATTCTGGGACCAAAAGAGTATTTTAAAAGCAATACAGGGCCTGTTTCTTGGCCTGGTGGTTAAAGCAATTGGATCCCATATGGTCAACTGTGCAGTTCAAATCCTGGATCTGGTGGCTTGAGAATAGAAGCACATGTGTGAGCATGCCAGAATCTGAAAAGGAGGGGGAAAGGGAAGAGAAGGAATTGTGGTATAACCATCCTCCTTCAGAGGTACTTTCTCCTCTCCACCTCAGAGATGTCTCTCTGGTGAGAGCATGTACATTCTAGTAAAAAATGACTTAAAAAATTTTAATAAAGCGGGACCAGCAGTTAGCGTAATGGCTATGTCGCTGGACTCCCACGTAGTCAACTGCAGTTCGCGTCCCAGACCCAGTGGCTTAAAACTCATGCCGGGCGCGTGTGCGTGCATGCCCAGGATCCCAAGAGGAGAATGGAGGAGAAAGGATTGTGGCATGGCTATCCCCCCTGGGTGGTGATTTCTCGCTTTCTGTCCCTCTGTCTCTCTCTGTCTGGCAAGCGCATGCGCCCTATAGCGAAAACCTCTCCAAAAAAAAAATTAATAAAGCAATACAAACCCATATTCCTCCCCAAAATATTTCTTTCCTTGCAAGGGGTGAGTATATTAAGATCAAATAATCTTTAATAACCAGTACCAGATAAACATAAAACTACTATACAACTTCTGCCTACTATATTTTAGAAAGTACCAGAACCTCACTATACCCAGAAGTGATTCTTGGTTTCAACCTGGAGCAAGAAAATTATGCCTTCCTAAAAATTCTCGAGATGCACTATTACATTGCCTTCCTAACTCTCCCTTCAATTAGTTCCTTCTATAATCTAGGTTCTCAGAAAAGACAACAAAATTAAGTTTCCTGCATCAGTGTGTTAATGTTATCTATCTTTGGATATTTCATGATTTTCAATACAGCAAAAACATTCATATTGTACTTTAAGGAACCCATGCTTCCTAAACTTGTATATTAGTGAAGTTAGGTACGTATGGGAAGGATTTTTTTTTTAATAAAAGTTACTTTTGAAAAATAAATTGTTGATAGGCCACCCTCGTGGCACAGTGGTAACACAGTACTCTGCAATGCTGAATCCACATGGACGGGTCCTGGGTTTGTGTCCAGAGATCTTACTATACACAATAGGGTGTGCATGAAGATCGTTATGATCCAGGACTGGTGAGACTCCGAGTGGAACACAGTATAAAGATCTTGTAGGGGGACCAGCAGTTAGCATAATGGCTATGTCGCTGGGCTCCCATGTAGTCGACCGTTGTTCGAGTCCTGGACCCAGTGGCTTAAACTCACGCCAGGCGCGTGTGCGTGCGTGCCCAAGATCCCGAGAGGAGAATGGAGGAGAAGAGACTGTGGCGTGGCCATCCCCCCAAGGGGTGACTTCTTGCTTTCTGTCTCTCTATCTCTCTCTGTCTGTCTGGCAAGCACACGCACCCTATAGCAAAAACCTCTCAAAAAAAAATCGTGTAGGGGCTTCTCTCTCTATGACTTCCTCATGTAATAAATAAATAAACAAGTTTATGATAAATGAAAGAACCAGCTAGAAGAATATTTTACAATTGCATGGGCATTCCAAGCTACTCGCCATAAGTAGAATATATAAAATGGTTCCCAAAATAAGTACTGATACTAAGGATTCATATATTCTTTGTCTTTTTGTGTTCATGCCAGCATGTTTTAAATATTTCATCCTCTTTTGACCTCTGTATTATTATTCCTGTACTACTTTACTAATATTCCTTGTATTTGATGCAAATCTAGCCATGAAAAGAATAAAAAGGAGGATATGAGAAGGGGAAGAAGAAGGAAAGGATTGTATCAATGGCATGGTACTGAAAACTATCAATTCCTTCAAGGACTTTACATTTCAAAGGAAATGTAAGAGACAATCAATCTACACAGATGTTCTACTGAGATGCAAAAATTATCTAAAGAAATGGCAAAAGGCTGGGCAGGGATCCCTTTTGTTCCAGTCATAACATTGTTATTGAATTATTTCCCAGGAAAGAAAAGACATATATTTGGAATCACACACATCACACATCTCAAATTATACAAATCACAATCACATATCTCTGTCCTAGAGATCATTCAAGTGTTTAAGACAGAGAAATAATAATTTTGAAAAGTAACTACATCATCACAATGATATACTATAGAAAATAGTCATTGTACAAAATCACTTAGGTCCCAATATTTGCATGTGACTCTCTTCATTCCTGAACGAAATCTGGCAAATAGTATCACAGTTTTGTTTGAATGTTAAGCTTGCCAATGAACAACTGTCCATTTGTGTCCCCAGATGCTTCACTTCTCAATCACAGTAAGGCCACCTTCTGCATTGGCTTTGAGGTTTGCCAGTACAAACCCAGAAGGGTTCTTCTGGGAATTCCAGTGGCTCCATCTGCCCAGAAGCTCAAGGAAGCTGAATCCTAAACTCAGTAAGTGAGCATACAGTAGCATTTCAATGCCAGAACTAAGTCAAGTTTCAGATATCAGGAAAACGGTCCTGAATTTTCCCTTGTTCCTGGAAAGAAATTTGTATGACAAAAAGAATCCATAGGGACCATTCTAAGCCTCAAATTAAGTATTTCCAAATTCAAACAATCTACATCCTCTTTTCTCTTATTATTCAGATTTTATTGCCCTCTATTAAATGATGGGGGCACACAATACTGCATGAACTTAGGATGCAGAAAACAAAATTTCTTAATGAACTTTTCATTTTGTCTCTTGAACTGCATAGAGCTTCTCATCATTTTAGGATTTTCAGCATTGCCTTCCAACTTTCTTTCAGTTTTTTGACTGTTCCCTTTGCTTTTTCCTTTCTAATCCCAATAAAATAATTTCCTTCAATTGCAAGAAAGTCTATTTCCTTCTCCACTGAAAAGATTTTCACCATTCTTTACAACCACAATGAACACATTTCTTCCAGTGCTTACTTTAATTCTGTCTCTTCACCTTTGTATCATGACACAATAGCTATAGTAGCTTTTAAAGAAAACAAAATAAAACAAATATTGGTTCAGAACAGGCCCCATCTCTTGATATGTAACTTTTTCCAAGTCAATTTGATCTAGAGAAGACTTGAAATAAGGAATAGTAGCATGAAAATCAAGACTTTAGTTTGAGAAGCTGCAAAGCCCTGCCCATTTATGATTTCTAGTCATTGTTTTAAACACCAACTTTCATAAGCAATGTTGAAAGCAGCCAGTCCTCTCAAAGTTGCTCTATGTTCTTCTGGCTGAGTATCTAATTTAGAAATGTTATCCAACCAAGACAGACAAAGAGGAGCAAACAGCCCCATCAAATAGAAAGAATCTGTTAGGATCACTTTTCATAAATAATGCTAAGACAATACAATCTTAATTTTCTAAAAGGGTCTTAATACCCAAATATGTATACATTTATATCATTTTAGACAGTTCTTCAATAGAGCAGTAAGAATGGTCATGTCTTTTTCTGGTTGATGGCTTCATAGATTAACTGTCTGTCCCAAATGTCTTGTTGAAAAGGTTAATATAATCTACTTCATCATCAGGTCCACACAGGGGGTTTTGCAACTCTTCCAATCTGTACTTAAGAAAGAAATAACACTATTTTTGGAATTCAGTTACTTCAAATATGTAGGCTATCTTTCTTTCTGCTATGAGACAATTTTGGGAGATTGCTAAGATCTAGTTACACACACTATGTGAAGCTAAATGTTACAATTTTTCATAATCAAGGGACAGTAAGACTCTAAGTCTACTCAATGAGACATGTTGTAGAATTGAGTCTAGGGGCTGGCAGATGGCATGATGGTTACAGTGCTGGATTCCACATGGCCGATTGTGCAGTTTGAGTCCTGGACCCAGCCACTTCAAAAATATGTCAGGCAGGGACCAGCAGTTGGTGTAATGGCTGGGGTGCTGGACTCCCACATAGTCAACCGCAGTTCGAGTCCCGGACCTGGTAGCTTAAACTCACGCCGGGCGCGTGTGCATACGTGCCCAGAATCCTGAGAGGAGAATGGAGGAGAAGGGATTGCGGCGTGGCTATACCCCCTGGGGGCAGGGGGGGGGAGAGGTTGATTTCTCGCTTTCTGTCTCTCTGTCTCTCTCTGTCTGTCTGGTGAGCGCACGCACCCAATAGCAAAAACCTCTCCAAAAAAAAAAAAAAAGTCAGGCACATGTGCTTGTGTGCCCAAAATCCCAAGAAGAAAATGGAGAACGGACTGTGGCATGCCCATCCCCTTCGGGGGGGGGGGTGCAGATTTCTCACTTCTCTTTTTCTGTATCTCTCTGGAAACCCATATGTCCTACAGCAAAACACAGACACACATACACACACATGAAAGGAAAAGAAAGATATGAAAGAGTCTAAATCTAACTATTAAGCAAATGACTTAAAAAATTTTGTGTTAGGATCTGTGATTTATTAAAAATTACAAAAAATAACATTGCATGGGGCTGTAGTGTAATGGTTAGGGCACTGGACTCTCACATGGCCGACTGTGATTTGAGTTGGCAACTTGCTGACTTGGCAACTTGAAACTCATGTGGGGCATGTGTGTGTGTGTGTGTGTGTGTGTGTGTGTGTGTGTGTGTGTGTGTCCAAAATCCCAAGAAGAGAACAGAGGAGGAAGAATTGTAGCATGACAATCCCCCTGGGGAATGATTTCTTGATTTCTGTCCTTTTGTTTCTCTCTGTCTCCGTGGTAAGCACATATGCCCTAAAAGCAAACATCTCTCAAAAAATAAAATATATCTCCAAAAAAATAAAATAGTGTAAATAAAGAATATATTAAACCAATTATTTTTAAATAGAGAAAAAAAAACGATGCTGATGATTAAAAAAAGAATATATTAAAGAAATCCTGCTGTTGCAACATAAGCAGTTTTGATTTAAGAAAACATATTTAAGAATGCATCAAAAGATTTTCGTTTTCTTTCGTTTATTCCTCTTGAAAGTTAGCCAAAATTAATGGTGAAAATAAGATATGTACATTATAAGTCCTGGGTTCAAATTTCTAAAATGAGCTTATGAAACTAATTCATGTCCATAATTTGTTATAATATGCAGTTTGTAACATTTATATTCATAATGAAAAAAACAGTAAATCCTCCTCCATCTATCCCCACTGCTGATTCCCACTCCCAACGGCCAATTATTTTCTACTCTTTTAGCTGTTTTTATCCAGCATTTATTTCTTTATTCTTTTAAATGTACAGATATTGTAATTTTTAACTTCTCTTATAGTTAAAAGATTTTTCTCAAAAATCTTTTGATCTTTGGTCATTCATTAGTACTTAGCCTGGAGTACTAATAAGTTAGCAGGCACTGATGGGGTAGCGGGAGGGACCTCACTGAAGTGAGTATCCCACTAGAGAGACATTTACAATATAATAACTGGCCTTCTTGTCTCAGGGATTGTTAGTTCGCTGGGAATAAAATCTCCATTTTTCTGCCTAATGAAAATATATGGCTAGCTATTAGTATCTTGTAAACTGGCATACAACAGCCCCTACCATTTGCTTAGTCTTAGGTTCCAGGGCTCTGCAAAGGAAATCAACTGGTTTCTCATTAATTTCTCCTTCTAAAACCCATAAGTTGTTTTCTCCAGTCTGCTAATTAGCAATGATTTCTCCATATGATTTTCGTGTTAGAGAAAAAAAAAAAATTATTGGGTCCCTTGTCTGTTGTTACCTTTCCTCTCCTTCTATTGGCCCAGTTAGACTTGTAATTTTTTATCTTATTATTGTCATTTAATTAAATAAATGCGTTTGATCAATTGACCACAATACCCAGAAGCATTAGTGTAATTCTAATATGTTCAAAGTTTTTAATGAGTTTTAAATGCTCATTTTCACAGAAATAGGAGATCTCAGATTCAGGGTGGGAAGAAGGGAATGATGAAAAAAATGTGTTTTGCCTTAGAAATGTAACAAAGGTGATTTAGAGACTATTTCTTACCCACCCTAGTGAAAAGTTAAAATATAAAAGAGTGCACCAAGTTAAAAAATTATTTAATTTTATATCAGGTAAATAAAAGTACCACAAGCCTGAATCCATGTTGCACATTCCTAAGAAAGGTGACATAAGTAAGCAAGATAGAAGTGCAAGGAAGAGCACACGGTGTGTTGAAGTAATGCAGCCGTAGAAACAGAATGCTCGATGATACACTGTGACAGAAAGTGGATTCCTATGTAGCCAATAGAATAGGATTTAGGCCGACATTTTAAAATTCTGCTCTTCACAGACAATGTTAAGAAAATTAAAGCTCCAGAGTAGGAGAAGAACATCTGCAAATCGTAGATGAGAGGACTTCAAAAAGTTTATGGAGGGACCACACATGGGCACAGTGGAAACAAGTGAATTCAGCTGACAAAGTTCTCAGTTCATATCTCAAGACCTCCCTCTGGACTCTAGCCACATGCCTGTGATCTGTGCTGGCTAAGGCTGGGGGTGGAGGGTGACATAGGGACTCTGTTTGGGTAGTGCCTCTTTCTCTTTATCTCAGAACAAGCAAATAATTTTTTTCAAAGTTTGTAGAAAAATGGAATTAAAGTACCAATTAATTTGGTGCACAAAAATTTTAAACTAATGTTTACTTTTTCATAATATGAACTTTTAAAAGACTGCCTCATATATAAAAAAACTTTTTTATGCAAAAGATAACTAGTACAAATCAATAAGAAATAATATGTTCTGTTAAAAGTGAACAAAATATTTTACAGACACCTCACTGGAAAAGATATACAAATGACAAATAAGCACAGGTGGAAAACTCATCAAGGTACTAGGGAAATGCAAATGAACCCTGAACAATGTGTCACTGCATACCTACTAGAATGGACAGGTTACAAAGACTTACAGTACTAAGTGGTGACAAGGAGGTGAAGCAGCCAAAAATCTCATAAATTACTGATGGTAATGAAAAATGGCATATCCCCTTGGGACCAGCAGATTGTGTAATGGTTACATCGCTGTACTCCCACATAGTCAACCGTGGTTCAAGTCCTGGACCCAGTGACTTAAAAAAAAAAACTCACATAGGTGAGTACACATGCATGCCCAAAATCCAGGAGGAGAAGAGAGGAGAAGGGAATGTGGTGTGGTCATCTGCTCAAAAGGGTAATTTCTTGCTTTCTATCTCCTAGAAAAAAATCTCAAAAAGAAAAAGAAAAAAGTAAGTAAATTTATCAATGATCCGTCAAGTTATAGGTGTTTTTGTAAAGTCGTTTAATAGAAGAACTTTATTTGTGCAAATCAATATACAAAGGTGTTGGAAGAACTGAAAGGCCAAATAGGGAAAAATGAGTAAACAAGAGAATAACAATCTAGAAGTCACTAAAAATGATTAAGACTGGGACAGATGAAAAAGAGGAGATGGCATTAGTAATTCTTAGGAGCAAAGGCCATCCAAGAGGAGTGAATATTGCCCATAGGAACATCACAGGGAAAGGGGTTTTTTGAGGGCATCTGGAAACACTGCCAGAAAAACTGACTCTTTGGCAGAGAGTGCGAGAAATAGCCCAAGTTTTTCCACTTCTCCACCAGGGCCTTCACTTGGCTGAAACTACCAGAAGCCATTTGATAAGAGAACCAGTGAAATTGAGTTTTCAGGGCCCAGCCTCCTATGATACACAGTAGAATGGGGAAAATGTGGTTTAGATGGGCACAGAAAAGACTGCAAAACTATTCTCACAACCATAGTTATCTCTGGTAGAATTATAGATCATTTTAACTCTTTTTATTTTGTATATGCATTTTCACAATCATGAAGAAAAATTTTAAAATTAAATAAATAATTTTGGAGAATTCTCCACGCATATTTTGATGGACTCACATTAACTGCAATTAAGTTCAAAGTTTTCTGTATGTTTTATTTTTTCCCCTTTAAAAATACAAAGATGAAGCTTCTGAGTTCAGTTTAGACTTGACTCTAGTCAATGAAAGCATTAAGTCTTCAGTCATCCCTACTTAATTACATTATGTGCAATGTTGTTTTAAAATGTTCCAGTAGAGTTTGGCATGCACTGCGCTCCCTTCTAGCCAGCTGGAAAGACCACCATTCCAGAATGGAAACAGAAAATACTGCAGGCTTGAGCAGCGGAACCACATGGGCAAGTCATCCAATGGCTAGATGCCCTTCACAGTTTAACCAATAAGCCTAGGTAAACGCGATGCACTGGGGGCCAACGAGACCTCATGAAATATATTTGGGTGGTTTCTGCATAGATTTATGAACAATGCCTTCCTAATCTCACATGTGATGATAGTTGCTCTGAGCATAAAATTCAAGCTAAATGACATCACAGTATTATAAAATCTCAGTGCATCAGTCAAATGTAACCACAGAAAATGAACCAATAAAATATATACACACACATATATAGACATACATATGTATATATTCACATACACACAAGGAGATAGAAACTGATTACAAGGAATTGGCTCATGCAATTGTGGAGGCTAGTTAAGTATTTTAGAGATACAGGGAAAGGGCAGATCCAGCACAGGGACGGCAGTTGTAGCCCCAGCTGCAGTTGGGAATCTCTTTCACCATGAAGAGTTCAGTCATTTTGAAGGGCTGCTCTGGAAAGAATTAGCCTAGCAAGGATAATGTCTATACTTTGAAGGGACTTTAAATATGAGACTTTACATCTGCAAGTCCTCTCATAGCACTACCTACCTTAGAGTTTGAATAACCGGGAGAAGTTGTGGGAAGGGCTGCCATCCTCACTTTTGTCCTCATAGTTGAGCCCAGCTAAGTTGACTCATCAAATAGCTGTCACACTCAGGAGAAATGACTATTAACAGCTAACTGCATATAACAATATAAATACTTGAGACAATGGGTATATTAATCACCTTGATTTTATCATCAAACTTGTGTTAGTGTACTAAAATACTACATTTTTAAGAGAGATTTTTTATATAGGGCATGTGCATTCATTGGAGAAAAAGAAAAAGATGAGAGAAAGTGAGAGATCATCACTCCAGGGGATGGCCTCACTTACCCTCCATTATCCTCTTAGAATTTTGGGCACACACACCAGCATGATTTTCAAGACACTGAGTCCAGAGCTCCAACTGCAGTCGGCCGTGTGGAAACCCAGCACCACAGCTACTATGCCACCTGCTGACCCCCAAAATTACATTATTAACAAGAGTTATTTTAATAAAACATAGTAATTAGAAAGATTATATACTCAGAAGTTACATATTTAATATTACATATATATGATAATATATATTGTATATAAAATGTATATTATAATACATATATTTATCTTTGTTTTAATAGTGAAATATTCCCTAACTAAATGACAGTATCTATGATGTTCCTAACTATGAGCACAAGTGTATAGTAGGTGCCTAAATAATATTAATCAAATGAGATATATTGTTCTCTAGGTACTGTAACATCAAAAAGCATATCATGTCCACTAATTTAAAACTAATTTTATGGTTGTGGCTGCTTACACTCTCAATCTGTTAGTCCCCATAGTTTGGCTTTAACATGGCCTTTTTCAATTTTGTTTCCTGTTTAACTACAGATTCCTTCTGTTGTAGACTATAAGTTTAACTATTGTATTACAACAGTAGTATGTATGTATTCTGTTGTGTTACAGCAGTCAACAGTGTGGTTATTTATATAAAAACCAAACATATAATCAATTTGCCATGTCTTAATAATGTAATTTTTATACACTTTCCTTTTTATTTTTGGGAGAGATTTTCTTTTCTTTTTTGATATAGGGTACATGCCCTCACACAGACAGAAAGAGAGAAATAATCCCCCAGGGGGATGGCCACACCACAATCGCTTCTCCTCCACTCTTCTCCCAGGATTTTGGACACACGCCACACACACACACACAAACACCTGGTGTGAGTTTTAAGCCACTTGGTCTAGGACCCAAATCGCAGTCAACTCATGGGCATCCAGAAACGTAACCATTCCACCATCTGCTGGTCCCATACACCTTCCATTTTTAAGTACTTAAATGAGCACTATATCGCAATAAAAATGTAGCAATATAATTAACTAGTAAGTCATTTAAAATGTATTTCTACAGAAAAAAATTATTTTGAAAAAAAGCAAAAATCTAACTATGCATATTCGAAGTGTACCATAAAAAACAACATTCTGATAGCCTAGAAGAGTGTTTTCGAACTTTCCTCCTCATCCTATTCAGCTGCTTTATTTCCTAAGCACATATGCACTTTCTCCAGCACAGCCACCACAGGATAGGTGTAGTGTAGTCCAGAAAGTACTGGTTCAAGTTTCACAGCAGGCTCCTTTGGCTTCATTTTAACAGGCAGGGTTAGAGGTCTTTCCTGTATAGGCAGGGTAAGAGGTCCCTAAACGTATCCTTACTGTAACTTTTATCAAGCTCCATTTATAATTAGCCATTTACTATGTATACCATCCCCCTTTGTTAATCTCTTGTCTGCAGGAGCAGTTTAGCTCCCACAGTTCCTGAAACATAGTAGTGACTCAAATACTCATTGAATAAGTAAGACAATGAACAAGGAATGAATTGCGCCCTAGCCTTAAAGTTCTGAAGAAACCTATCTTCTTTAATAAGTTTCTTAGTAAACTCTTAGTTCTCACCCCAGTTAATCAATAATCCTAAAATAGGGAACAAAAATAAAGCTTAATCATCAGTGGATATGTTATCAGCCAATAATAACAGATCTGATATTTCTCCAAGGTTAAGCATTATTTATAGCTAGGAATTTTTAAAATTTTTTAATTAAAAAATTCTCATCTTGATGAGCTCTGAAGACTCGGTGTGGAAAAGCTCAATACTGATTAATGGAGGGAATGTGGTCAAATAAACTCCAGGAAAGTGTCAATGAGCAGCCTCATAGATCAGGGACAATCTCTTGGGAACACAAGCCCGGATTATGAGAGGTTTTGTGCTTGTCTTCCCTGTCATACACTCAATTTTCTCTCAGGAGAGCAATTGAAGGAAAAAAAAAAAAAAACAACTCAGATATAGATAGAAAAAAATAACCCATAATCTATTGCAGCCTTCTTAGGGAAAAGTACTAGCTAGGAAGCTTCAAACTAATGCCAGTGTAAACCCAAGAAGATTATGAGAGGTTTTGTGCTTGTCTTCCCTGTCATACACTCAATTTTCTCTCAGGAGAGCAATTGAAGGAAAAAAAAAAAAAAAACAACTCAGATATAGATAGAAAAAAATAACCCATAATCTATTGCAGCCTTCTTAGTGAAAAGTACTAGCTAGGAAGCTTCAAACTAATGCCAGTGTAAACCCAAGAAGGTTACCACATTCAGCTAAAGTTCACTGTCATTTTCCCCTGGAAATTTTTTGAGATGAACCAAGTGGATATTTTATTATAATTTCCAAGTAGGATAATATTTAACCAGTTTGTTATGAAAGCTGAAAATTTATACTAATGTACAAATAAACCATAGGATGCTAACTGTATTCCTCTGTGTTTGGCTGAGTTTTGAGGTGTCTGGTATATGCAGAAGTAGTAGCCGCTACTTAGTTCCAAGAGTAATATCTTAGGAAAAAGACACTTTATTCATTTCACAATTAAAGGGTTATAATTGGCTGGTGTGCTGACTTTTTTAGGGAAAACTCGCCTAAGGCTAAGCTCTTTCAAGCTCTTCCATGTGCCCTGTCCCTAACTGTGGTGTTGCTTCATCCCACGCTCAATTTCTAGAGGGATCTCTGAAAATGCAATGCTGAAACTGAGAGGAGGAGGGTCACTAATAAGTTTCCTTCTCTTTGGAAAGTTGTGTAGAAAATTGAGGTAGCTCTTTAGCCTCCACCTAAGAAGGATGATTATGAAGGGGTCCAGGAAAGCATGAAAATACAGAAGGGTATCTACCAATTGTTTTGGGGTCCCCTAGCTAACCTGGGGACCTCTATCAGGAATGAAGAATTGAAAACAGGAATTTACAGGGTGTCTTTCATGGGATATTTTGTTTACCTAGGAGATGGCCTAATATATCATTGTTTAAGCCATGGCCAGGGGTACCTCACATGGGCAATTTGCTTATACAGGCAGATGCTCTTATGGCTCTGTTGGACTGAGTCCAATTTATGACTGCCTGATCATCGCCCTGGCCTTGGGAGCCTGACCTTGTGTTCTCCTTGGCTTCCTAGAAAGACTTTTTTCAGGTCAGCAGCTACTTCTTCAGATCAGAGACAAGAATTCAAATACCCCCACATTAGGAAACAAGTTCCACGATTTTTACATAGAGGTCCTAGGCAAGGTGGATAATTTGAGTCAGAAGGGCAGTTCTCAGTCACGGGATCATGCAAGGGAGTAATGAAGAGTCTGGCAAAGAGAGAATTCACCACACCCCTCCATTCACAACAAATAATAAATTGCTATGTGACAAATGACCACGAACTGGCTTAAAACTATACATACTTATCATCTCAGTGTTTTCATGGGTCTGGGGTCCAGACCTAGCTGGGTCCCCTGCTTCAGGGCTCTCAAAAGCTTGCAGTCAAGAGGCTGGTTGGGTATGATGTCTCACCTCCAGGTTCCAGTGGGGAAAAACCCCCTTCCAAACCCACACAGTTGTTGAAAGAAGCCAGGTCTTTGTGGACTGTGGGACTGAGGACTTAGGCACTTTGTTGGTTGTCATTCAGAGTCTGCTCTAAGTTTTGCCATGCGGACTTCTCCACTAAACAGTGCACAGCATGGCAGTTTGTGCCATTAAAACCAGTAAGAGTTTCTGCCAGCAGAACAGTCTTATATACTAGCCTATCACCTTTACTGTATTCTAGTGTTTAGAAGCAAGTCACAGGTTCTCGCCACACTCAAGGACAGGATTACTAGGAGGTGGGAAGAATGGGATTCAGTGTAACCAGAGGTCACTAGTCAACCAAGGGCCTGAGAGAGATGGCAGGGAAGAAAGGAGAGCAACTCAAATTTCCAATTTGATTATTACACCCAATACATAGATTTTCTTAATCAGATTGGCTATAAAGAGGGCCTTGTTAAATTGACCTGTTTGGATTAGAGGGATGGGTAACTATTTCTACTGTTTAATTATGTTTTTCTAGAATGCCCCAAGGAGTTTGGAGACATGTAAACTAAATTCATTATCCATAAGGAAATAGACCCAATAAAACTCAGACCCTTGACAGCATCAAGGGTCTTTGATATATAAAGTATGTAGTGAAACTACTGAATTCTTTATAGCTTGCTCTTTTTTCTGCAGGAGGAACACTAGTGCCTGCTTCTATCAATATGTTCTATTTTCTCTTCACATACTATTGGTGGAAACTATAACAGTAGTAACTATTTTTCATTAAGGGTCTTACCCTGTCATCTGAGCTTCATTGCCATTAAAAGTACATGTTTGTGAGCTGTTTGCTTATGAAAAAATGGCAATTATGAAGAATGGTCAATGTACAGATTGAAATAATAACTGTCTTCATTAATACCACACTCTTAAAAATACATCATCACAGCTAATAAAGATAAATAATAAGTTATGACCCTAGCCACAGTGACGCAGGTGGTATGGTGTAATTATGTGATACTGGAGCCATGTGGGAAGTCCTAGGTTCTGATCCCAAGTTGATCTCAACATTCCTGGCATACCTGTGAGTATACCCATGATCCAGGCAGGCTGGAAGGCTGCGATTTGGGAGGACAGAGATTATGGGATGGTACGACACTGTTCAAGAGATTTTCTTTCTCTCAAGACCAAAAAAAAAAAAAAAAAAAACCCCTTTTTAAAAAAAATCCAAAAAAAACAGGGAACCCTTAAAGTTTTTCATTTCATTTAA
>NW_006160045.1:579758-586630 GCF_000334495.1 Tupaia belangeri chinensis
TTTTCTTTCTCACAAGAAAAAAAAAAAAAAAAAAACCACTTTTTAAAAAAAATCCAAAAAATACAGGGTACCCTTAAAGTTCTTCAGTTCATTGAAGAACTTTGAATGTCACAATTTACCATTAATTTCATTTAATTTAAATGTTACACATATGGGCTTCAAAAATTGTACAGATTAGTTAGTCTGATATTCTTCTCAAAAACTAAGCAGAGAGAATTCAATTTTGAAATTTTGAAAAGGAACAGAGAGAAGTCTTTCAGAATATAAAGACTATGGGGTCCACCTGAGTCTTGAGAGAAAACTGTAACCATGTGTTATCAGTATCCTTTCTGCCTGATGAGATACTGCATTTTCTGTAAGATCTATCTGCATCACATTTCTATGAAGCCTTCCCAGGCTTCTGTAAATCCAGCATTGTATTGTATGTCCTCTTCAATTATTGCTTAATTGTTTCCCCGTAAGTTTTCTGTTTCTAAAAATTAATTACAAGCTCCTTGAGGATAAAGAACATAGTGTTTAATCCTTTCGTGTCTCCCTGAGCCCAGGCAATACGGTGTCTTCCTAGAATATAGGCTTCAGTACATGTACTCAGAAGTCAATTTAAAATTGGATGGTTTGATTTTACTTAGAATTAGAGCCGTTCTGAATTTACAAGAAAGATAATCGAGAATAAAGGGACTTAATGGAGAAAGAAAGAGCCAGTCAAAATGAGTTTGTATGGACCTGTTGTTATCCACACAGCTTATCAGTTCAGAAAATCGCAAACATGAAATGACATGTTACTGAGACCTCCAAAGCAAGAGGAAAAAAGATCTTTTGGGGGGCCAGATAGTGGCATAATGGTAAAACACTAAGCTCTGGGAGGCTGACCCACATGCACGGGCTCCAGGTTCATCTCTGGAGACCTACCTGAGTGCTCTGTGCAGGCACCTGCCCATGATCCAGGGCTGGCTGAAGCTCAGGCTAGATCGCAGCATCAGGAACCTGCTGGGTGTGTTATATCTGTGTCTCTCTCCCTGTCCCTCTCTCTCTCACTCTTGTTTGTGAAAGAAATTAAACAAACTTTTAAAAATATAGTTGTTTGGGAATCATTTCCTTTGACACCTATTAATAGAATAAGCAAATTGTCAAGGGATTTGAGATCTAGTTTCTACTTGCTCATTTTTTTCTTAATTTTGTAAAAATCTTTTGGTTTTCCTAGGCTTTAGTATCTCCCACTATTGAGATGAGAAGGATGGTTTTTCTAGGTAATTTTATTTCCCATACAACTGAAAACTTCCAAGCTAAGGATTCGTCACTCAGAGTTTAGTAATATGTACAGTGTGGCACTTGAATGGAAATTAGGGTGCTTCATGGGAGACAGGACTCAGACCATTAATGAGGGTTCATCTTTCTACTCCTGCTTCGGCTTGGCTCTGTATTTCATCACCCATGGAGGCAACAAGACACCCTTAATTAGTTTCCTCAGTACCCTAAATTATACATTAAAATTATGAAAGCATCCCTCCTTTTTCAAGGCTGTGTTTTTTCTGTTTTGTTTTGTTTTTGTCCTATCCTATATATGCTTGCATAAGAAACATTTTAATATTTTAATGTCTATACCTTCTGGATAAGGCCTAACTAAACATATTTTTTCTTTTACTTAAAATAAGCAAAAAGAATAATAAGAAAATGCCAGAAAATAGGGAAATGTTTTAAAGGAATAAGAAACAAAACAAAATAGAAACAGGAGAGACATTATTTACTAACTCAAATAGATCTATAACTTCCTGCTTTGACGAATTTTCCAAAAAGGTTCCTGTAACCTTGTTCTTTTCCTTTTTCCCAATTTTAGAGAAGTTCACCTGACATTTGACGGTGTTACAAAGTGTCATACATAATTTGACTGAGAAATGCCTGTGTCAAACAGAACACTCTTCAACTATCACTGGGAATTGAAAACTTTGGGGAGAAAAGCCTTTACTTAGAGATAACCAAATAAGTCTAGAGAAAGCATGTGGTGCAATCAATCCTTAAATTTCAAGTGAAACAGCAAGAAGCATTTTATTATGCCTGTTCACTTTTAAGCCCTCAAAGGGAGATAAACGACAAAGTAAATATGCATCAAAACAATTTTTACCATCCAGTATGCAATTGTTATAGGGGACAAATTCTTCAAGTTTCATTGTGACATAAAGTAGCTCTGAAGTTGCCTCTGGTTGGTAGCAGGTAGCTGTTGGCATAAAAGGCTAGCCAGGACTTGCAAGGCAGCCTGCTACTGGCCCCAAAGAAAGGAGCCTCCATCTGCTGGGGAAAGAAATGCTTGATGAGTAGAATGTTGACTTTGGACTACTAAAGGCCGTAAGCTTCATCTATTTATAAAAGAGAAGCTATTTTAGAGCAAGTCAAACGTGAGCTAGTTGCAGGGAGGCAGAGTGGAGATGGAAAAGGATAATCTCCCTGAACATCTGTCATGATTACACATAAAACTTTACTACAAAGTCAAACACGATCCGTTTGGTACTTGACTGCTAAGCCTCCGCTATGTGAATGAGCGTGTGCAGTCACAGCTACGTGTTTCTATCTGGTTTTATGATGCCTATTGCTATAGACCCAGGCAATCAAGGGAGGCATAACCAACATAATCAACAGGTCAATAGAGAAGATGCATTTGACCATTTAAGTCAGAGAACGAGGCGCACATTACCATACGCGCTCATGTGCTTTTCCAAAAGACCCAGGCAGGGAAGCAACATGCGTGCTGTTAGTGTAGCTGCCAATTTACTGTGCCTTTCTCAAATTGATGAAGCCGCAGGCCACCGTCATTCTGAATCTTGTCAGCAAAGATGGCAGCAGCAGAACGGCAGCAGCAGCCTTCCCTTTCCCACCACAGTAAAGCAGTTCTCCCACAGAGTCGGTGCATTTGGTGATAACTGGAACCCCAGCATGGCTCCTCCAGGCTTGGCTGCTTGCTGCACAGTGAGAGTCTTTTGTAATTTATTTAGATGCATATTGACCTTATTTTCTTGGCACTGTCATGTTAGAGTATGTTCTTTTGGAGGATTTGGGTAATGGGGGTGGGATACCTAGCACACAGTCTCGCTTTATCCCCTCTGTAGAATTTGCCAGCACAGGGAACTTTGCCACCTCATCTCTCTGTTTCATAGCATAGATGGCATTTTCAAGCCCTCAATTTATATCTGAACTTCAAAACATGAGGCTGTATGAAATGAAATAATTGAATGTAATTTTTTCCCTTTAATCACAGAATCAAGTAATAACTTTCGTTTTGTTAAAGTTTATTTATCCATTGATTCTGAGAGACAGAGAGAAAGAGATAGAGAGGTCCCCCCAGCAGGCTTTGCACTCTGCAGTCTAACCTCAGTCTCAGCCAACCCAGATCATGGACGCACGTGTGTGCCAGCATGTACAGGGAGATGCTGAGATGCAAATTCAGAACCTTATAGTGCAACTCTAGCATCATGGAGCATTGGGTTTCTCCTATGCTACCATGGCTCGCCTTATTTTTCTTAAAGCATTTGTTAGCCACCTTTTCCCAAACAGTGAATGTCTCTGATATGAAAATAATTCTCAAGACCGGTTTCCTGGCCTGCTGGTTAAGGCAGCCAGAGCTCACATGCCTGACTGTGCAATTCAAATCCCTGCCCCTGTGGCTTAAGAAACCTGCTATAGATGTGTGTGTGTGCATGTCCAAATTCGAAAAATAGAGAAAGGATTGCAGCATGACCACACTCAATTGAAGGGTGCTTTCTCCCTCTCCCTCTCTTTCTGTCTCTGTGTCTGGTAAGTACATATATCTTTCTGGCAAAATGAAAGAAAGGAAGGAAGGAAGGAAGGAAGGAAGGAAGGAAGGAAGGAAGGAAGGAAGGAAGGAAGGGAGGGGAAGGAAGAAAGAAAGAAAGAAGAAATCTAGAAACATTTTAACTAAAATAATATTGTAATATTTTTCTTGAACAAAGAAGCTCTTATAATGATGAGTTCTAAAGAGATGGGGCAGCAGATGGCATAGCAGTTACATTCCTGGACTCCACATGGCCAACTGTGATTCGAGTTCCAGACTCAGTAGCTTAAAAATCATACCAGGTGCATTTGCATGCTTGCCCCAAGATCCAGAGAGGAGAATGGAGAAGGGATTGTGGTGTGGCCATTCACCCTGGAGTGTGATTTTTCACTTTCTCGTTGTCTTGCTCTCTCTCACTGGCAAGCATATACACTAAGGCAAAAACCTCTAATAATAATAATAATAATAATAATAATAATAATAAAAAGATATCTTCTCCACACTTGTAAAGAGACACCCCTGTAAGGATCCATACAGAACTTTTCACTGTTTTATAGTCAGCATATCAATCTTTCTTAATTCACTGGAAAACATCTGACAAACACCTTTAAAAAGGAGTTACTTCCCATATGATGTTTTTTATTCTTCCACTACATTACGCTTCAGTTAACAACCTATATATCGCATTAAATTCAATTCTCTTCACCTTGAGTTCTTAAATATTCAAAATGATCATCATTTATGTTTAAAGTAAGGCAATTATTTTAGTAAGTCACAAATGGTCAACATCTATATTTTCGTAATACCTTTAGACAAGGACATGAAAGACATGCATCAAATTTATGACTGGTGCAAGACAGTACCACAGCAGTAGATGCAGCTCTGTGAGGCTGATCCATGTGGGAAACTTCCAGGTTCACATCCAGAGACCTCCCTGAGTATGCTGGGCATACTGCATGTGTCTATAACCTGAGACTGGTTGAAGTTGAAGCTGGGGTCGATTATAGTGTTAATCCCCATTGGAAGTGCTCTCTCTCTCTCTCTCTTTCACCCTCTTTTTCTTTGCCTCTTTCACTCAGGGAAGAAATAAACTTAAAAAAAATTGTAGTTGAGGGAACCAGCAGTTAGCGTAATGGCCATGTCGCTGGACTCCCATGTAGTCAACTGCGGTTCGCGTCCCAGACCCGGTGGCTTAAAACTCACGCCGGGCACATGTGCGTGTGTGCCCAAGATCCCGAGAGGCGAATGGAGGAGAAGGGGTTGCGGCATGACCATCCCGCCTGGGGGGTGATTTCTTTCTTTCTGTCTCTATGTCTCTCTCTGTCTGGCAAGCGCACGTGCCCTATAGCGAAAAAAAAAACCTCTCAAAAAAAAAATTGTAGTTGACACCAAAATAGGACAAATAGTTATAATATTAAGATTCAATTATAATAGAAGACCACAGAGTTCAGTTCTTACTTAATTTTCTTTTTATTCTTCATAAGACACAGACAGACAATTTTAAATAAACTGGCCAAAATTACACACTCTTCTGTATGTGGTTCATTATTTTGCATAATATCTGGATGAATGGAAGATCAAGAAGTAAATTTATTTGTAGAATTGACTTCTGATTGCCAAAAAAAAAACAAAAATAAAAATAATTTTAGTTCATTGCCGTCCCTCATTTCCTCTGTCACCATGCACTTCACAGTCTGCTTCGTTTCCCTCACAGCTCTTACCAGGAGAGAAGAGCATATTACACATGGATTCACATGCCTGTGCACTGTCAATCCCCCTTACCAGAACAGAAGTGCTATGGTGGTATGAGTCATGCCCTTCTTGTTCCCTGTAACCTCAACAGAAATGCCTGACACATAATGGGCATTCAATAAGCACAGAAAAAAATGACTCATCAATTTATGCTTGAGAGTTTGGAAGACAGACTTGCACCTCATTGACACCAGAAATCACATGTCTACCAGCTTCGTATGAATAAGCCAAGCCTTGCTTAATTCCGTCATCGAGTAGCCTTCAAAGTCCAGCTTTTGGTCCACATCATCCTACAGTCAAACTGCCATTGAACTTTTGCCCCCAATACTCCATGAAAACTGTGTACTCGTAAGTTTTGCACAATATTTTAATTCTAATACCCTCTTCATTTCCTTGTTCTCTTGCTCTTGCTCTCTCTCTCTCTCTCAGTATTTGCAATATCCAAATGGCTCTGTCCTGTGGCCCCCTCTCCCTTTTGACTGATGGCTTTGATAGTCTTGATAGGAAGCCAGTTCTCCTCTCCTTGTGATTCTGACCACCAGTTCCCTCCAGTACTCAGTGCTTCAGTCTCCATTCTGTGTACGTTTTACTACCAATGGCAACTCCTAGCCCTACATTTCTTTTAAGCTCTAGAGCCTTCTCTCTAAACTTCTGCAAGATATTTATTCTCACACGAAGTGCTGTCAACTCAAACTTGTCATGTCTACAATAGCCTATCATTGACATTTATTTTTATGGATATACGTTTTTTTCTTCCAACTAAAGGAATGGAACACTATACATTCTGGATCTCTACATGAACAGGCAAGCCTAATGTCTTCGGTTTTTCAGTTGTTTAATAAATATCTGTGCTTGATAAATATCAAGTATGATGATTACAATATAGAATTATGTCCATGAAAGTTCAAACTCATGGGACTTCAAACTTGACCATCTTTGGAAATACAGATGGTCCCTGACTTATGATAGTTTAGCTTGAAATTTTTTGATTTTATGATAATGCAAAAGCCCTACTGATATAATAGAAATTGTACTTCAAAATTCACACAATTCTGTTTTTCACTTGTAGCACAGTATTCAATATATTATGCAAGCTACTCAACACATAAAATCAGCTTTGTGTGAGATGATTTTGCCCAACTATAAGCTAATGTAAGTATCCTAAGTACATTGTTTAATTATTATTTATTTATATGATTCCATTTATTATTATTTTATTAATTTGACCAGAGAGAGAGAAAACAAAAGTGAGAAAACAATCAGCCAGGTCCAGAACTCGAACCATGGTCAGTCGTGTGGATATACCAGCACCTTTAACCGCCACACCACCTGCCAGACC
>NW_006160045.1:586676-590300 GCF_000334495.1 Tupaia belangeri chinensis
CAGCAGGTTGGGATATTAAGTGAATCTGAGGAACTTGAAGTCAATTCAAATCACACCATTTAATTACATGAACTTCAGAAGTTTATTAACTTCTCTTGTGTCATGTTTTCTTTATCCATAAAATGGGAATAATATTTTTTCACAGGAGTTTTGTATGAGTTATATTTACAATGTCCATTACAAACTTCACACAGATCATAGTATGTGCTTAAAATTGATATATTATTTTCCAAGTGCATTTTAATGAGTCTTTTATATTCATTATATATATATATATCCATTATATTCATTTAGCAAAAATATAATATAGTGGGTTTCTTTTCTGTGTTAGATAGAACATTTGAGATACAGAGAAAACAACAACAGAAATTACTCTTCTTTCAAAAACCCATCTATGAATTACAAGCTTTCATTTCTTTTTAAGAGAGTTTTTTTGGTATAGGGTGTGAACATTTGCTAGAGAGACAGAAAATGAGAACTCACCTCCTGGGGGATGTCCACGCTGCAATCCCTTCTCCTCCATTGTCCTCTCAGGATTTGGGGCATGCATACACAAATGTCCAGCATTAGCTTTAATCACCAGGTTCAGAATTTGAACCCCAGTCGACTATGTGGGAGTTCACCAATGTAACCATTACACCATCTGCTGGTCCCCCTACGTTTATTTTCTTAAGTAATTAATGAATAACTAAAATATTCATTACATTTTGTCCTAAATTCTGCTATGGTATAAAACATGTTACATTATTATTAAAGAATGTGATATGTATTAATTATATTTCATCTTGATTACACTTTGAAGCGATAGTATATGATGGCTTTAGAGAAAATGTATTTCAAAAATGAAATTGACCCATGCCTTTTTACTTTTTCATATCCCAAACCTACATATATATATATATATATACACACCATAATATTAAAATTTCTTATGGGGGTCACATTTGTGGTCACATTGTACTTCTAGCAGACCGTTATCCATGTTAAGTCCCAGTTGTGGGGAAATGGCAAAAGCTTGTTGTAGTAAAGATCAGGAATCAAATAATTAATCCCCACCACTAGCTGATTGTTTTACCTTGAACAAGAAAAAAATCATTTAATCTATTGAGGCCATGTAATTCCTCTGTATAGGGGGGAGAGAAGTTAAGGTGTTAAAATCGACACTCTTGAATGCCTAGCTTTTATGCCTAGCCTTGTAATAGCTTTAGAGATAACAGACAGACTTTGTAGAAACCTTTCTTTAACCTCTGACTCTTAACCCATACATAAATTAGTCAGGACTCTGGAAATTGAAGAAACAAGACCAGAAATAGATTAGGCAAAAATAACATAGATACTTGGGGCCAGCAAGTGGTGTGGTGGTTAAGGGTGCTGGACTCTCACAGGACTGACCATGTGGTTTGAGTTCGCACCTGGTAGCTAGCTTTTTCACTTTTCCCCCTCTTCTCTCTCTCGCTCTGTCCTTCTCTGGTCAAATTAAAACAAATAAATAAAGTTAAAGTAAATAATTCTTTAGAAAAATTATATAGATACTAGAATGTCTCATATAGTCAATGAAAACATGTAAGAATGAAATCACAGGAAGGGAAAAGATGTGACTACGCCTTTGTAATAACTGAAGCCAATTGTTCCATGCTACAGAATATACATATTCTCTGATCTGATCCATGCTTTCCTGTATATCAGCTTCATTCTAACTACAGACCAGTTTCCTCCATACAGCAGGAAAGGAAGCAACTCAGATCCGTTCTTAAATTTTGTTCTACTGTCACCAGTAAGTAATTAACACGTCCTCATTGGCCCTATGTACAGAAATTCTAGGTAAGATCTCTGATAGGGCCAGTTTAAGCCAGGTATTCATCATGAGGCCAATCAACTGCAGTTAAGTGGGAAGGATCTATAGGAATATTTGGCTCTTGTACTAACGATTGGGTTAGCAGAGTGAAGAATAGCTCCCCAAAAAAGGACAATATTCCTAGAAGAAGTATAGGTACAGAGAAAGCAATTTAATAAATACACATTTTACTATGAGTAGAGTAATAATATTGCAGAGATATAACTACATGGTGTTTCCTCTTGTGAGAGGCATATATTGATGCTTCGACTCAGGATTCATTCCTTTACAGAATAGGAGTAGGCTATTCCAAGTTGCACTGATAAGACTATCAGTGACAGTAAACACCCCCATCCTACCCACTAACTAAGAGGAAATGCATTTGACTGAGTCTTGCCAAATATAATGCCACATTAATTTCCCAAGAACAGTAACTCTTCCAAAGATGAACACTAGAGAAAGATTAATAACAATCTTCCTAGAATTGAATCATAAAACTGAAAAATAACAATCTTCTTTCTATGGGGATCGATAACCTCAAACCATGGAAATCTGTGGCTCTTAAGGCTTAGCTCCCATAGGTACAAAGAGGGCCAGTTTTTCACAGGATGAAACAATAACTCACACAGTGAGAGGTCAAGCTGATAGAAAAAAAAGAAAAAGAAAACAAAATAAAAAAGAATGAAGAAGAAAACTTCATTTAATGCCCCAGAGCTAGCCATGCTGGAAGCCAGAGCAATCTTAGATTTCTCAATTCTGTGCAACAGTGCAATCACTATTTTGCTTGAGCTCACTATGAGTCTTGATTCAATCTTTTGCATTAGAAGGCTCCCCCATCTCCAAGATCATTCTGAGTGTCTTAAGAGTACATCAGTTAGGGACCAGCAGTTGGTGTAATGGCTATTGTCAGTGGACTCTCATGTAGTGGACTATGGTTCAAGTCCCAGACCCAGTGGCTTAAATTCACGCCTGGCATGTGTGCGTGGATGCCCAAGATCCCAAGAGGAGAATGGAGGAGAAGAGATTGCAGCATGGCCATTTCCCCTGGGGAGGGGGGTGATTTCTCACTTTCTGACTCTCTGTCTCTCTCTTTCTGGCGAGCAACCGCGCCCTACAGTGAAAACCTCTCAAAAAAAAAAAAAAGAAGTCAATTAAAGCTTTGACTTTCAACCTATATATCAGCACTAAGCTATCCTACAACTGCAAAAAGCTTATAAGAAGCCAATAGTTTTCACATAGTTTGGGTTGTCGGAGAAGTTATGACTCATTTTTTCATAGGAAAACATAGAAAAATACATCATGATTTTTCTGATGATCCAATAGATAGAATCAGAAATCAAACTTAGGCGCCCACCAGCTGGACGGCCCGGGCTCTCGCCCCGGCGCGCAGCCGCGCCGCCGAACAGCCAGCCCCCCCTCCTGGGGTGCTCACGCCCGGCATTCAGCTGCCTCTCCAGGGCCAACGGCGTGTGGCCTTCGGACCAGCAAGCTAAAGCGGAAAACAAGGATTGAGAACTTGCAACAGTAAGCAACAGAAAGAATCTTTAGCTGTCTTAAACTAGTTGAGAAACATTATATAGAAGGACTTCCTCTGCCTATGGACAGTGAGAAGATGATGGTTACCAGCCCTGCATTGCCTCAGGGAAGAACAGGAACTACTCTACCATTCTTGAGGAAGCCAGATACCCCAGGATAGCTCACGCTGTAGAGCCCCACGGCACCATTCCTACAATGGCGGATCCGCACGAGACCCACCCTTGATCCAACATTGAATGGAATCTATGATCCCT
>NW_006160045.1:590686-600800 GCF_000334495.1 Tupaia belangeri chinensis
GGGGGGGGAGGAAGGTATGGAGGACAACCATGGATGCCAGGGAAAAAGGGGGGGGACATGGGACATAGCAGAGGGTGGGGGATGGGGAATCAGGGATGGCAAGACAAAGGGCAAGGTATGCAGGACGAAAGAATTGGAAAATTATTTGCTGAAAACATATATGTGGATGTACTTGATTGAGACAATGCACAGTGTATTTTGGATGGAAAATTCATTTGTGTGTTGGGATGGTGTAAAGTGAATTAATAAATAAATAAATAAATAAATAAAAAGAAAGTAAATGAAACCAAAAGTTGTTTCTTTGAGAAGATCAACAAACTTGACACACTGTCAGCTAGACTAATTAAAAAGAGAGAAAAGAACAAGATAAATCAGATTCTCAGTGAAGTAGGCAATATTGTAACAGACATAACAGAAACATAAAACATTGTTCAAGAATACTATGAGCAATTACATGCTGACAAACAAGAAAAAAAAAAAAACCGTAAAGGTGACTTTCTTTTCCTAGAGATGATAAGTAAGTTGTGTAAACTCAGATGAGCCTCATTTATGCCATGCACACATGTCTATTACAGCCCCCATAAAACTTGAGAGCATTCAATTGTACTACTGGACTTAAACCCACTTGAGGGCAAGACACACTCAGTCCTTGTCTAAAGACGTCTAGGCATGGTAATCGGCAATGAATGCTGTTGAAGAACAAGTACAGTAAAGATATATGCACATGATTTTACAGACACATTTGTAAAATGTGCTTCATAAATAGAACACAATGGGTACTTATTGTTTTACTATTAGTTTATAACATTATATGCCAGTAGAGGGATATACTGCTGGGAAAAAAAAGAAGAACATAATAATGATCTTCAAAATACCATCTCATACTTTCTTACTGTGTCCTAGGCATTCTTCTAACTGCTTACGTAATTTTTACTTAGAATGTTGATCTTGGCACTGAGAAGATTAAAATGTTTTAGAATATTTTAAATTATAGTGCTTTATAGCATGCCAAATACTTACACATGTATCTTCTTCCTTGCCAGTCTTTGCTATCCAAGGAGCTAGATAATTAATTATTTAATGAGATAATTAATTAATGACATAACATCTCATAATTTATGTGGGAAAAAAGGCTTCAATAGGTTAAAATACTTTTCTTAAGTAACAACAGTAGTAGATCAGAATAAGAATTCAGGTCTTATGACTCCCTGGCAGTACTTGCTCCACTACAGAAACAGCATCTAGCATCATTATAAATGAGCTGAAAATGAGCAGATACTGGAGAATCTGTGAATTATACTGGTAATGGTTTCATTGGTGTCCCTTACTTCCTATTTCTCAAGCATTGCTAAGCTTAATTTCTGCATTAAAATTCTTTTCCTTAAACTCCCTCTCTTCTCTTTTTCTCTTAACAAATTCACTTACTGGAATGAAAACAGTATCATTACTTGTAACTACTGGAAGATTTTGCTTGCAAATAGGAAGCTGCAGACCTTTCCCTAAAAGTAATGCCTGCTTCTTCTAAATTAGAGACAATGAACCATAACAGGGAAATCACTCTCCCTCATAATTCAAAAAAATAAATAAATAAAAAATTAAAAAAAGAAAGAAAAAGAAAAAAGCTCTTCTCAATATTCCCGCCAAGGCAGGCTGATTCTGATTGCAAAAAAGCAATGCCCAGGATCATTCCTGTCTTAATACACTGAGCAGGAGAGGCTGTAGTTAAGAGACACAGATTCTGCCCTTCCATTACCATCCTCCTGTAATAGCTTAGATTCAGTTCATTTTTAGCAACATGATTGACACCATAAAATCTTATGCACGTCTCACACACACACACACAGGCACACATTTAGGTAAATGGAAGAAAAGAATATATGATTTTCACAGTTAGTTTTACTCTGAAAAGTGAAATTGTGTAAAATGATATGTCTTAATCCGTTTTGTGCTACTACTGTAGTGAGTAATTTATAAAGAACATGAATTTATATCTTACAGTTATGAAGGCTAGGACGTCCAAGATGAAAGGCTGGCATCTAGCAAGGGCCTTCTTGCTACATCTTCCCATGGTGGAAGGCTGAAGGGCAAGAAAAGACCAAAAAAGGCTGAACTCATCATTTTATAATAGCGTGAATCCCACCCGTGAGGGTGGAGCCTTTGTGGCCTAATCACCTAATCATGGTCCTACTATTTAATCCCATTTCAATGGCAGTTCAATTTCAACATGAGTTTTGGAGAAAACAAAGAGTCAAAATATAACACAATGAGTGAACAAATTTTACTTTTATGATTTTTAATTTTTTTATAACCACTTTTAGAGTCTTTATATAGCTACAATGCCTTAGCAGTCTAAATATTTCATTCAGGACAAAAGAAAAAAGGAGGCAACTGAGGAGTACTACAGTAATTTTGTGAAAGCTATATTCCTTTTTTCCCCCACAACTCTGTAAAATAATGGGACTCCTACTTCAGCCTGCCAGGAAAAGAAAATTTAAGAGTAAATTCTGGGAATAACTACTTTTTAAAATCCTTCCATAATGGAACATTCCAGCTGCTGCTGTCTTCAATAAACGGATAGTAATTGAGCCAGACCCCATATCTGGTAACAGAATTATGCTTCTAAATATAATAGATCTCCCTGCTCCTGGTATATCATTTGTAATTAATTCAACAAATATTGATTTAACATATAATGTGTTCTAGGTACTACATGCCAAAAACACACACACAGTCCAAATCTATGCCTTCATAAAATAAAAGTTACATTCAAGTGACAACAGATAATAAATAAATTTTTCAAAATACAATTTACATTAAAAAACTGATAAAATGGACCAGCAGTTAGCGCAATGGCTATGTCGCTGGATTCCCATGTAGTCGATGGTGTTTGTGTCCTGAACCTGGTGGCTTAAAACTCACACCAGACACATGTGCGTGCGTGCCCAAGATCCCGAGAATGGAGGAGAAGGGATTGTGGCGTGGCCATCCCCCCTGGGGAGTGATTTCTCGCTTTCTGTCTCTCTGTCTCTGTCTGGCGAGCGCACGCACCCTATAGCAAAAAACTCTCAAAAAATAAAACTGATAAAAAAATTTAGAAGAAAACAAACCATTTAAGGATATAGAAATCCAAAATGTTTGTGGGAGAGAACTTTATTTTATTTATATATTCACTTACATATCTATTTTAGTTTTGGCTATAGAGCATGTGTGCTCACTAGAGAGAGACAGAGAAATAGAGAGGGAGAGGAAAGTGAGAAATCACCCCCCAACAGCCACACGTCAATCCCTTCTCTTCCATTCTTTTGTTGGGATTTTTTGGACATGCATGCACATGTACTCAGCATGTTTTTGAAGGTGACAGGTCTAGAAGTCAAACAGCAAAGTTGGCCACAAGGAATTCAGCAACCAAAACCTCCACACTACCTGCTGGCCCTGGAAATTCAACTTTAAAATGATTACCAAAAAACCTCTTGTTTTTCTTTTCTTTTTAAAATTATTTTATTTTATTTTATACATTCAATCACTGTACATCACTACAGCTTGTAAAATGGATTTACCCAACATGAATACACAACACACCAGTCCAGATAAAGATATGTTACATGGTTTCAACAGACAATCCTCTATTTCCAGGTCCCTTTAATATCTTTCTCTGTGTTTTTCTCCTTGATTTCTTTCCTCTCACCACTTCCCACCCCCTTCCCACACTGTCTCCAGTATTCGTAACCACTTTCCATGATTCTATATCCTCTTAATGAGAGTCCTGAACATATTATCAAGTCATGTGAATGTAGAAAAAGAGTTTGCAAGCAGAAGCCACTGTTCAGAAGAGCATGTAGCTAGAGTATGTTGTTCCAGGTGAACGGCAGTAGGGGATAACCTTGGAGAGGTAGACAGAGGTTGAGTAGGCAGTAGACTGATGAGAATTTTGGACTTCATTCTAACTATAATACAAGACTATTTGGGGATTAGAAATAAAAATTACATGCTTGGAAAAGTTCACACTAGGTACCACATAAAGAATAACCTGGAGATTTGGGAAATGGAAGCAGAGGAGCAGTTTGAGGCTCTGAATTAATTTAAGTGACTTTGATTCTAGTGGCAGCGATAGAAATGGTGAGTGTAAGACAGACACAAATACCAGTAATGGTGTCAGGACACTATTTTATAGGATTTACATTTATTAATTTACATGGGCTTGCGTATTCAATACCTGAGCCATTCGGTAACTCTATGAGATTGGTATTATGAATATAGTCACTTTACAACTAATGATAAGTAGGAAGAAGTTAAAAAGTTTATTCAAGACTACACAAATAATATCTGAGAGGGATGCAAGGGTTTAGCCTAATAAAGTTGTTAGTAGAAATAGCTCGTACACGAGGCCACCTTTACTTCTGATACCAACTGTTAGGTAAAGGGTCCCCAAGGCCACCCTGTTGTTCCATGCTTTACTAGAACGTACAGAACTCATTGAAGGCTGTGTAGTCCATGGTTACCATTTATAATAGCAAAGTAATACAGATTGAAATCAGTCAAGGGAAAAGGTGTATTGGCTCAAGTCCAAAGAAATATCAGACATGGAGCTTCCGGTTGTCCTCTCCCTGTGGAATCAAAACAGCATTAATGTGTCAGTATCTATGTATGATGATATTGTGGAGTATTCTAAGTGGGGAAGTTCACTCCAGCTCAGTGTGCAAAGTATTTTTGGGGGTTCCATCAATGCAGGCATGCTTGATTGATTATGTGTCTAACCTTAACCCTAGTCTCTCTGGGGGTCTACTGATACTGTGACCCTCCCTCCATGCCCCCAAATCACTCTTTTGGTCCTTTGGGAGTGGCCATCCCCCACACTAAGTCATATTGTTAAACTATCCTGGCCAAGGTTCACAGGAAAACAAAGACACTCCTAACAGACAGAACATACCAAGGACATAGAGATTACCTCACAGAAATCAAAGAAAAAGTCCAAATCAACTTTTGGCTAAGGTTATAATTTTTACTAAATAGGAAAAAAAATGGATATAAAGAAATAACAAACTCTATTTCAGCTATATTAAATTTGAGATGCTCATTTTATATCAAAGTAAATATGCAGGGGCTAGACATTAGTGCAGCAGTAAAATGCAATGTTCTGACCCACATGAGACAATTCCATTGGCATTCAGACAGCTCCCTGAGTACACTGACCACATGTGTTCCCGTGATCCCGTGTTAGCTGAGGCTGGGGTCAGATTGTAGCATTAGAAACCTCTTGGGAGTGTCATTTTTCTCTTTCTCTATTGCTCGTGGAAGAAATAAATAAATAAATGTTTTTAAATATTGGAATTTGAATTTTCTCCATTTAAATTAAAGAAACTATTTCTAAAAAATATTTTTTAAATAAGAGTTTTAAGTAACAGTAATATAAACATATCAATAGTTCAAACATGAAAAGATTGGGCTGGTAATACAAATTTTGTAACCAATGTAGCATATATGGTATCCAAATGCTGTGAAAAGGAATAAGATGAATTAAAGTCAAAACAGAGAAAAGAAGAGGAGCAATGACTGAGTCTTAAGGTTCAGTCATATATGGGGGTCAGGAAGAGGAGGAAGATCTAGCAAAGGAGATTAAAAAGAGCCATGATCAATAGGAAAATGAAAAAATCGATAAAGTATATAAAAATTAGGTTTATGTGGGAAAATTATCCATATTTTGGAAAGGCATACTTAACTATTTACAGACAAAGTATCATAATATTTATAACTTTCAAGTGATTTAGAAAAAAATCAAAAGATAAAAATATACTTTATAAATGCAAAGGACATATGACAAAATGTGTTAGAAATGACTGAATCTTCTTGAAAGTGTATAAATGGTTCAGTGTAGACTTCCTTCAGCTTCTTGTATGTAGTCTTCCTTCAACTTTTTGCATGCTTGATATTTTTCATAGTGTAAAGTTGTACATGAGAAAAAAGAGAGCTATGACCAGTGTCAAAATGTTCCTGAGAAATTCAGAAGTTGGTATGGAAAATAGATTCTTGTAAACTAGAATTTGGGCTTTTAGATTTGGTAAAGTTAGCAGTCAAAAAATCTTGAATGGAGTGACTTAAAGAGAGAATGAAGAAGGGGGAAGATGTGAGAGGAGATTTTCTCTAAAGGAGAGCAAAGATTGAACAAAGGATAAAATAACTGTATGACAACACAATGAGAGCACCAGTAGTGTGGTGGAAATCAGGAGAGGATAGGAGAGTTTTAGACTTCCAAAGTTATCTTAAAAGGATTTTACAGACTAAGAAAAAAAGGATGGAGCCAGCAGGTGGTATGGTGGTTAAGACACGGGACTCTCACATGGCCAACCACAGTTTGAATCCCAAACCTGGTGGCTTGAGAATCACACTGAACATGTATGTGTGTGTGCCCATAATCCCAAGAGGATACTGGAGGAGAAGGGATTGTGGCATGGCCATTTTCTCTGTTGGAGGGGGTAGACTTCTCACTTTCCCTCTCTTTGTCTCTATCTCTCCGACAAATGCACATGCCCTATGGCAAAAGCAAAAAAAAAAAAAAAAAAAAAAAGGAATTCCCATGAAGAGGAATAACAAATGCAAAAGTTTGACAGTATGAAAAAGTTTTGTTACTCTATTTCATTTGAATATCCATAGTTTGGCTAGTACTGAACCTGAAAAATGAACAGAAATTACATAACCAAATAGCCAGGATTCTTCGAAGAAATGTCTAGAGTCTCTAACTTGAGAATCCTACAAGGCATTGATAATATGCATATTCATAGACACAACCCAAAACCTGTTGAATCAGAATCCCAGGGATAGAACTCAAGCTGAAAAATTTGAAAGGAGAACTTGTATATGAAAGGGTATATGTGTATGTTTTCAACAATCTCATCCATCATCACATGTCATCCATCTCTGCTCTCTCTCTAGAGAGCCTTTTTCTGTCTTCCTCCCCCATGCCCTTTCCTCCTTCATCATACTTTCTGCTCCCCAAAATTTGCTTTGCTGCAACTTAGTCTTGCATAGCCTGGACTCCAACCAAGGCCCTTCAGTTCAAACATCTGCTAGACATTGACATTCCATCTACATGTTTGCTGTGGTTTGCATAATAGCTTGTCACCCAAAGGTTCATATGTTGGGATTTGATTTTATTATAAAAGTGTTAAGTGAAAACCTAATGCCTTCATGATATCCCAGAACAGAACCTCCGGGTATAATAAAGTTATTAGGGTAATATCCTTGCGATTAAGTTTTGGTGTGTACATATGGAAAGGAAATGAGGTAGGCTGAGCACACGTGGATATAGACCCGAACTGGGAGAAGCTTTGGACAGCTATTCTTCTCAAGATCCTGCCCTCTGCCAACTTGCAATCTCACCAAAAGTTGGCTCTTAAGACCTGCAAATCATGAGCTGAATAAACCTCTCCTTTTTTGTAAATCACTAGGTCTCAAGTACCTCTGTTAGCAGTATAATAGTGGACTAAGTATCTCTGTACTTTCTAGTTTCTATTACAGAAAGGAACAGAGGGTAAAGAAGGAGGAAAGGGAAAGAGAGACAACTGTCACACCAAATAGGATCCTATCTAGGTTCAATAAGTAGTGGCTAGGGGTACATGACATGTACATAGGGCAGGTTCTCCATAGCTCTATTGTTCAAAATGCCAGTCTCCAATGAGAAAAGAAGCTCATGCCGGAATGTAAATCAAGGTACTACTTCCTTTACCGATTGAATCTTGCTATGGAAAAAAAAAAAAGTCAGCTGAACTAAGGAGCGTGCTTGGCGATGCAGGTAATTTCTATTCTGTTTCAGCTCCTTATCTTACTGAGAACTGGTACAAACACATCCAAACCTATTGCTAGTCAATGGACTGCACTTTGAGGATCACTGCTCTAAAAAAGCTGTGGATAAAATAGGTATTTAAAATAATACAAATATTTTCTATATTGATATCACTGATCAAAATCTTTCAAAAATGTTCATCTAGTAAACCCATGTGGAAAACATTCTGAAGAATATACTAAAGTATAAGATTCTATAAACATCAAGCAATTATTTCTGAAGACAGTGAGAAATTAACTTCCAATTTAATTCACTCCTGAAAATAGCTTAGGTCACCAGCAGGAAAGAGGTCTGCTCTTATAAAGAAGGGAGAGTGAACCCCTAAGCACTTGGAGGTATGCCTTCATAGCTCACTTTTATGCCTCTCCACCAGGTACACTCACCAGAGTGACCCAGGAAGCATAAAAGTCAGAGAACATTTTTAAAACTCTCTTCAAGGCTGTTAGGAGGTATAAAATACACACCTTGAGCAAAATAAATGTATGCACTTCAAGAAGGTAATAAATCCCTAGTAGCTTTATTGTTGTCAGTCATTGGTTCTTGAAGGGTAAACTGTACTTGGTTTTTGACTTATTCTTTGCTTCACTGATCAGCAACTTTTCTTAGAAGTTACAAAGTTTTCAGTGTTGACAACTCTGGAAAGTCACACAATATTTTTAAAATATTGTGTCATAAACATATTGCTGTGCTCCACAAACTTCAATTGAGCACCTACTAAGTGCCAAGAACTGTTTCTATTGGGCTCTGGAAGAAACACAGTAAGAAATAAATTTTGTCAAGAACTTACTATAACTCCTATGGGAGACCAATGTGTGTACACATAAATAGAAATTAAGGTAGACTGAAATTAGTACAAGGAAAGGGAATGATTAATTCTAACCATGTGTATATAGGAAAATTTCAAAGAGAGTTGTCCTTGAAAGAAAGATAAGTAGTATTTCATGAGTTAAGGTTAAGATCCAAATACAAGGAAACTTGAAGAAATTTGTTGAAAAATGGAATTAAAGTATAAGTTTATTTGGTGGGACAAAAATTTTTAAATCAGTAGTTTTTTTTTTCATAATGCACATTTTCTATGAATTTTGAAGACCCCTCATAAAGAATATCCCAGGCAAAGGAAATCATTGACTCAAACTTAAAAGACTGTGGCCCATCCAGGAAACTTCAAGTAATTACTAACACGAGTTCTTAAGATTTGTTGAGGGAATTGTGGGAAAAGTTAATAAGAGCATGCAGGCTTACAAATGAAAGTATATTTATGGAATTATGAAAATTTTTTAGGTTATTAGATCACGGAGGTTGTAGAAAACAGAAGTGAGCTCTAAAGTTGGGATGTATTACAGACTAGAACTGTGTTATAAAAGGCTTTGAATGTCAAGTTAAGGAATTACAGTAAGAAATAATTAATGCAAGATTTATGCCATTGGAAAATAGGCTTTGTGGTAGATTGCAACATTGTTTGAAATTATTCATTCCCTCCTATACCAATTTTCTCTACTGATTGCTGTTAGCCTTTGTCATGTGACTTGCTTTGACTAATAGAGTAGAATGTGAGCAAATATGTCCTACATCATCCCCCCCAAGTGGAAACGTTCAAATCATTAAAGATTTCTGCCACACTATTTGCTTGCTCTTGTGCCCCTACCACGGAGAGGTTTGCTTCTTTAGTTTGAATCTCAGAATGGAAAAAAATCATGAAAAAAATCTCAGCCTCTATAGTCATAGCCTGGGTGAGAAGTGCCACAGCTGACCAGCAGCCACAATATGTGTGTATATGTATATACATACGTGTGTGTAATTTACTATTACAATCTACTCTGAGATTTCAAGACTTCTTTATCACAGAGTGTAAGAGTTATGTCACGGGGACCAGCAGGTGACGTGGTGTTAAGGCGCTGGACACTCCCACATGGCTGACCACGGTTCAGGTCCAGGACCTGGCAGCTTACTTTCTCACTTTCTCTTTCTCTCTCTCTCTCTCTCTCGTCAAATTAAAAATAAATGAATGAATAAATAAAATAACTTTAAAAAAGAGTTATGTCACTTTTGTCTTTATTAATTTTAATTATTATTTATACATTTAATCACTATATTTCATTTCGATTGTAAAGAGACTTTACCCAGAATGATATACACCTCAGTTCAGCCCAGTTGAGACTATATGCATGGCCTCATCAACAAATAATAAACCATATCTGTGTCCCACAAATGTCTTACCTCTCTCTATTTTTTCCCCAAATTTCCTTTCCTATGCTCTTCCCCCCCCCAACACTCTTT
>NW_006160045.1:600810-613693 GCF_000334495.1 Tupaia belangeri chinensis
CTCTTTCCACTTTGGCTCTAGTGTCCATAACAATTTTCAATGCTTGTATGTCTTCCAGTCTTTGAGTCCCTGCCATAGAGTGTGGACAGTCAATATATGTTAAGGGGAGACATACAATGTCTCTCTTTCACAGCCTGACTTACTTCACTCACCAACAGATCTTCCATATCCATCCACTTTCTATCAAATTCCAGGGCCTTGTTGTTTTTTTATGGCTGAATAATAGTCCATGGAGTATAAGTGCCACACTTTTTCAATCCATTCATCCATTTGTGGACATTTGGGTTGGTTTTATGTCTTAGCAATCATGAATAAGGCTGCAATGAATATAGATGTGCAAAAGCTTTACTGACTGAGCATTCTCCTGTCCTTTAGGTAGTTACCCAGGAGTGGAATTGCTGAATCATATGGTATTCTATTTGAAGGACTTTGAGGAACCTCCATATTGTTCTCCACAGTGGCTGGGCCAATTTACATTCCCACCCAACAGTGTAGGAGTGTTCCCATTTCTTGGCATCCCCTCCAGCACTTAACATTTTTGGTTTTCTTATTCTTTGCCATTCTGACTGGGGTTAGGGGGTATCTCATTGTGATTTTGATCTGCATCTTCCTTATGATGAGGGATGTTAAGCATTTCTTCAACTGCTTTTGGGCTGTCCATAAGTCTTCCTTAGAGAGTTGTTTATTCAGCTAATTTTCCCATCTTTTAATTGGGTTATTCTTTTTTTCTGGGTAAGCCACTGGAGGGCTATGGAACAACCATCATAGTGTGAAGACTCTGTCTAGAGTGCATTTCTCTCTTTCTCTCATATGTGTGAATGCATGTGTATGCTCTTCCATAAAAAATGAAAAAGTTCTAGAGATGGAAGGTAGTAAAAATTGCACAACACTGTGAATGGACTTAATGCCATATAACTGTACACATATAAATTATTAAAACGATAAATGTTATGTGTATCCTACTTTTACACAAAAATTATTATAAAATTTATTTGTAAAAATCTGTATTTTATTCTAATATTTAAATTTATACATTTCTTACAGAAGACTTAGAAAACATAAAAAGGTAGTATTAAAAATAATCAAAAGGGACATCTTATAGTTTTCCTTCTTTATGTATATGTATTTTTCTGCTCACTGGACTACAAATTCCATAAGCACAGGGATGATGAATATCCCTACCACCAGTGTCTAGAATGATGTCTGGCATTTATTAAGTGTTTCAATAAGTATTTCTGAAAGAAATGACTCTCCAATGACCATCTTTATACAAACACCTTTGCACACATCTTTGATCATTTTCTCTGGAAAAATGTCTATAAATGGAATGTCTTGGAAATAGAAAATGTACTATTAAGACTTATCATAACAATTGTTCAGTTATCTTTTTTTCTTTTTTTGGGGGGGGCAAGAAATCACTCCCCCCCAGTAGGGATGGCCATGCCACAATACCTTCTCCCCCATTCTCCTCTTGGGATCCTAGGAACACACATACAAGGTGTGAGTTTTAACCCACCGGGTCCGAGATTCAAACCATGGTCAACTACATGGGAGTCCAGCGACATAGCCATTATGCCAACTGCTGGTCCCAAATAATTGTTCAGTTATCTTAAAAGAAGTTTGAACCTATCTCAACACCCTGCAGTTATATGGGAAGAGTATTGTTTTCCTGCCTTCTCAGCTACTATAGCTCAGCAGTAGATGGGAGCTGCTTCTCCCACTCTGGTTTTCTGATACTATGTACTAAGGAATCCTTTGAAGGAAAGTGATCTCCAGTGAACCTTGAAAATGGAGAGCTTCCAATGTTCTTCTAATTAGAGTCTTCTTCTGAAAGTCTTACATTTCAAAACTCAAGTATCTCCACTATGACCACCCACCATGCTCTGTGTTTGCTGGAAGCGTATGTATCTGAATGGACATATAAAGAAGAGAATGTGAAGATCACAACTTTCATATCCACAGAAGAAATTAGGACGAAAATGTAGGATCATCTAAAATCCAACTGGTAAGTATTTGACATAACATGTTAAGAAGTCACAGAATAATAAGGCCATTTCTCCTACTGCCTTAGGTAGCTGCCTCAGCTGTTTCTAGGAAGTATAGTAAGCCAGTTGCTTTTCTTAATCCAGCTACATTTGCCTTATCATTAGCTGATATTCTTTCTGTAGGCTGTCAGATGGTTGTCTGTTGATCTAACATTCAGTTTTTAACTTTTCTCGGTCTTTTCCTATGATAATAAATAGAGGAGGAAATAGTATGGACAGAGCTGTGAGGAAAGATGGGCTTATCAGTCAGAAAGAAAACAACTAAACCATCACAAATAGTCTAGGTCAAAACTGAAGTTGTGGTAGTAGAAATGCAAAGGAGACATAGCAAAAAATAGGATGGCACAATAATAGGAACCTGGTGTGAGAAAGATGAAAAAGTTAGTTAAACTGGCGGCTTTGTGGATTGGATATTTTGAAAAATTAAGACAGTGTAAGACAATTTAGAAAGAAAAGAAAAGAAAGAAAGAAAGAAAGAAAGAAAGAAAGAAAGAAAGAAAGAAAGAAAGAAAGAAAGAAAGAAAGAAAGAAAGAAAAGATAGACTGCATTTAAAAAAATAGTAGACAGGGAACCAGCAGTTAGCGTAATGGCTATGTCGCTGGACTCCCATGTAGTTGACCGCGGTTCGTGTCCCGGACCCGGTGGCTTAAAACTCACGCCGGGCACGTGTGCGTGCGTGCCCAAGATCCCGAGAGGAGAATGGAGGAGAAGGGACTGCGGTGTGACCATCCCCCCTGGGGGGTGATTTCTCGCTTTCTGTCTCTATGTCTCTCTCTGTCTGTCTGGCGAGTGCACGCGCCCTACAGTGAAAATCTCTCCAAAAATAAATAAATAAATAAATAGTAGACATTAAATTTTACCAAAGAGGTCTTTGAAGTCACTATCTGGTATCCATACTGGAGACAACATGGACTTTAGATCAGTAATTAAATGCACATAGATTTTTAAGGGACTTAACTTCATCTCTATTTCTCTTCCTTGAATCTTATACTCCAGTGTTACTGAACTCCTCATAATTCCCTGAATATACCATTCTCTCATACCAAACTCTTTACACAAATTCTAGATTTACAATAATTGAATGCTTTCTACCTGTTTTAATGTTTTTTTTTCTTTTTTAGCTGCCAGAGTGTGTATATGAACCTGTGAGAGACAGAGAGAGAGAGAAGGAGAAAGCACCCAAATGGGGCATGGTCACACAGCAATCCTCTCTCCATTTCTCTGTGTTGTAGGACTTTGGAGGCACATACACGCAAGCACTCAACATAACTTTCAAGTCACCAGAGCCAGGATTCAAAGCACAGTAGGCCATGTGGTATTGAATTCTCTGAACCACTAGCCACTAGAGTATGGCTCTATTTGTTCAATTTTTATTCATCCTTAAAGGTTGCTCCTCCAAGAAAGACCTCATGACCTGAACATAAAAGATTGAGAGTACTCCCCGTGAGTAAATAAAACATTGAAACTACAGCTAAAGTTTATATAAGGAGGGTAAATGAGGGTAACTCTTAAACAGTTACTAATGTACAGGACAGTGGCTGTGAAAGAGGTCAAAGACCTGCAGGTAGCTAAAGGTTAAGGGAGTATCAGATTTGATGTCCATGACTTCTGTGGAAGATAATATTTCTCCAGAAAATGAGGTTGTGAGGTACTTCAGAAAGTTCTGAAAGAATAATAGTAAATTATGTTGAAGGTCTCTTGAATTAAATAAATTTCCCTCACAAAAAAAAAAAAAAAAACAATAAAAACTCAAGATGATGTTAGATCAATTGACCATATGACCATGTGAGAAAAAATTAAGCATGAATTTGACCATATCTGGCGCTATATATCAATATTAATTCTAGATGAGTCACAACTCTAAATAAATAAAGGCAAACAACAAAACTTTTAGAAACAAGCACAGGAAAATATTTTCATGACCTTGAAGTAGGCAAAGATTCTTACACAGCACACACACAGTACTAAGTAACAGATTGTGGAATCGGATTAAACTAAAAGCTGCCTATTAACAAGACACATCATCAAAAGACTGAAAAGCAAGCCACAAATGGGAGATGACATGTGCAATCTCTATATCCTACCAAAGGCTCATACTCAAGGTATGTAAAGAAGGGAAGCACATTAACAGAAAAATGGTTAAAACTCTTGAACTGACCTTCAACCAACCATACTCGATTTTATGCTGTGGTGCTGGCTGACCAGTGTTTTCACTACATAAAAATTAATGGAGATGTACATTTAAGATTTGTACATACATATAAGAGGTCATCCAAAAATACATGGAAAGTATGTATTATTTAAAAATTATGCATGCACTTTGATTCTTTTTGCACCAAAAGAAACTTATGCAATCATTTTTCCACAAACATTTTGAAGTCCCTTTGTATATATTTGTATGATGCTATAGTATACACCTTATATGTACAGATTTGGTAATAACATATATATTATACCACAATACAAATATATATTAAAAATGATAGTATCTTATTTATACGATTAGGTTCAATTAAAGATCTTCATTATCAACTTCCCAATTAAATGAGACAGAACCTTTCAAAAGTATCGGTGGAAAACTTTCTTCATGAAGTTTTTTAATGCACATTACCCCCTGGCACAAATTAGTACAGATTTCTGCAAAACTTTATAACTGGCAACATAATATTGGTTGTCAGAAATTTTGATTTCTTTTTCAGATGATTTTAATGAATATAATTTTTGGATATATATCAGGCTTAAAAATCCTATTATATTATGACTAACCTCGCACAGTTCTCTAGTCAGATATTAACAAATATGAAAGATAAATTTCCTTTTCATTTGCCTCATTCTTCTATTAAGTACCATAGAAATCATATTTCAATCAATACATCTGATCTTTTCAAATAAAATTATCTTCTTTTAGAGACCCAAATAAAAGATGTTTTGAATAGATGAAGCATTTGGTTTATTTTACATTTTTGTGATAAACTCTATTTAAATGCAATTCCATTACCAATTAAATTATGTTACTAATTGTTGCTAGTTACTATTCTCTTAAATACAAAAAGAAGCCCTGAAATCCCAAGTGTTATTCCAAGACTTTATGACTTCACAGTTTAAAAGTAAATTTTTTTAATAATATAAAAATACTTTAATATACTACAGCTGTTATAAATTAATTCTTAGGATATTTCACTCATTAATTAGAGTCTCCTGTCACATCACTGGATATATAACGTAGGTAATAATCATAGAATGATTCATTTATTCAAAACATTTTTTTTCAGTGCCCACTCTGTGCCAGTCAGCCTTATCCTCAAAGTTAGGGGCCTGCAGGTTAACATACAAAATCTCTTTATGAAATTGCCCCTTTTACAAGAAGGAAACCATAGAGAAACACCTAAAGAAGGACATTACATGTGAGAGAGAGAGAGTCTGAGATAAGTTAACTTACATTAGTGGATGCAGATCTAACGAGAAACTGAGATCAGAATCATAGAAGAACCAGCTGTATTGGCTTTTTGGGGGGGGGACCACAAACTGGGTGACTTAAAGAACAGAATTGATTGTCTGTCTCACACTTCTAGAAGCTAGAAATCCCAGATGAAAATGTAGGCAGGGTTGGTTTCGTCTGAGTACTGTGAAAGAAAATCCATTCCATATAGCCCTCTTAGTTTCCAATGGTTTTCTGGCCCTCTTTGGCATTCGTTGGTTTGTAGAAGAATCATCCTGATCTCTGCCATCCTTTTCACAGGACATTCTCCCATGAGCATATCATCGCTGTGTCCAAATTTTCCCTGCTGACATATTGATCTTGGTCTTCTAGCCTCCAACACTGTGAAACAATATTCATATTATTTAAGCCACCAGTTTGTGGCATTTTGCTACAGCAGCCCTAGAAAACTAATATGTGAAACAAAACTCAATGTTTACAGTAATTTGTCTTTTTAACTCCTGGTTTAGGGATTGCTAATGAAAACTTAAATATATTATAATCCCAGAAATGTCTAAAAGTTACCATGTAGAAGCTGTTTCTCTGAAGAGCAAATAAAAAATTCTTTTGAAGAAATCACCTCTGTATTTTGGCTTCTTCAAATCAATGAGTACTTGTCATTGAGTTGACAGTAAGATCACCTATTTTCTTTTTAACTTTCATTTTGATATTTTTCTATAAATATAGACATATTTAAATTGCATATTTTATAATTAGAATAACTTAATGGAATCACTGTATTTCATATACTTGCCAACAGCAATTTAGTTGCTGAAAAAAGTTATTATTCCTTATCTAAAGCTTTTTATACTAATGACATCTCATTCACCAAATAAAATCTATGGATGATTTTAATCCCTTGATGCCAAAATAGTAGTAAAAGAAGTCACTACTCTCGTTGGTCAATCTGGAAGCCAAATTCACTTTCTTATCTCTTCATCCAACCGTACATATCATTATACAAAGTTTATGGCTTCTAATGAATTAAGAATTTCTTCCATGTTATTTTCCTAGATCATCTCAGCCTGAATGTAATCAGAGGATCCTGTATCTGGTCCATAAATAACAAAGTGATTTGTTCTTTCCAACCAGCTGAGGGATGAGATTGCCCCCTAGGATTCTCAAAGGCCAGGTAAAAAACTGATAACAGCACAAAAAGCTCCAGAGAGTTTCCCTTTTAAACGGCTGGATCAATATGTCTGTCAACTAACTTATTCCAAAAAAGGAAAGCTCATACAATTCAGGTAATGTAATCACCTTCTTACACCACCCTGCTGCCTAGAAGTGGCCACTGCTTAATTGTCTTTCAGTTAGAACATCAGTATCCATGAATGGAAGAAGTAGATTTCAGTAGATTTCTCTCTTAATTCCTAACTAAAATCCTTTTTGTCTTTTCTTTTCTTGGTGACAAAGGCAGCACAGTGTTTCTGAGATGAATAGCAGAAGACAGTGCAACAAATTAATACAAATGAAGTCATTCCTGAGTGACTCCATCTGCTTTAGAAATAAGGCTCGGACAATAACGTGGCCAAGATCCAGATAATTAGGCCTGACTCCAAATGAAGGCACACAGGTAACTTATAGCTTCATTAACTCCCTTCAAGAAGGCAGACATCCAAAAACTAACCTTAATAGAAGCAGCATATGATCCATTGACAATCTGTTTGATATTAAAAAAATGAACTTTGTTTTTGCAACGTTGCATGAACAGTAGGCAAATGACATATGCAAGTCAAAATACCATGGCCCAAAGCATGGTTTAGCATCCTACATACCAGTCTTGAAATTTGGAAAACAATGCCCTTAATTTTTGTTTACAGAATTTAATCAAAAGATATTAATAATCTAGTAACTAAGAAAGGTACATAGGGTGTCTGCAAGTGTCTTTTCTCCATAATCAACAGGAAGATTATTAGGTAATAACAAATGTTATTCATCTTCATAACGACTAAATGACAGCCTGTTTAAAAATAACAAATGACTACTCCTCATTGACTATTACAGGGTGAACATGACCTTCACGTATTTTAAGCAAACAAGTCCTCTTTTCAAAGACTTCAGGAGTCCTTTAATTGATAATGATGAGATGTTTTATCTTTACCAAGGGATGCTAAACCTTTTAAGATGCTGTTTAAATGGAGATAATTTTATCCAGCCCCCTGAGTTAGAAAGAGCCCCTGAAGGTCTCCCACTGATTTTTTTTTCCTAAACAAGATATGAGTGAACCACAAAGGTAATTAGTTAACTACATAACAAAACTTTATAGAGAAATGTTTCCTTTTGTCCTTCCTATTTTTCTAGTGCAGAACAGTGTGTTGCAAGTCACAGGCCAAAAAAATAAGTAGAAGATCTTAAAACTAGATTTTTAGAGATTATCCTTATTTCCTTTGAAGTACAACATTACCTATCTCTCGTTATTGTAGATATCAAGGCTTGATTGAAAACTCTCTGTGGCTTTTAAACAGTTTTGGCAATCTCAGCAAGCAACACTTATGAATGCCTCTCAAGACACTTGAAGTTTTTACTTCCGTATCTCCTAACCCATACTTTCAGCAACGTAACAATGAGTAGCTCCAGGGTGACAAGGCATTTGTGACATCCAGAGATCAGGAAAGAGAACACTGAAGGAGAACCTACTAGCCTTCCTGACACACTCCAGCAACTACTCCAACTGCTGCCATTGTTTCAAAATTGTAAGCCAACTGTGACTGTAAACTACTTGCAATACTGGGGGCTTTATCCATGCCAGAGCCTTTTGGGACAATCTCCCCCAACACAAGATATCCAAGTCTTAATCCCAGAAACCCATGATAAATATGTTACTATGAGAGAAAATTTCCAAATATGATTAGATTAGACCTCTGCAGTGGGAGGAGGTTGAAGTAAAGTGCTCTGAAGATGGAGGGGCCCATGAACCAAGAAATGTGGGCAGCCAGCTAAGTCGTGTGGAGTTCAAACCCTATAATTTACTGAGAGGGTGCTAATGGTTTGAAGAATGGCTAGAACATTCTACTTGGATGAAAGCATAGCCATAGAAACACAACTCACTAACTGTCTTGCTAACCCATAGACATCAATTGGTGTTTGCTGTTTAGCCTTGATTTTAGGATGCGTAGGATATGTGTGTGCCCACTATATGTGTATATGAGCATGTGGGTGTGAATATATGTATATGCATATGTATATATACATGTGTGAGAGTATGCTTAGTTGGACAATCAACTGCATTGAACTACAGAAACAGCAATTTCATATTGTTCAGTCTAATATATTGAGATGAATGCTTTATATAACATTTTAGAAACATTTCCTAAGAATATAAAATGTGATAAACATATCATGAGAATTTGGAAACTAGGGGAAAGTTTAAAGAAGGAAATGAAGGTTCCCCAGAGGCACCAGCACATTGTAATGACCCCCTCTTCTGAAGTGCACATTTTGTACTCAGAAGTTTATATAGTAAAGAGGTGAAATCCTCCACTAACACCAAAAAAAAAAAAAAAAAAGGAAAATCTTCTTCCTGATCATTTTTGTATAATTTACCATTCACTCCTTTCCTTACCCTGTGATTTCAGGGTGTCCATATACAAGGTGCCTAGTACATGTTTGTTGTATGAATCAATCACTTTTCATTACTGAAAAAAAGAAAGAAAGAAAGAAAGAAAGAAAGAAAGAAAGAAAGAAAGAAAGAAAGAAAGAAAGAAAGAAAAGTGGGCAACCATTTGAAGGTGGAAAAAGTGAGTAAGCAGATCCTTCTCTGAAACCTCCAGAAGGAGCAGAGTCCTGCTCTATGGGTACCTTGAATTTAGGCACATTGAAACTTGGATTTCAAACTTCTGATGTCCATACATGGAAGATAATATAATTGGGTTGTTTTAAGCCACAGAGTTTGTGGCGATTTGTTGCAGCGGTGATAAGAAACTCATCCACCTACAGAGCGCCTTTGGACTAAGAACTAAACTAGTCAGAGGTGAGTGCTTCAGAGGGTAAGGTGCCTCATTCCTTGGTAACAAAACATTGCCATGTATAGGTAAGACAATGGCAGAATTCCCTGGATAAAATTTTTTAAAGCCAAAAATTAAGTCAATTATTTCTTTTCCATCTGAGATACATATTTTGAAGTATCACCAAACTTTGATTTGCATGCTAGAGACTCCTAAACATTTATTACAAGTAGTGGGTCAGACACAGATATGGTTTATTATCTGTTGATGAGGATGTGTGTAGTATTCTAAACTGGACTGGACTGAGGTGTATATCATGCTGGGTAAAGTCTCTCTACAATCTAAATAATGTATAGCAATTGAATATATAAATAATAATAATAAATTTTAAAAGAAAGAAAAAAATAAGTAGGGGATCAGACAATGGCAGAGTGGTATATCGTGGCACTCTATGGGGTGGATGCTCATGGGAAAGTTACTAGTTTAAGTCCTGAGACCTCCCTGACTGTGCCAGGCACACACATACCCATGGTCCAAGGCTGACTAAGGCTGGGGGTATATCTTAGCATCAGGACCCTGTCCAAGGTGCTGTATCTCTTTCTCTCTCCTAGAACAAATAATTAAACTTTAAAAGAAAAAGGAGAAGTACGGGCAGCAGATGGTGTAGTGGTTACATTGCTGGACTTGTACAAGGTCAACCATGGTTGGAGTTCCAGACACAGTGGCTTCAATCTCATGCTGGGCATTATGTTCATGCGTGCCCAAGATCCCGAAAGGAGAATAAAGGAGAAGAGACTGCAGTATGGCCATCCCCCACCCCTGGGAGTGGGAGTGATTTCTCACTTTCTGTCTCTCTGTCTCTCTCTGACGAGCTAATGCACCCTATAGCAAAAATCTCTCAAAAAAAAAAAAAAACCTAAAGTATATTCTCCAAATACAGGGAAGATGCTTATATTTTAAGCTGGAATTTCCTCTTCCATCAACTAGGAGAGTTCAGCCAAATGTTCTTCAAATTTATTTCTAGGTCTGAAATCCTAAGATTGTAGACTACATCAGAGTCTTCTGTGAATTTTTATATCAAGTAGATATATTTTACTTTTACTTCATAGGAAGATACATTTTCCTTTGTGCTTTATTTTATGATGATCCTGATCATTTTACCTCAGGTATCATTTCCTCTGAAGGGAAATTTTAGCTGCAAATCAACAAAGGTTATTTATCATCGACCTACCTTTTCTCAGGGACTAAGCACACACATTGATTTTGTAACATGGTTATCAAATTATCTTCATAAATCAACTAATAGGCAAGCAAACAATGTCACAAACAAAAGTAAAAGAAATTTCGGTCTCGAAAGAAACTACTGTGCCCATATTTTCAAAAAAGCTGTTTGATGTATACCAATCCCTGTAACTAGAAGCATCTTTAAAAGTCCTTGTCCTGAACTCTCAGGACAAATTTGGAGATGATCATGCTCAAGTCTGTGACTTTTCTAAATGAATTTATCTAAAGGAACATGCCAGCAGGGAGATGGGGAAGGAGATGTTTTCTGATAAAGCTTTAGGCACATAGTTTAAGTTAACGAGACATGGCAAGAGCAGGTGGGTAATTCGATGTTCACACACTGTAATGGGCCAAAGGCTAATTACTATTCACTGTAAAATGAACATAAAAGTAGCAATTATGCCTTCATCCTCGTGGATGTGATGTATTAAAAGCTATCAGCTTCACCTTCTGTAATAACAGCTTTCGTCTGTTTGTACCAGGATATGTGAAAATAAGATGGATGTGGAAAGAGGGAGCTCTGTGACTACACAAGAACAAACACTGGCTTCTCATTGTCCTTGCTTCTGTGCTCAAAACACAAAGGAGGGATGATGCCCCTCTGACTTAGAAATAGCATTTGTAAATATGACGCTTCTATTCCCTAGCTGTGAAACGATGTCAAATGAACTATTCACATAAGGATATTCCCTTGCCAACTCCCAGAACACCTGTGAACCACAAATAAATACGGAGTTCACAAGGTGAAGTCTTAACCACCAGGTTCACGTTGTCACAGTTAGAAACACATTTGGGTGGTGTGGGCTGGTGAGCAGTGTGCCCAACCAACTTCAGCTTCACCAAAGTATCCAGCTAAAAAACAAAACAAAACAAAAAGTCTTCTTGTTATGTAACTAATGAAAACTTGTAAAACGTGCATGTGAAAGATAAGGGGAGGAAAAAAGGAGTGATAATGAGATCGATAAGGTCCAGGGATACCAGTATTAGAAAATTATTTGTGTTTGATGCTAGAATAAAAATCTTGAGAGCTTTTTTTTTTTTTTTAAAGGAAAACCATGATCTCCTAAGTAAGAGGAAAGGATGCTGAATTTCTGAACATGAATTGCAAAGAAAATTCTTATTTTCAGCTTGAAGCAATGAATATCTATTTTGACCTTGTCTGTCAAGATCCTACCACCTAAAAACTTCTAAGATATACCTGTTTAGTGAGTTTCTAATAGAACATGAAAAGGACTATTCTCTGCAGTCTGAACCCTGCTTCTATTCTTTACTCTGTCTCAGCTTGTACTGTGATTAACCTTCTGGTCTTTACCCAGGGTGTATCACTGTTTATAGATAATCTCCTCTTTCATCCAGTTTAGCTGAGAAGGATCAGCTGGCTTTTTGTTATCTCAGTGTCCTTTGCTGTGCAGAAACTTCTTAATTTGATAGAATCCCACCTGTCTATTTTGGGGATTATTGCCTGTGCTTTAGAATCGTTGTTTAAGAAGTCTTTGCCTACCCCAATGTCTCCCAGAATTTCCCCAGTGTTTTCCACCAGTATTTTTATAGTTTGAGGGCTTAGGTTTAGGTCTTTGATCCACTTTGAGTTAATTTTGGTCAATGGTGAGAGATAGGGGTTCAGATTCATCTTTTTGCAGGTGGATACCCCATTTTTGCAGCAACATTTGCTAAAGAGGTTTTCCTTTTCCCACTGGATTGACTGGCATCCTTCATCAAAAGTCAGTTGGCTGTATGTTTTGGGGTTTATTTCTGGGGTCTCTATTCCATTGGTCTTTATGTCTGTTTTTGTGCCGATATCATGTTGTTTTGATTATCACAGTTTTGTAATATATTTCATGGTCAGGAAGAGTGATACCACCCACTCCACTCTTCTTGCACAGGATGGCTTTGGCAATAGGTGGTCATAATTTTATGATTCCAGACAAATTCTATGATTGTCTTTTCTAGGTCTGTGAAGAATGTCTCTTATAATTTTATAGGGATTAGGGATTGCATTAAGTATGTAGATTAATTTGGGTAGGATTGTCATTTCGATTATATTAATTCCACCAATCCAGGAGCATGGATGTCCTCCCACTTCTTTTTTTTTTTTTTTTCCTTTCAGTTTCTTTTAAAATATTTTCATAGT
>NW_006160045.1:613716-629690 GCF_000334495.1 Tupaia belangeri chinensis
TGGCTAGTTTTATTCCTAGGTATTTTATACTTTTTGTGGCTATGGTAAATGGGATTGCTTTCTTCAGTTCTGTCTCTGTCTGCTTGTTGTTTGTATATAAAAATGCTAAAGATTTTTTTCAAGTTAATTTTGTATCCTGCCACTCTACTGTATGCATTTATTACTTCGAGAAGTTTCTTTGTGGACACTATTGGGTCTTCTATGTATACAATCATGTCATCTGCAGACAGAGGTAATTTCAACTCTCCCTATTGGAATGTCTTTTATTTATTTCATTCTCTTGTCTTATCAGATTGTCTAGGACTTCCAGTACTATATTGAATAGGAATGGATAAAGTGGGAAGCTTTGTCCTATACCAGTTTTTAGTGAAAAAATTTTTACCTTTTTCCCATTCAGTATAATGTTAGCTATAGGTTTTTCATAGATGTTTTTTATTATGTTGAGAAATGATGCTTCTATGCTGATTTTACTGAGAGGTTTAATCATGAAGGAATGTTTTATTTTGTCTTGAGGCCAGCAGGTGGCGTGGTGGTTAAGGCACTAGACACCCTCACGGTTTACCACAGTTCAAGTCCTAGACCTAGTGGTTTGCTTTCTCTTTATCTGTCTCACTTTGGTCAAATTAAAAAAATAATAATAATAAGTAAAATAAAACAAATAATTCATTTTTAAAAGTCAGTCTAAACAGTGAATGGGTCAAGATCATTTCTCTCTTTGATTCAATCTACAACACAAGTCTGCCTTGATTTCCAAATTTGGTGGGAGTGGAGTAAGAAGGGTTGCCATAGAGTGCATGCACTCACCAAAGAAGAGAGACAGTTTGAGAAAAATTGAAAAATTACTTCTCAGGGGGAATGGCTATGCTTCAATCCCTTCTCCTCCATTCTTCTCTCAGGAATTTGAACATGAACACACATGCACCCATGTAGTTTTCGAGATGTCAGATTCAGGCTCTAATTGCGGTCGGCCATGAGGGAATCTAGCACCTTAATCACCATGCCACCTGCTGGCCCCTGTCTTCAAATTTTAAAAGAAAAGCTCAGTTGAAGTTTACTGAAGGAGATGCATTTTTTTTTTTTTTTTGGAGAGGTTTTCGCTATAGGGCGCATGCACTCGTCAGACAGAGAGAGACAGACAGAAAGCGAGAAATCACCCCCCAGAGGGGATGGTCACGCCGCAATCCCTTCTCCTCCATTCTCCTCTCAGGATCTTGGGCACACACGCACACGCGCCCGGCGTGAGTTTTAAGCCACCAGGTCCGGGACACGAACCGCGGTCGACTACGTGGGAGTCCAGGGACATAGCCATTACGCTAACTGCTGGTTCCCAAGGAGATACATTTTAATATGTCTTACTCTCAAAAGTTTTCCAGGACTTTAGTTAGCTCCTTAGAACCTTGGTTTGGTTTTAAAACAGCAGCTCTCTTGGGACCAGCAGTTGGTGTAATGGCTATGTCACTGGACTCCCATGTAGTCGATCGCAGTTCAAGTCCTGGACCTGGTGACTAAAACTCACACAGGGCATGCCCAAGATCCTGAGAGGAGAATGGAAGAGAAGGGATTACAGTGTGGCCATCCCCCTGAGGGGTGATTTCTCTCTTTCTGTCTCTCTCTCTGTCTTCCTGGTGAGCATATGTGCCTTATAGCAAAAACATCTCCAAATAATAATAATAGTAATAATAATAAAACATCAGCTCTCAGAGATAACATGGGCATGGCACTGATTAAGTTTTTGTCTATGTCAGAAAAATAACAGTGTCAACAATATCTGATCCACCTGAATTTTTGAGTTCTGCCCACCAGGTTTTCTTGTCAAGAAGTGTCCTGTGAGCCATTACACAATTGCCAATGTGCCTGAGTCCTGTCTATCCTCATAAAGGATAAAGTTGGGAAATGTAACAACCCTAGGAGCTTTCCAGAGATACACCTCACTATTCTCTTTTTGGCACACACCAGACAAATCAAGAGAGTTATGAATACAACTACCACAGAAATTATATCTCAATGTTCTAATGTATTCCATTCTGTGGGTGTTGCAATCCAATATTGATTTTATTTAGAGCAAAAAGAATTATTTGATGACAAAATTTAAATTTATACTACATAAAAATTCAATTTTTCAGAAAAGCTTCACTTCCAGATATATTCAACAACGCTGCAGCCACCAATTTCCTTAACTCCTCATTGCAATGATTTCAATCTCAAGTGTAGTTCATGGCTCCTCTCCATTCCTTTAACAGTGATTTCCCTCATCAAGATAAATCTGGAAACCACCCAGTATCTCCTGACTTCCCTGGTCTAAGGATGTTACATGGTTTCTCTTTAAGCTTACTGCTTTCAAATTTGTCTGAAACAGGCTTTACTGCATTTGTGTTCCCATCATTCTTAGCTTGCATTCTGATTTTATGTACCCTTGTCTGCTCAAGAAGATTACTAAGGTTACCGATGTGTTTTTAATGTAAATATGCTCCCTTTGTCATGAAAAAGGAAAATTACAAAGATGTCAAGTAATATTGAATGTAAATAAGACTTTCTCACCTCAGTTAATGCTCAATTTCTGTCGCTTAGTAAATAAACTGGTATCAGAGTAGGATTAATGTCAACGATCGGCTGAAGGTTGCTAGTTTAAAGCAAGACAGTAAAACAAAGACCACAAAATACTAATGACTCTTCTGGGTGTGAGTATTGCCTGCATTCTGTGGGGATTCAGAAATCTAAATTCTGACTTGCTATATTGACGTGGCTGTGGAGCCATTCAATGCAGACACTGGTAACTCAAAAAAACCCAACAGCTGTCTGGCTACTGGAAAATGCCCCAAGTGTCAGCAACAATGTTATGCCTCACATTTTCAGTTTATTCCTAGAAGTTTAAAGGTACTGAAGGGTATACCATTTATTCTGAGCAACCATCAATCTAGCTTAACAACTAAAAGTCTGGGAGGGGCAGACAGACATTAGCATAAAAAAAAAATAGGTAGGGCCAGCCTGGTGGCATGGTGGTTGAGATAGTGGGATCCCACATGGGTGACTAAGTGGTTCAAATCCCATCCCAGAAGGCTTGTAAAACATGCCAGGAGTGGTTCCCTGTGTACCTGAAATCCCAACAGGATAAAGAAATGGAGAAGGGCTTGAGACAAGACCACATCCCACCTAGGGTGTGGTTTCCCCCCCCCCTCTCTCTCTCTCTCTGGTGAGCCCACATGCCCTCTGACCAAAAAAAAAAAAAAAATACACAGGTGAGTCAGAGGTATATGCCAGGGAGAATATGTTCTAAGTCAGGGTCAGTAACGTGTCAGAAACTGTTGGCTTACAAAGCCAAAATATTTACTATCTGGATCCTGCCAACCTCAGTCCTAAACACTCAACTTATGCAAGTGTTTCACTCAAACTAGTTTAGGTGAGACCTCAGGGCAGCAGTAAACTGAGAACATTCCTGCAGAATCCAAGAAAGCCTGCTGAGCAGGTATGTGAATTATAAGCCCCGGTGAGGAATTTCAAAAAGCAGACGTTGAGATGAAAGCTTGCACACACATGATTTTTTAGGAAATGTTCCCCAAAAAAGCTAGTAAGGGAAGGGCAGGCAGGACAGGGCAGAAACAAAAGCAAAGCCCCAGCCTCAACCTGATTCCTTTAGGGAGCTCAAGAGTATAGAATACACTTCTTACCTCTAGGCAAAGAAAATGGGCTTCCACATTCATGGGCCACTGATTGGCTGGGAACAGGAAAAGAAAACAAACTCCGAGGCTCTCTGGGTGCACAGACTAATCAGCACCAACACCACAAGGACTGAAGAGTGGGGAATGGACCAAACGAAGGCACAGGTGTGCGTCATTAAAAGCGAAGCACATGTAAACCATAAAATGGCCACAGGAGCCCACAAGAACACTGAAAGGAAGCTGAGGGGTCGGCTCTGTGATGCTGCAGTAATGTGCTGTTCAAGTGATGTTGGATCCATAAAGAAGATCACAGATTTGGTCCCCACTGGATATGTACAAATCAGGAGAGTGCACCCATGATTCTGATTGGCCAATGCGGGTGTGTAGGGGGTGGATTGTGGCATGGGACCCTGTTGACGAGTCTGTCCTTCTCTTTATCTCTCTTTCTCTCTCATTCTCATGAAAGAACAAAAACTCAAAAAAAAAAAAAAGAGAGAGAGAGAGAGAGACCCTGTTAAGAGTGCTTGTCTTTCTCTCTATCTCTCACTAAAGAAAGAAAGAAGTGAAAAAAAGAAAAAAAGGAAAAAAGGCACTGAGAGGATCCGTGTGAAGTAAACACAAGTCCCCCACCAGGTATATGTGTACCAGCACATCCTGGAGATGTGGCAGGTGGGATTCAGTGCTGAGAGGCAAAACTTCAACTGGATGAATAACCTTATCAAAGTCATTTAGAGGACTCTGCTCCACCATGCAACAGTGAACACTTCTACTCCAGGCATGAAGTGAAGTGATAGTGATCATCTTGGTTGGTATTTATAAGCACTGTGAAAATGGATATCCCCCTTTATTTATTCCTCATAATAACTTGCGAGGTTGGTATCATCTCCTTTTCAGAGATGAAAAACAGAGTGCAAAGGGGCTGAAAAAGCTAAATGACCCAAAAGCTCAAGGACATAAAGATACTCAGAAAAGAGGTAGGAGTGATGAAATTTGTACCCAAATCTATTTTACTCTAAAGCCTTGGTCATCCCATTCTCCTACCTCTTGGGTTGCTAAAACTGGAAGGTACGACATTCTGTAGTATATGCCTAAAACAACACTCAACACAAAAGCACTTTGGTGGCGTAGTTAGTCCATTTGAAAAACTCAGAGAGTTAAAGAGTGTAGATAAAGAGAGAAGGGAGGAGAGAGAGAAAAAAAAAAAAAAAAAAAGGGAGAGGGAGACAGTTGGTTTAACTATCCCATTCAAAGGGGCCCTGGGGCACAAAGGACAACCAGAATGGGATGACTCTGTGTGGTCTGGTGTTTTCAGGTTTTTTTTATTTTTGCTTCGTTGTTGTTGTTGTTTTAAATGGGTACCAAAAAAAGCTAATTTCCTAAATAATTCAGTGATCAGTTTGCAGATTTATACCAGATCCTGAGGGGGAGAGGTCTACTCCTACATGTATTTCAGAGCAGTGATTCTCAAGCTTTCATGTACATCCCAATTATCTGAGTACCGCATTTAAATGCTCATTCCCAGACCCAGCTCTAGGGGATTTTTTTCTAGGGGAAACACAGGCATCTGAATTTCTTACAGAAAATCTGATGCAGATCATCCATACATTACATTTTGAGAGAGATTTTTAGAGAAATGGCAAGAATAACAACAACAAAACACTTTTACTCAGAAATCTTCACTTTACCTGGAATGATGATATATATAAATGAAGATATTTCAAAAAGTTTGTGGACAAGTTGAATTAAAATACAAGTTTATTTTGGTACAAAATTTTTAAAGTCCTTACCCAGCCCTATAGCCTAGTGGTTAAAAGAGCCAGATTGCACACAGCCAACCATGGTTTGAGTCCCAGCCTCAGCAGCTTTAAAATCATGTTGGATGCATGTGTTAGCATCCCAAAAATCTCAACAAGATTAAGAAATGGAGGAGAAGGGACTGCGGTGTGACAATGCCCCACTAAAGGGTTCTCTCTCTCTTTTTTCTTTCTGAGAAGTGTATACACTGCCTGGAAATTAAAGTTTTAAATCCATACATCTTTTTTCATAACATGCATTTTACATTAACTTTTTGAAGATCCTTGTTTGAGTAAGAGAGAGAGAAGACAAAGAAAGAGAGAGAAAGAACCTGTCTAGGTTGATCAGCCAGGAATGGTAGGAATTTTCACTTACTACTAAGTTAGCCGTAAGTGGCATCTCTGTATCAATCTAAATCTGTTATGGAGTTGAAACTTAAAGTTGTTAATTTCTGATATCAAGTGCAATGGACTAAATTCAGATATATTTTTTTTTAGTATAAATATGTGCACTAACTCAGTGTGAATTTTTTTTTTTTCAGAAATTCCAAAATGAGTAGGAGGAAGAACAATTTGGTGTGCTGGCCAAGTTCTATTCTGAGGTAATTAAAATCTGCCTACTTAAAATTCTTTTTGTAAAGTTCAGTAGTTATAGGCTTCTTCCTCACTTCCTGTTCTAAAGGGCAATAGAATGGTGCCATTGTTAATTGACTGTCCTATGACTCTGCCAGGTGACACAATAGGAAATTGGGGAGGAGAGGAACAGTGTATATAAATCCAAATGTGAGTTAGATTAAGTCAGTAATACAATTATATTACATAAAAATATATTGGGTTAGCATGGCCATGTTTAGTTTCAATTTCAGAACCTTAAAAAACTATATTTCATGGGATTAGTTGGTGGCATGGTGGTTGAGGGCAATAGACTCCCACATGGCTGACCCCAATTGGAGGACCAGACCTGGCGGCTGGCTCTCTCACGCTCACTCTCTGGTCAAATTAAAATAAGTAATTAAATAAATAAGGTTAAATAAAATATTTTTAAAAAAACAAATTTTTTAAAAGTATATTTTAAATGTTATTGTAGTTATATTTTATAAAGTTGGTTTGGTATAGCCAAATGCATTCATACTATAATAAATTGATACACATGATTGAGAGTACATCTCATTATCTAGGTAAATGACAACTTCCCATAGAAAGAACAATCTTGCATTTTTGTTTTTGTTTTTACCTACAGAATTATTCCAGGGTAGCCTTAGAATGTTTTTTAGAATAAGAGCTCATGTCTCTTCTCTTTACAAGGTTTTTTTTAATACCTTGCATATATTAATGACTGACTGACAATGCTCTTGATAAGACAAGCAGCAAGAAAGGAAATTAAGAAGGCAATGAGGAAGGGGGTTGAGCGTAGGAGAGTGGTGGACAAAAAGATCTGCAGAAAGAAAGAGTGAATATGCAAACCACCACATGGTCCATAAACAAAGATGAAAAGAAAAACATGCCACCAGATGGCGACTAGGGCAACAAATGCTGACAGCCACTAGAAGAAAAGCCACTCACTAAATTTCTGATATTGTATTTATTCTAAATATGGAAAGAAGGCCTCTTTTGACTGGCTTGAACTATTATGATGCAGCAAGGAAGCCCGTTAGGCAGAAGGAGAACTATAGGAAAAACAGAAGGCAAGATCCCACAGGGACTGAACAAGTCCATGGGAACAGAGAAATCAAAGGCTATAGATTCAAATTGTTGATTTGGAAATACTACAGAAGACTATCTTGCATGCGTGGATGGACATGTACAAAGCCTTCAAGACAGAAACCAGATTTTGCTTCCACTAGTTTAGGGCACTCCATCTTTTAGCATCAGGCTTATTTCAGGCAACAGAAATTTTCACATGTAATGCTCAATAAAACAGCCTACTGGTCTTCTGAGCTCTTATGTCACCTTGAGCTTTTCAGACATCTGACCAAGCCCATTTTTAAAATAATTTTGATGTTTAAAAATCTAAGTACACCTTGTATCCAACTAGAATACTCTAACCTGGATAGAGATAAAACAGCAAAAGGGAATATGACTATAAATCAAAAGACACCAAATAAAAACATTAAAAATATAAAAGGTCTTAAACATCTCACTTTCTTCTTATTCCCACAGTTCTGCACTTTAGAGAGATTAATATTTTTATAAGAAATAATACCACACAATTGTAGCAAATAAAAAGTGTTTAGAAAATAGAAAGGTTGAATAGAGGACTTCTGGTTAAGAAATATGCAGCTTTTTATTTGAAAATGCTCAGTAATATCTTGCTTGATTGAAATTGCTAATCAAGGTAAAAGATGTATGATTCAAGCAATTACAGAGCAAACATAGTTTCTTATTTTCAAGACACACAGTGGATACCTAAATGGGATTTTAATAAACATTTTCAAATACTTCACACCTTAAATGTTTTCAACTATTTACTACTTTTTCTTTCTTTCTTTTTTCCTTCATCTCTATTACATGACTAGCTAGTTGTAACTATAACAATATATTGCAGTGTCTTTTTTTTTCTCCTGGCACATACATGTTAGGTAACTGGTATTTATTTGGGACATGAATAAATAAATGGTAGATAAACTGATGGTGGATGGATGAATAGATGAGTAGAAAAATTAGTTAAAAAGGAAGTGAATGAGTGCTGTTTTAGATCTGGTGTTGTGGGGTATAGACGCTGAGATGGAGATTTGTATGCAGGCATTTATTGGGGAGCATCATCACTCAAAAAGAAGTGAAGAAAGTGGGATGAGCGGGGGGGGGAGATCAACAATTATACAGCCTTTTTATTTTATTTTAATTTATATTCATGACAGACAAAGATAGAGGAAGATGAGCACCCTCAGCCAGGCCTCACATATCTATTCCCCCACTCCCCACCCTTTCCAGGCTGTCAGGATCATCGGCACACACACCCAGCATGTACAGGTCCATCAGAGGACCCAACCAAGATCTTCCATAAGGATACAGCATTGCTTCAGCAGTGCATTACCACTGAGCCACCTGGAAAGTCTGATGCAGTCTTAATTGAGGTCTCTGTAGTAGCTCTCAGAAGGAGCTCTGAAGTCTAGACAGCCTTTCAGAGTTGTCCCATTTTGAAACAAATCATGGGCCTTATACCCACACTAACCCAGAAAGGAGGAGGAGTATAATTTTGGACAAATTTTGGACAAAACAGGACCCTCTGTAGAAGTTAAATCCAGAAAGGACTTAGCAGAGAGGCATTGATAGCCTACACTTCCAGAAGCTGGGGAATAAGTGTCTTGTTCCTGATGAGGGAATAGAGTGGCACCCACAGCACCCCCTAGATACATTCACATGGATTTTTCATCAGTCTGAAGAGTTACCAAGGACTAATGAATACCCCAGGGTTAGCTGCAGGCATATTTTTTTTTCCAGGAGCAACTAAATCACAGATTAGCTGAACTTTCTTTAAAAAAAAAAAAAAAAAAAAATCCTGAAGAGGGCTGGCCCCATTGCTTAGTGGTTAAGGGAGTTGGATCCCACATGGCCAATGCACAGTTTGAATCATGACCCTGACCTGAAAAAAAGTAGTGCACATATGTGTGTGTGCACCCAAAATCCAGACAGTATAGAGAAATGGAAAAGAAGGAATTGTACAGTCATACCTCACTGGGTAGGACTTTTTCTCTCTGCCTCTCTGGTGAATGTACACACTCTCTGGAAAATAAATAAATAAATAATCCTTAAAAACTTGAGATTCAATGACTATACAATAAATAACACTATTACTCTTCACTTGATTTTGATAAAAACTAGGCAATTTAAAGTCATAGCTTTGCCAAGTCTGAATGACACTGTTCTGTGCTAGTGGCAGAGAGGAGATACACACACTGTAGACAAACTATAAAAGACAAGTCCATGGGGCTACCTGGTAGCATGATGGTTAAGGCACTGAATTCCCACATGGCTGACTGAGGTTCAAGTCCCAGACCCAGTGGCTTGAAAATCATGCTTATATGTGTGTGTGCCTACATGCCCAAAATCCTAAGAAGAAAATAGAGGAGAAGGGATTGCAGTGTAGCCATCTACCTACTCCCCCGACTTCTCACTTTCCTTCTCTGCCCCTCTGTGGTGAGCACCCTATGGTAAAAACTTTAAAAAGCAAACGAATGAAAAAAGAATGGGCCAGCCAATGGCATCATGACTGAGGTGGGTGAATTTCACAAGGTTGACTCAAGGTTCAAGCCTCAGACCCAGTGGCTTGAAAAACATGTGAGGCACATGCATGTGCATTCCTGAAATATCCCAAGTGGAGAATGGAGGAGAAGGGATTGTGTGGTCATGTGTGTGTGTGCATGCCCAAAATACCAAGGGGAAGGAACTGTGGTGTGGCCATCCTCCCAGGGGGTGATTTCTCACTTTCTGTCTCTCTGTCTCTCCAGCCAGTGCATGTGCCATATAGCAAGAGATCTTTAAAAATAAAATAAAATAAAGAACCATGAAAGAATAAGGTAGAAGGTCCAGCTGGTGATCCAGCAGTAGCACAGTGCTCTAAGATGCTGAACTCACAAGAGAAGATCCAGGTTCCCATCTTAAAGGCCCCTGGACATGGCAGGCATATATGCCCCTGTCCATAATCTAGGCTGGCTGAGGCATAAAGACCGGATTGGGGCTACCTGTCTCGCTCTCAATAATTCTCTCTGTTTCTCATGGACTAAACAATCAAATATTTTTTTGAAAGAGTGGGATATGAGTTCATGAATGGAAACTGAAAATTTTTCTCAAGCTTTTCTCCTGGCTGGATAGACAAGGAAGTATATACAAGAAAAACATAATTTTTCTTGAGAAACAGTTCTAGGTTATTTCTTTTTCTTGATTGAATAATCAGTTAAACCGTCAAAACATTCTAAACACAGCCAGATGATTTCAGTTTGGAGAAGAAGCCATAGCTTGTAACCCTATATAATGGTGGAGGCAATAACGAAAGCACAGATTGAAATTATATTATTAGTTTTCTTCCCCACATAATCAATTACCACTGAAGATTTAAAGACAAAGCTCATCAGTGTTCCCATATTCTAAAGATTATTTACCATCATTAAAGCAAGCATCCTTACTATGAATTATTTAGGTCATATACATGTGTGTGTTTTGTAATTAAAAAAAATCACATTGCAATTTTTAAGCCATGTATTACAAATAATTATAGTTGTATGTAATCAAAAAGTATCAAGAATCCACCAATAGCCTTGACTGTTTTCACATCTCAACGTAACCCCCAGGTTCTGATTGGTACTCAGAAACTTTTGTAGGAAAAAACTAAGACTCTGATCTTTACCTGCAAGTGGCTACTGTGATTTGAAACCTTAGTTCAGTTCACTACAAGACAGAAAGGAGATAGATATTTTGCAACTTATATTACTAAAGAAAGTCACATAACCCTATACCTCCCAAAGTAATCAACATAATAGAAGAGAGAATGGGATGGAAGGAGGAGAGGCAGAAAGTTTAATTCCACAGATCTAATTATGGCTTAGAATTTGTACCAAACACCTTATTATTACAATATTCCATGAGACACCTCTATTGATGGGAATTTGTCCTAATATGAAAGCCTTCCCAACACCTAAAAAAAAAAAAAAAAATCCATCATTCACTATTTGTGAGCAGATTAATTCAGCCCAGATATAAGCCTGCATGAATTATACCTAAAGGTCTCATTAGGAATCTTTTTCACAGAAAGGAACATCTCATCATATATAACTTTGTGGGAAAGTGAAAGTACATGGAGTTACTTGCTATGCAAAGCCAATCCCAACCTACTGTCAGGCAGGGTGATTTGTGACGTGACACTTCTCTTTGTACTTCAATTTTCCTAATTACTACAAATTTTACAGGAGTCTAAAATGACTTAAGTCTAGATTTTCAGTCCAACACTATTATGGCCTTTTCTTTTCACCAACCAGTTACCACAATTATTGTATGTAGAAAAATATTATCCTTAAATAGTTTCCCTGTTCCTGTATTATCTAAGTGATAGATCCAATAGCTAACCTCTCCTCTTTTTAAGTGATATTTGCTTAACATAACAGTCAAATGTAAAAACAATGCTGTTACAAAACTACAGTCATAATTGGCATACATTCTCAATAAAACCAATTTTAATCCCAGAATTTTTTCTGAAAATCTAAACTACAATGAAAGATTTACTTTTAATATCACTAAAAAGAATAAAAAGTAATAAAATTAACTTCACACATACTAATAATTTTTGCTTAATTTTCAGTGCATCAGAAATTCTCTTTGCTTTGTAAAATTGCCTAGTTTATAATAGTTAACATTCCAATAAAGGTGGTTCACAGTGGATTACAATAAAATTCTTCTGAAAATACCATTGAAATTTAATATCACCTCAAATAAGTTATTGAAGATTAATGTTACCACTGAGAATTCTGAAATAAATTACTATAAAAGATCAAATTAGTGTAAATGTCTTTTATCCTTAAGATAGTCTATCTAGCCACATAAATTTTTTGTTTTAAAATGCAATCATAATTAAAGCTTGGTAGAGGTCCCTAGGTTCCCAAATTGATCCTTCAAATAACGCTGTAAAAGTTTAATATTACTGGCAATAGAGAGAGCAACTGATGGTATTATTTTTTATTAGTTCTCTTATGAAATAAGTCAAATAGAAGTGTTATGCATTTATCAATTCAATATGTCCCTGGGCCTGCTGATTTTAAAGTGTCTTTTCCTAAAGGATGATAATCAGCTATTGCTTGTGTCCAACAGCCAAACAAAGGAAACAGTTGTTCAATTATCTGCTTAATTCAAAAGTACCTAACTGACAAACAGTGGAAACATATTTTTTTTTAATTATCACAAGCACCTAATTTCAAAGATGATGAAATGATATTTTTTTCAGGAAAAGTACTGTTTAAAATGGTAGTGACAAATGGATTAAGGAGCTAGACTTCTTGGAGTTAAACCCCATTTTGACCATTTATAGGTTGCTACTTTGAAAAAAAGTTATTTAATTCCTCTTGGCCTTAGTTTTCTCATCTGTAACATGGGGTAATAATAGAATCCACTCTGTAGAGTTGTGAGAATCACATGAGTTAATAGACCTTATGCTCTTAGAATAGTACGCTGTGATTAAGAACTATCTGTGCTTTTGAAACACAGAAATAAATTTCTTTTCTATTTTCATGCATCTGACTTAAAAAGTTAGAATAGAAACTACTTTGCATGTGAAGTCATTGACTTTATTTAACTGTATACATTATTGCTTAATATTGAGTGGAAACCAGGCATGAATGACTCAATTCTGAATCTACTCTGAGACTGTTCCCCAGATCCCCATAACCACTATCATATCCAATAGGTTATGTGGAGATTCAATATTGTTCCCAGTTTCAGTCACTGAGCCTCTTTCTTATTCCTCCAGGTATGAGTGCCTAGCTTTATTCTGGTTCAAATACTTTCTGTCTGTTCAGACTTCCTGCAGAAATGAGTCTTATTGCTAATCAGTCTTTCTAGGTCATTTTTAACTCCTTCCTGACGTTTGCAGCTTATTTCTTCTGGCATTTATCCATGGCTTTATCATCAAGTATTTGTTTAGTATTTACTGTGTTAAAGGAACTGCTTTAGAATCAGAGGTATGGAAAGGTAGAAGCAGGGCTGGCCCTGTTGGGTAACCATTAAACCCTGGGAATATGGAGTCTAATATCATATAGCCAACCATACTTTGAATCCTGGGCCCAGAAACTTGAAAAGCACACCAGGAATGTATACATACGTGACTGAAATCTTTATGTGAAGGAGAAATGGAGGAAAAAGGAGAGTAGCATGACCATGACCTTCGGGCGGTGCTTTCTCTCTCTTTCTCCCTTTCCCTGGTGAGCACAGGGGACTTCTCACAATGAAGGGGGTCGGGGGGAGGGAGAGAAGAAAAAAAAAGAAGAAGAAAAAGAAGAAAAGGTAGAAGAGAAACAGACACATGAATTCACACCCTGTCCTCTAGGGCTTTTCCTTCCTAATTAGATACCTATCAGGTTCTATGACCAGATCTTCCTTACTTGAACTGGCTGCCTCAAATCTCTTGCATTGTTCATTTCTATGATCTGTCTTAATCAATTTGTCAAATTGACCTGCTACAATTTTATCAAGAAGCCAAAGGACCCTTTGGTGCTCAAGAACACCAGCCATAAACTCCACGGAAAAGTAGTGTATGCAGGAGTGTAAATGTGACCTTCCATGTGGCAGCTAGGCTACTCAGACCTCCAGAAACCTGGATTTAGGCCATTACCTATTCAAAAATGAATGTAATCTGCCCACTAGCCTACTGGCACCAAAACACTCCAAGCATCTGTATTTACCCATTGCTCCTCCTGTGCTAGGGAAAACAGGTACACAATACTACTACAAAATCGGTACAGAAACTAAAATAAAGCCAGGGACTGAGACCTGGAGGAACAAGAGGCTCAATTACTACTGACAGTACCTTTACCCATCTGTCTTCCATTGAATCCCAGTACCAGTACTATCACCTTGATTCTAAGGCCATTACCATTAAGATCATGCAGAACACAGAAATTTGACTGATAAAGCTGGAGACCTGCATGTGTCCGGAACTCAACTCTACAGAGACAGACAGATTCAGCAGAAGGAGTCATAAAAAGAAACCCAACCATTTTGTGCTAGCCACGTCAAGGAATGAGGGTTTCCTTCAAGAAGCCTTGTTTCCCAAGACACACACAGGTGAGCAGAAATACACTTATATTCCTTTGTCAGTGAGTGTGTGAGAGACGATGCAGCATCAGAGAAACAAGTTTTTGTTGGAGATACACTGATGTTCAGGGTATTGTAATAGATATGATTTATATCTGACATCACGTAACTCTCAAAAGATTATTTGAATTAATATATGAAGCCTCATTTTGTTAATGTGGAAATAGACTCAGAGAAGGAAGCAGTTTGGTAAAGTTACATGGATCTGAATGGCACTCCTAGGACTTTCTTCCCATGATACTAAGCCACCTCCCAGGAAAAGAGCAACCTCAGAGCCTGGGTGGGGCAGTGTCTCTAGGAGGAGTGATTAACTCTTGTTGCTGAAGCCAGAAGGACCTTTGCTTGCTACATGAAAACACAACTAGAGAGCTTCTGGGTCACAGACATTCCAAGTCATTATCAGTTTTCCACCTTGAGCCTGCCAGTAGTCCTGAATCCAAATGGTTCTATCTGGCAAGGAAAACCAGAAATGATAGAAAATATGAATCCAGAGCACACACACAAGTCTTGGAATTGTTTTCCTCTCCATCTCATGAACAGCATGACCAGCATGGGTAGCAACAGTTCATGCTCCAAACATAGTATGGTACCTCTTCAACTTCATTTGCACATGCTTTAAACCATAAGAGGACTTCAGAGGTGAGATGAAGATGGGAATACTATCTCCAAAAATGATGACATTCCAGTGATGGAAACAAACAAGTAAGCTCAACACCACTTGAACAATGTTATATAAGAGATGTGAGCAAGGATTTTGGGGAAAACAGAGAAGAAGGAGAGTTGGGCTCAGAAATGTCTCCCTGAGGAGGTAACATCCAAGCCATATGTGAGGGATGAGTTATATGTATGTTCAATATATGGGACTTACAGTACAGTTTACAATCCTGATGATCAGAGGTAAATCTAGAGCAAAGTGGGAAAAGATTTTTGTTTGCTTGCTTGTTTTTTTAAGAATGTTTATAACATACTTATTACCTTGAACTGGATGGAGTTGCTAGTGTTTTTCTTCTGGCATTTTTTGTTGTTGTTAGCACTCAATCTGTTTTTATCCCAAATTCTGCAATGCTCTTACCAAATGCTATAACGCTGGCTCAGGTACCATTTAGAATATCAGTCTCAAGAGTCCACACACATTTAATCTAGGTTCCAGCTTGGCATACCACGTCTTCACTCTAGAGCATATTTATTCGCAGAGTATCCAATTTAACACACACACAAGCATCCCTAGTTGGGATGATTTTAAGCATCATGCTAAATAAAAATAAAAAGTTTCTTATATATTTGTTTGGAACTTAAGAACAGACTGGCAAATATTCCCTGGCTGAAAGATAAATATTCCAAGGTGTCAGGACAACAAATGCAAAAGCTTTAACACTAAAATATATCTGATTAATGCTAGGAGTGCTTAAGAGGTTCTTGGCATGACAGCTGTGGGGTATGTACGACTGCAGATCCTCAAGGTAGAAGCCAGACCTCAGAAGCTTTAAAGACAGAGTGATAACATTTTCAAATCACCATGGAGCTTTCCTGGAAGGCAAGGTAAATTCTTCCATGAAGAGAATATATGCAGATTTAGCTGGTTTCCAAATGGAAAGATGAGCTGCAGAGCTTTATACTATTTGGAGGTTAAATTTGCCCAGTGGGAAGACCAGTTAAAGGAGAATTACAGTAGTTTATGCTTAAAAAAAAAAAAAAAAAAAAAAAAAAAACAAAGAATTAATCCCTCTTA
>NW_006160045.1:629727-662032 GCF_000334495.1 Tupaia belangeri chinensis
AGTGTTTTCTTAAAAAAAAAAAAAAAAAAAAAAAAAAAACAATGAATCAATGCTCTTAGATTGAGAGTAGTGCTTTTAGGCTTAATGCTACGCTATGTAATTTTTTCCCCCAGAGGAAACAAAATATTTTAAATTATATTATTATTGTGATTCATAAATAAGAATGTGGCACTGAGTTATTTTAATCTGACACCGATGCTACCAACAAACACAGTTTTCCATCACAGCAGATGGGTGCTACAATAAGAGGTAAGAAAAGCAGCCAATATTTATTTATTGATAAAAGAAGCCAATATTTATTATTGATAAATAATATCAATTTATCCATTCTTTAATTATTAAGCCTATTTTTAAAGGGAACTAGTAAAAAAATCTAGTGAGTAAATAGTCTGAGATTCTGTCTAATTAAAGACAATATTGATGCTATTTGTGTATATGCTATATATCATATAATACTTTCCTCCTCAGTTGAAGGGTACCCTAGCACTAGCAAAGTTTTGATTTTATTGTTGTTGTTGTACAGGTTTATGGTTTGTTTGTTTATATTTTTACCTCATAGCATATTTTTGGAGGGGAACAAAGAAAAAGGAATGAAAAACTCAATGATCTCGGCAAAGTTCAAAATTAGACATTCAAGGTCTGATTTAACCACTGAGGGACAACGGTTCTAATTGAGCCCAAAATTTCCAGTTAAAGTCAAGTTAGACAGTGTTTGCTTTGTTTTGTTTCGTTTTCCTTTAATGTATGCTAAAGGGCACATGGACTGAGAAAGCGAGAGGGAGAAAATGCTTCTACCAGCAGGGTCTGGTCACACTGCAATCTCCCTTCCACCAATTCTCCATTCTGTCAGGATCCTGGGCATACATAGGTACCTGGCATGTGAGCCAGAACCCAAACCCTGGGCAGCCTTGTGGAATCCAGTTTTCTCTGCAAAGCACTTAAGCACTGTACTATAGAGCTAGTCCTGGTTTTAAGGACTGGTCTTTTTCTTGTTTTGTGCTTTTTTTTTTAAGTTTATTTATTTTCTCCAGGAGAGAGACAGACAGGCACCCCCCCTCAACAGGGTCTTCACACTGTATCTGATTTGTCCCTAGCCTCAGCCAATCCAGATGGTGGGCATGTGCTCACACACATACCCAGTATGCTCAAGGACGTCCCAGGAAGTGACCTCAGGACCTTTCCCATGTGGATCCAGTTGCTTTGGCATGACACCACCACCTGTCACTCCCTTTAAAAAGAAAGTGAATTCATTTATTTCTTCCATGAGAAAGATAGGCACTCTCAAGGTCTTCACATCATGATCCTCCCCAGCCTCAGCTGGCCTAGATCACAGCATCCTGGTTTTCTTATTGTTAGGTAAGGAATCAGTTTCTACAGACACTGAAGACAGGTAGGTAAAATTGGTGTAGCTCTTCTTTTGAAATCTATTCTACCTGAATCAAGACATTTGGATTACAGTTTTGTGCATAGTTAGTGTCGGAGGATAGTTTTAGTATATAACCATGTAAAGTTCCATGAAGAAGTAAAGACTATAGTAAGAGAATAATGGGAAACTGGTTTAGACTGAAAGGTTAAAGAAGACTTCTCTGAAGATAGAACTTTTAAGGTAGCTCCTGAAAGACTGAGTCAAGTGACTAATAGGAAAGGAGAACATCGAGGGCAGAATAAATAGAATGGAGGGAAGCAGCAGTATTGAGACATCCAGAAGGAGCATCAATATTCCTTGTATTCCTGGTGATGGATTGGATGTGAGGTCTATGAGAAGATACCCAGCTTTCAGGCATGAGCAATGAAGGGATGGCCCTGGAGAGTGAGGAACTCTTTCAGCATAACCTCTTTTTTCATAACCATCTGCAAGGACCAGTCACCTCGCATTTCTTTTGGAAGCCATTTCCAACCTTGCGACACATTCCCTTCTTTGGATGAACTGATCAGACTAAGGATCAGGAGAAAATGGGTATAAGACCTTTTTGTCTTCACACAGGAATCCATCCCTTGCCTTTTGGCTTTTCCCCTTAGCCTTTTTTGACCCTGCCACCTTCCTTGAGTCTCTTCAAACAAGGACCAGCAATTTCAGTCCAGCTCTCGATACTGCTAAGCCCGAGATGGGAATGATTCTGATTAATTGGTAATGGCCAATAAAGTACTTTCAGATGCCTTATTTACACTTCAAAGGGAATAGTTCATGCCTTAACCTACTGATTTTCAACAGAATTCTTTTATCACTTACAAACTTATTTTTACAAAGAAGCTCAACCCAGAGAACAGATGAAAAAGGAGCTATTCTGGGGGGAGCTGGGGTGAAGTGTCCTGAGCCTCGTCCACCCTGCTTCTTACCTTCTCCCTTCTCCAAAGTTATCCCTATGGAACTTCGAAGCTTTGCCTGAATTCAAGGTTAAATTAGAAAGAAAAAAAAAAAAAAAAAGGAAAGTCAGAGATCAGGCAAGATGCAGAACTTCTCAAATCGTAACATTAAAATTAGAAAAGAATACATGAGAAATAAACCTAACTGTTATGATCCTTTTCTCCTCATGAACAAAACATTTTAAATGTGCCTTATACTGTTATGTGCTAAATGATAAACAGGATAGGTCAGGCTCAAAGTATTGGCAAGAAACAGATTGGGTAATTTGAGGAGAGGTTAAAAAATAGCTCCATAGATAGGGATGAGAGGCCACCAGGGGGATAATGGGATCCCATTGGAGCAGCCCTGAGTATCATTCTTAGGCTATGAGAGGCCCAAGATAGCAACAGGGTCCTTTAGTTTGGGAGCAGCCAGCACAGGGAGCCCCCTCAGGGAGATAGCTATGAAGAAAATGCCCCAGTCTCACACAGACTTAACTCTGACCCTCCGTAACTAGAAGCCAAAAAGCAGTGAGCCGAGATCAAGTGAAGAAGGGTGCAATGCACACCTGGAACAACAAAGCATGAAGTATGCAGCACAGGCAGTTACCATGATAGGTGGGTGAGTGAATATTGTAACGGAACTTTAATACTTGGATTATAGTGAAACATAAGATCACTCAGCACATGACATAAGATGGCAAATCCCACTATGTTAGGTTTAGGAAAATTAAGTAAGCTCATAAATGCTAAAAATAGTACCTGTGCCACCATGGGACAATTATTTGGGATTTTAAATATTTCTCCCTGGGTATCTAGGAAAAAGTTTGACCTCTAGATAAAGACCATTTGAGGCAGACAATTGATTCCATCTGCCCTCAAAGGTAATCATAAAGCTAGATCCACAGCACAATTGCTACAAGAAGCTTTTTATTCAGGTTTTTCAAGTGATTTGATGAAAACTATTTAGATGACAGCAACATGGCCAAATGTCTCCAAATCACCACCTTCCCCTCCAAATTTGAGGAACCTCATTACTCTTTTTTTTTTTTTTAATTTTTAGGGATATATTTTGCTATAGGTCATGTGCACTCACCGGAGGGAAGGCCACACTACAATCCCTTCTCCTCCATTCTCCTCTCAGGATCTTGGGCATGCATGCACCCACGTCTAGTGTGAGTTTTAAGCTACCAGGTCTAAGACTCAAACCACAGTTGACTATGTGGGAGTCCAATGACATAACCGTTACACCATCTGCTGGTCCCATGGGGACCTTATTACTTAAGCTGCTTCATGAACATATTTAGCTGCTACCTTCCTGAGCAAGCATGAACATAGACATGTCTTTGCAATGCTAACCAGGCACAAGTGTCTGTCATTAAACTTTTTATTTCCGCAAGTTCCTTTGAGTTCGTTGAATTCAGTGGTCTTCTACAGTGCTTCAGGAAAACTCCAGTAGGACCGAGATTCTTGACTCACTCTTAGGTAAGAGGCAGGCCTACCACCATGCTCAGAGAAAGAACAGTGGGCTTCTGCTTCCTCCCTTCATGCATTTATCCCCATTCCCTAGCTGCTATTTATGGCCTTCCAGGGTTGAGGCTGACAAGGGGAAAACAGGAAAGAAGAAACCAAGAAGAGCTTTAAGTGGGTGAGATCTGCTTCCGCTATAAATGGGACTTGGCACTCCATATCTCTTTGGAGTTTGAGACTGACTTCTGTGAGAGCTTTTGGGGATTCTTTAAAGGGTCTCAAATAGGCTCCTTTGACCAGGTCATTTGACCCGGTGTTTGGTCTTTGGCACTAACAGGTTGTCACTGGGGTGAGGACCCTGCCTCACAGTGCTCTTGCTAGGGCCTGCTGGGGCTTCACACTGGCCAGTTCCACTCCCTGAAGCCAAAATGGAGGCTTCAGGGAACACTCCCAAAGCAGGAAATAGTAAATTCCAAACCAGCTCTGGCTAGTAAATTTGGTAGTTATCAGGGTTGGAGATAGTCAATTGAATAACTCACAGAGCAATGTTCCTTACCATGAATGTGACTCTTAAACATATTTATCACAGGGGCCAGCAGGTGGCATGGTGGTTAAGGCATTAGAATCCCACATGGCACACTGACATTTAAGTTCTGGATCTGGCAGCTTGAAAACCACATTGGGCATCTATGCATGCATGCCCAAAATCCCATGAGGAGAATGGAGGAGAAGGGATTGCAGTGTGGCCATCCCTCCTGGGGAGTGACTTTCCCTCTCTCTCTGTCTCTCTCTGTCATTCTCCTCTCTGGCAAGCACACAATCCTTGTAGCAAAAACCTTTAAAAAAAAAAAAAAGAAAAGAAAGGAAAATTCATCCCTTTTTTTTTTTTTTGAGAGATTTTCACTGTAGGGTGCGTGCGCTCGCCAGACAGACAGAGAGAGACATAGAGACAGAAAGCGAGAAATCAACCCCCAGGGGGGATGGTCACACCATTATCCCTTCTCCTCCATTCTCCTCTCGGGATCTTGGGCACGCACGCACACGCACCCGGCGTGAGTTTTTTAAGCCACCGGGTCCGGGACACGACCCACGGTCGACTATGTGGGAGTCCAGCGACATAGCCATTACGCTAACTGCTGGTTCCCCATCCCATATTTTTAAAGCATTGTCAGATCTTTCATGACGTAGAATATAAACATGTTTTATACACACTGTAGATATTTATTGATAGTTTATTGAATACTTATTATGTTTCTATTGTGTATTAATTCTACTCCTCCATACATGCCTAAGATTGTCCCAGTTGATAGTCCTGTCAGGCAGCATTATTGTATGCACTCCTCTTAAGCACTTTCAGGTATTACCTCACTTGGACCCCGCATGAGACCTAAGGAAGTGCTATCACTATACTGTCCCCATCTTATTGGCAGGGAAGGGGAGGCAATAAGAGTAAATAATTACACAAGGTGACCTGTTGGCACTGAGATTTGAATGCAAGCAGCCAGGTGCCAGTTCTCTACCCTCAGCTACTAAGCTACCACGACTTGGGCTGCAATGAACAAAGATTAGTTTTAGTTCACTTGAGGACTGGTGCCAGTGGGAAACAACACATCACTCAGAGACACTTTACCTTTTTGAGAGATCCACAAACCTAAATCAAATGAAATCTTTCAAACTGCAGCCTAAGTGTTAATTGTCTGGATGATGCACACATAGCATAGAAAGCAAAGACACAGATAATAATAGACCCTGGGACGTAACCTTCCCTTCAGTGTATAATGGCAGGCAAAGTCACTGACCAGCTGCCCTAGAATGCAGTACAGTTGAGACTAGAGCCACAGGGTACAATGGCTGAGCACAGTAGATAACTGGAAGCTGTTCACATGTATTTTCTTATCAATAAGGGTCAGAATATTATATCCAAACACCTTTTCATGTTTCCTTGGAAACAGTCCAGGCTAAAGAGAAAGATTCAGGAGCAGCTGCTGAAAGATCACTTGGCTTAGAGTTGTGTGTTCCGAATTCCCTCCATTCCCCCACCCAAATACACACACATACACATGCACACTCTGGTACAAGGGTGTATACAGATACTGTTTTGAACATGAGATCCTGAGCTCTTTTGTTGTTTTTTTCCAAGCACCTTATTGATGCTGTCCCAAACACCATGCATCTGTCAGCATACAGTTAAATAATTCAACAGCTGGGGTTGGCAGGTGGCATGGTGGTTATGGCACTGGACTCATACATAGTCGACCACAGTTCAAGTCTTGGAACTGGCGGCTTGCTTTCTTTTCTTCCCTCTCTCTCTCTCTCATTGTTTCTCTTTGATCAAATTAAGATAATAATAATAGTAGCAATAATAAATAAAATTAGAATTAAGTGGCTGGAGTTGCTATTGTTAGAGTCAATCATAGCTCTGCCTTTTATGGGTTGTTTCATTTCAAGTGAGTTGTTTTATCCTCTCTAATGCTGAGTTTGCTCACCTGTGAAATGGATATAGTCATCCAGTTGGGAGGTAGGGTTAAATTACACAATGCATTTTGTACAGCTCTTAGCTGAGTTAGTAGAAGTTTAATGCAGTGCTATGAATTAAACAAATATAAATGTTCTAGCTAATTTTGACTGTGTAAATTAGAGAAAACTTGCTTAACCTCTTTTAAACTTGATTATTTATCTGTGAAGTCAAGAGATACCTATTGATTGTGGTTTGGGAAACCACTAAATGAAATAACATAAGTAAAATTATATTAATTATTACTTAACAGTCACTAAGTTAATGTTAATTTATCCTAAATCCTTCCATATTTTTGTAGTAAAAATTAATCTGCTCCTAATGACCCTAATATAAGTCTCCAGTTCCTTACCCTTCAGGCAAGAGAAGTACTTTAAATTATTTTTCTATTCTTGACAAGCCTGCCAATTATTGCAATTTATACAATAAGCTAGTTTAAAAATCTCTGGTCACTTACTCTTCACAAATGTTTTATGCCATGTTCTAGCTATAACTCAGTGCTACAAAACTTTTTAAATATCAGCACATTGAGCATTTGCCTATATATTTACTCTTTATTAATTTCGAACAATGATTTTTAGGACGACTGCTTCGAAATGAAAGAAACTGAACAAAAGTAAACAACTAATGACTTAAAGACTGAGACACACACACACACACAAAAATCAGTGTTTGCTAACTGCGCTATACATCATTCTGCACAGAACTTCAGTTTGTCCTCAGAAAATGAGGAAGAGAAGTATCACAGTATTAGATTTTTAGATTTCCTTCGTACTTAAACAAGTTCCACAATATTCATTGATCTGCATTTAGACAAGTTCTGAATTTAGAAAAGAGTCAGCATCTGGGCGGAAATGAAGAATCATGAAACAGTAAATTATATTCACAAATTGCATAACCTCTGTTCTTCAGGACTCCAAATGAATACAATGAGCAATTACATGCCCATCAGATGCTCAAGATAACAGTAGATTACCAGAAATCAAGGAGATTAACACTTTTGTTGAATAAGACCAGACACAGAAATTTATAAATGAAGTAGAATAAAGATCATGGCTTCAAAAGAATAAAAGAGCACCATAAAAATCCTAAACTAGTTAAAATATTTAGTGATTTTTTTTGGAAATTTCTGCAGGCACTTCAAGGTCATTTGAGCAAAAACTAAAATAATGAATCTATATCTTCAGTGTTAAGAGCTTTATAGTATAAAAAGTATATATCTTCTGTGTTAAGAACTTTATAGTATGGTATAAAGCTTTATAGTATAGAATTTTAAGGTGATAAATACAAATATGGATATGGGAGGGTCTTATTAAAACACTATGAAAGAACAGCAGGAAAACTAGGAGGGGAAAGGGGTGTTAAGTGTAAGAATTAATACTTGTGCTTCTTCCTGGTCCTAAATACTCTGACCTCAAAGTTAAATTGATAACAAAATTTTTTCTTTGTGGATGTAACACAAAAAGGAGAGATGAAAAAACCCCATGATGGGGACAGTGGGCAGCATAGTGGTTAAGGCACTGGACTCCCACATGGAAGACCATGGTTCAAGTCCCAAACCCACTAGGCACATGTGCATGCATTCCCAAAACCCCAGAAGGAAAAAGGAGAAGGGATTGCAGGATAGCCATCCCCCCAAGCCCTGCTGGAGGTGGGGTAATTTCTCACTTTTTCTCTGTCTCTCTAGCCAGTGCATGAGCCTATAGCAAAAAAATCTCTTAAACAAACAAACAAAATCTCCCATGATTAGAAACTAAATTTCTGGGTCATCACAGATCCTCTCTTTGCAGCACAGATCCTCCAAGCCATTAGACTCTACTTTTCATATTCTCCTGGAGTTGAAGTACTTTATTATTTCATGATTTACTATGTCTACTATTAGGAACTTGCTTCAAAGATGAGAGATTAATATGATTTTTTTGCTTTGACAGATATATGAGAATCCATAACTCTGCCTTAATCAAGATGGCCCTAAGGGTCTCCTCAGCCTTCACTAAACTTTAGACAGGTTTCTCCCTGACTATAGCCCTTGACCTCTCATTTCTTAAAACATTTACTTCAGAACAGCTTTAATTGCAAATTCTTTATCTGTTCCTTTGAAATGTAAATAAATCTTCTCTCGGTCTCTTAGCAGTTTTGCAATTCAGGACTGTCTTTCTTAAAGTCCTGGGAGCCATCTTTTTAAAATGTAATCATTAAGACAGATAGTACCCCTCTATCCCAGTCCATGGAAGAATAAGAGCCCAACTTCAATAAAGGCCAATTAGCAAACACAGATGGCCTAATCACAATAACCAACCTTCCTCTGGTACCTTTTCACAAGCTCACCATAGCACTTAAAAACTCTCCTGCCTTTCATTTCAGCAGAATGGAGTTGGTCTTTCTCCCTTTTACAATAGTCTTAAATAATGTCTTCCTTGCTGCTTAACTCTGCCTGGTATATTTTTATTTTTTTTGACAGAATACATAATTTCTAATGAATTATTGGAGGTTTTTTTAACTTGTTAGAAAACTCTACAGTCAAGTAAAACAAAAAAAGTTTAAAGTATATATGTATTCGTACATTTTATGCCAACATTTTAAAAGACAAAATAGTCCCTTCAATATACATACAGAAAACTTACTGTCATGGCATAGCAGAAATCATCGGTTGTCTATCAAAGGTCACAACAATGTCCTATCTGGAAAACCATGGAGGTAGAAACATTCTAGAAGATGAAATCATCAACAGAGTGAAATGTATAGAGCAGTCCAATGAAATAAGGCAGAAAATGACTGCCAGGGTGACCTTAGAAAAAGTAGTTCTACTTAAATAGCGCCACTGAATGTAAGGCAGAAGAGAAGAAAAGAAAAAAGGAGGAATAAATCAGCTTCCCATGACAATTACTGAATTAATGACTAATGTAGTGTTTTTGTCCAAGTTCTACAATGTATGACAGACTGTAAATGGAATATGAGCCTCGCATGGGTAAGCACAGCATGTATTTCCTAAAGTAGCCTCTAAAAATCAAAGTGCACTTTGCACTTTGCAAAGTATACTTTGCACTTTGATTAGTAATCCAACTCAGTATGCAGAGGACAGAGGCAAAAAAGACAACTGATAAAATACTTGAGTGAGAAAGGACTGAACACATCCAGAAGAGAACATATACATGGAGAAATGGAGATGGGCTTGCCGTATGACCGTAACCTATTGAAGACTGCTTTCTCTCTTTCTCTGTCTTTTTCTGATGAACGTGTATGACCTCTGTCAATTGAAAAAAAATCAGTTAATGTGGACTGATAGTAAAAATTTAAGATAGCAGAGGGAAAAAGAAACTGCTCAACTCTGTTACTTAAAATGGTTCCACAAAGATGTTTGATGTTTGGAATGATAATCACTAAGCAAATGTAGGTAAGAGACAAATGAAGCTTATGTTTGGTGAAGACATTGTTGGAAAACAGCTACACTAAATGAGAATTCAAATTCTTCTCACGGAGCAACTAGATACAGTAACTGTAGTGAGTTTGCAAAGTAACATTTCTGAATACTCTGGAAGGAGAAGTTATTATGAAGGACACAAAGGTAGTTCTAATTTTAAAAATGAGCAGACTTCAAAATATCACTCCACGGAGAAGGTATAAAGTACAAAAGAAAAAAGTCATCTTCATGGTAGAGATACTTGGTATCCAAGATATCAAAGTAAAATGCTAATAATGGGATAGATAGATATTACCTATCCTCTGATGAAATACACTGAGGAAGACACAACACCTATGTAGTATTCTTACCAAACATGTTTAACCAGACTCTGAATATGAGAAAACAGTGAGATGAATCCAAATATAGACACACTTTAAAAATGTTTAATATTATAAAAGCTATAAAAGGCAAGGAAACTGACTCAAAGTCTGTGGCACAGTAAGTGGTAAGATAAACAGTGGATTTAGAAGCCACATGCAAGTTATGGTTCAAGTCCCCATCCCAGTCAGCCTGAAAACACACCTGGTGCATATACATACGCCCACAATTCTGGCAGGTTGGAGGACTGGATGAAAGGAATTACTTTGTAACCAAGTCCTGTTGAGAGTATTTCTAGCTCTACTAATGCAAGCACATGCACACATAAACCTGTTTTAAATAGGCAAAGGAACTATTCTATATTTTAAAAGACTAAATAGGCATGGTGATAAGTGAAATATATGAGCCTTATTTGAATACTGCTTTGAAGAACATAATAACAATGGGAAATATTTGAATATGAACTACATATCAGATAACACAAGACTTCAAAAAGTTGGTTGAAAAGGAAATCAAACAAAATATGAGTTTATTTCAGTGCAAAATATTTTTAATCTATGCATAGATTTTTTTCATATGAACTTATATGAACTTTTTGAAAATTGTAATATATTAATGATAAACTTCTTGAGAGTGGTAATTACATTACTCTATGTAAAAATCTTTCTTGTTTTCTTAGAAAAATATATACATATGTATAGTAAACATCTCAATCTTAAGCAAGATTCTATTTAAAAACTAGTGAACAGCAAAAGAAACAATCAACAGAGTGAAGAAACAACCTACAGAATGGGAGAAAATATTTGCAAATTACACATCCAACAGCAATTAATAGCCATAATATAGGAAGAATTCAAACTTGACAGCAAAAAACAAATAAGCTAATTGAAAAATATGCATAAGATCTGAATAGTCATTTCTCAAGATACACAAATACATCCAATTGATGAAAACATAGATGACATGGTAAGAAAATGTGTTAGTGACAATACAAATATTCTCAATGACACAGTCATGGAATCCAAAGGTGTAAATGGGTCAAAATCAACAAGATATTTAATCAAACATATTTCAATTTCCAGTATTACAATTGGCCAACATATACATATTGAACATGTGCCAGGAACTGGGATAGAAAGGTAAATAAAAAGGTCAAAGAGCTCTTAATTTTGTATGACAATTACACATCTAAAACCATTATAACTAAGATAAACTCATGGAAGTAAGAGCTCAGAAATCTTGGAAGTTTATATAAAGGATACCTAACAAAAATAGAAAGAAAAATCCACCCACAGGAAATACTGTAAATATACAAAATTTTAGGGTGCTTTGAAAGTAGTCAAAGGGTGAAGCATCATGATGGATGAGGTGAGAGGAAGCGGAGCTGGAAGAAGGGGAATACACCAGTCTGCCAGAGGTACTGTATGTGTAAGAGCCCTAAGTCTTAGGGACACGAGTGAGGCAGGAAAGATCTGAGGGCAAAAAGAGAGCATGAGGGAATACAGCTCCATACCTGAAAAACCTAATATGAAAGAAGTCATTTGATCAGCACCATGAGTCAAAAATCATCACAGTAAGACTCTAATTTCAACACAATTTCAATACTGCAATGCAGTTCCCCAAGGATACAAAATCCAAAATAAAAGAGGATGAGGTCCTATTTGCCATTGCAGTCATGCCCTAACTTTAAACATGTGCTTAGTTCACATAAATTCAGAATCATCTGTATGTTGAGGCCAATTGAAATCCTGACAGAGTGTTTAAAAAATAAGAAGTAGGTCACCTAAAGAGGAAATGTTGAGGGAGGAAAAAGTTAGGCTAACAATGAGAATTAAATAGCTTATTTGTAAAACTCTAAGAACATGAGAATGTGAGAATTCAGGTGATAAAAGAAAATAAAAAATATTATATTTCCTTCAATATGGGAATGATATAACTATTGGGAGGAGAAAGAGGTGAAAGATAGGATGCACAGGAAGTTTATAACTTCATCTACATAGTTTACAGTCAAAGGATTTCATTCCATAATATTGTTAAAGTGATGAAATAAAAGCATTGTTTAGCAATGTAAATGTAATCACTAAGAAAATACCAATAATTAAAATTGAGTGGTAACAAAGAGAAAAGGAGAGAGGAAAAGTAAATATGCCTGCTCATGGTAGAAATCAATAGATATTGATTTAAAAAAATAAGGATATGGGTATAAGTATACAAAAAGTTAATTATGATAATAATAAAACATAAACTTCTCTAAATTCAATTTTAAAAATACTGCACACACACACACACACACACAACTAATATGCCACTTATGAACTTGGTTAAGACTTTAACATTATAAAAACAAAGCTTTCATAAAATAATAACATAGGAATAAAATAAAATACAATTTATGTGTCAAAACAATAATGTAAATAAGTTATCTTCACTTATGAAGGGACAGGAGCTTTTAACATAAATAAACCCAAATCTTGATTTTTAAAAAGAAAGATAAAAAATAATGCAATAACAGAAGTATACTGGGCTGAATGAAACTTCTAGTTGTGGCAGGGTAAAGAAGTCAGCAAATTTTCACAAAAATGAAAACAAAATGTAGAACTGGTCAAAATTCTCAAAAATAATTATTCCAGGTCTCTGGAAATAGAGCAAATTGAGACAACATTTTGGATAGTACTTAATCTTGAAAATCTCCTGGAGACCCAGGTAAGAACAGTCTATGGCCTTGTTGCCTGTGTTTTTTTGCATAACCACTTCCAAGCTCAGCAAACAAGAAAGTAGTCTGCCCAGGGTAGAAGTTGCTGGATTCAAAAGAGATCGATATTTATTTTTTGTTTTGTTTTTTTATTTATTTTTTATTTCATTTTCTTTTATACATCCAATCGCATTGTTTAGCTTACGAAGTGAATATTTCAGTACGTGAACATGTCTCCCTAGTCCAGTTGATAAAACTATAAAATATCTTCAATAGATAATACCACATTTTTTTTGTCCCGTTAATGCTTTGCCTTCATATTTTTCTTCTAAATGTCCTTCTTCAGGCCCTACTCTTCCACACACACTGTATCTGGTATTTATACCCATTTACTGTGTTTGTATATCCTTCAGTCAATCAGTTTCAGTCATAGAGTGCGGACACTCGGTATATATTAAGTGGCGACATACAATGTCTCTCCTTAATAGCCTGGCTTGCTTCACCCAGCAGTAAATCTTCCATATTCTTCCACTTTCTGTCAAAAGCCAGGGTTATGTTGTTTTTTTATGGCTGAATAGTATTCCATAGAGTATATGTGCCACAGTTTTTCTAACCATTCATCTGTTCAGGGGCATTTGGGTTGTTTCCATGACTTAGCAATTCTGAATAGCGCCACAATGAACATCGATGTGCAAGCACTTTTCCGATGAAGAATTCTGTCCTTTGGGTAGATACCAAGGAGTGGGATTGCTGGATCATATGGTAGTTCTATTTGTAGATTTTTGAGGAATCGCCAAATTGTTCTCCACAGTGGCTGGACTAATTTACATTCCAATCAACAGTATAAGAGAGTTCCCCTTTCACCAAACCCCTGCCAACACTTATCATTTTTTTTTTTTAATCTTAGACATTCTGACTGGGATTAGGTGGTATCTCATTGTGGTTTTGATCTACATTTCCTTTATGATGAGGGATGTTGAATCTTTATTTGAATCATGGCTGGGAGTAAGAAAATTGAAAAACTCATGGCTTTTCAGATGAAAGAAACAGCCTCAGTAGGAAGCAATTGGGGAGAAACTCCTCTTCTAGGCTGAGGTTATGGACATAGATAGATGTTAAGTAGTGGACCAGCCAGATTACAAAAATGAAAAACCCACGAAAGGGCTTAATAAGTTCTCCAACAAATTCTTGGACTACAAAATATGTGTGTGTGAAAGGAAACCCAAGAAAGCCCAGCAGAAAAGAAAAACCAACAGAGACTTTAAAAAGTCTTTTAAAAATAAATGCACTTTCAACCTCAGCAGAGGATCAAAGTCTTATAAGCTCAAACTCTTTGAGCACAACCTCTGCCCAAACCATTGGCTGAGCATTAAGTTGACCACTAAATTATATAGATACAGGTGCACTCCCAATGAAACCCGGCTGAAAAAATTAAAATAAGAAGGAACTAGGCAGAGACATGGTTGCATGCAACAGGAGACAATTTACAAACACAAAAGAAACAGAAGCAACAAGACACTTAGAATAAATAAAATACAGAATTAATACACAAAGATGTTAATTCAGGTGTCTAGTGTTCGTTCTTCCAAAAATTATAAGACATAAATAAAAAACAAGGAAGTATTGCCCAAACTCAGGAGCATAAAAATTTCAACAAAAACTGACTCTAAGTGGATGCAATTATAATGTGTACCTAGGGGATGGATTTATCAGATAATAAATTTCATATTATCTATCATAAGTATGTTCAAAGTTCAAAGAACTAAAAGAAAATAATAACAACTCAACAAAGAGGGAGCCATGATAGAGAAAATAATACACATACACACATATACATATAAATGCATACATATGTTATATATGTGCAAATATCATATATGTCAAAGACATGTGTGACATATATGTACATGTATGTTATATATACACCTGTAACATGTATAAATGTTATATATTATATTATATGTATCATTTTGTGTGTGTATATATAAAAATATATATAGTTGTTTACTATAGGATGTGCCTGTTGTGTTTTTCAAGCTGCTGGGTCTAGGACTCGAATCACGCTTTCAGTCATGTGGGATCCATCTGCCTTAAACATCAGGCCACCACCTGGTCCAATAACTCATGTTTTTATTTATTTATTTATTTATTTATTTATTTATTTATTTATTTATTTTTGGAGAGTTTTTTGCTATAGGTTGTGTGTGCTCGCCAGACAGAGAGAGGCAGTGAGACAGAAAGCAAGAAATCACCCACCAGGGGGATGGCCGTGCCGCAATCCCTTCTCCTCCATTCTCCTCTTGGAATCTTGGGCACGCACGCATACGCACCCGGCGTGAGTTTTAAGCCACCGGGTCCTGGACGCGAACTGTTGTTGATTGACTACATGGGAGACCAGCGACATAGCCATTATGCTAACTGCTGGTCCCAGAACGCATGGGTTTTTTTTTTTTTTTTTGGAGAGGTTTTCACTATAGGGCGCGTGCACTCGCCAGACAGACAGAGAGAGACATAGAGACAGAAAGCGAGAAATCACCCTCCAGGGGGGATGGTCACGCCGCAATCCCTTCTCCTCCATTCTCCTCTCGGGATCCTGGGCATGCACGCACACGCGCCCGGTGTGAGTTTTAAGCCACCAGGTCCGGGATGCAAACCGCGGTCGACTACGTGGGAGTCCAGCGACATAGCCATTACACTAACTGCTGGTTCCCCAGAACGCATAGTTTTAAAATGAGAATTTCAAAGTTAAAAAGTAGAATAACCAGGGCCAGCAGGTGGCATGGTGGTTAAGGCACTGGACTCCCCATGGCCAACTGCAGTTCTAGTTCTGGACCTGGCAACTTGAGATTCACGCCAGGCCCATGTGTGTATATTCCCAAAATTCCAGCAGGAAAATCAAGAAAAAGGGATTGTGGCATGGCCATCAACCCTAGGGGATGATTTCTCACTTTATTCTCTTATTGCCTCTCTCTGGCAAGCACACACACCCTATGGTAAAAATCTAAAAAAAAAAATTAAAAAAAAAATACCCAAAATGAAAAACTCACTAAACAGGATCAACAGATTTGAGGTGGAAAATAAAGTGTCAGTGAATAAGAGAGCAATAGAAAGTATAAAATCTAAAGAGAGAGGGGCGCCAGCGTAATGGCCATGTCACTGAACTCCCACGTAGCCGACCGTGGTTCGAGTCCCAGACCCAGTGGCTTTAATTCACACCGGGCATGTGTGCATGCATGCCCAAGATCCCGAGAGGAGAATGGAGGAGAAGGGATTGCGGCGTGACCATCCCCCCTTTCTGTCTCTCTGTCTCTCTCTGTCTGTCTGGCGAGCGCATGCACCCTGTAGCAAAAACCTCTCAAAAAAAAAAAAAAAAAAAAGAGAGAGAGACAGAGAAAGGGAAAATAATTAATATAATCTCAAAGACCTGCAGATCATTATGAAACATGCCAAGGTATATGCAGTAGGAATTTCATAAAAAGAATGGAGATAAAAAAACCAAACATATTTGAAGAAACAATGGCCTTATACTTCTCAAATTTGATGGAAAACAATTAACTTATACATTCAAGAAGTTCAACAAAATCCAAGTAAGATAAACACAGATATCTGCACCAATACACAACATAATCACTACCAGAAAACACCAACTTCTCATGTAAAAGAAAGAACAATATGAATGATGGCTGATTTCCCATCAGAAAATATGCAGGCAAGGCAGAGGAATCACGTAATATAAGTGCTAAAAGAGAAAATCTGTCAATGAAGACGTCTATCTCTAGCAAAACTAGCCTTGAAAAAAAAAAAGTGAAATAATGACATTCCAGAACGATAATAGCACTACTAATAATAGAATTTATTGCAAGCAGACCTGACATCAGTCTAACAGGAAATAACATGAGATGGTAACTCATATTCTCGTAAGGACACTGGCAATGATAAATAAATAGGTGAGAGACCAACCAGCCACAGCACTTGTGTACTAGTAAGACTGGACCTGAAGTAGTTTCTCTAGTAACTGACCGTGCTAACGCGACCCTGAAATTTAAAACAGAATTATGAGGGAGATAATGTCCCTGGGAACATACCCAATCCATAGGAAATGAGAGTAATGTGGTAGCAAAAGAAATTGGTTACCTGCCTACCCCTGTCATCTTCCCATTGAAAAGAACTCTTCTGAGACGCAAGTTTTAAATGGCATCTCTGTAAACATCCATGAAGAGCAAAGTTTTAGTAAAGCTGTGAATTATGTAGTAAGGCATCTCCCTATACTTGTTCTGCTTTCTCCCTACTTCACTTCTATTTTCTTCTCACTTCTGCTTTTCTACAATGACAAAACCTCCTCCCAACAATGTCTCTGTCTTTCAGAGAACCAAACCATCAGATACCAAGGGTGACCACAAATTCAACACTCAGGATAGGATTTTGGAGTTGATTCAGCAAACTGTCTAGAAACAGTAGGGAGCCCAACTCTGGTAGGTAGTGTGATAATAATAATTATAATTATTACCACTTATTATTATGTACAATACATTCTCATTTAACAATATATTTTATGTCTTTCAATACTAATATATACTTCCCCATCTTACATCTTAGTTTTTTATTTCATTTAATTAATAAAGGATCATTTTAACATAACCAGAGCATTTATAGTATCCATTTATTTACTCATCCTGTAAACATTTGTCAATCTCTCACTGTGTACCAGGCTTATATTAGATATTAGAACTAAATGGAGAGAAAATTTCAAAAACAAACAAACAAAAAACCCTTATCTTCAAGGAGCTAATAGCATAATTAGAAAGGAACTTTTAAACAGATGGTGGCACTCCAATGGAATTATTGTATCATTGGTAGCAACTCTTGACATGTAGAGAATGGCCTTGCGGTTCTAAAGTTTCCGATGTGGCTAACTGGGATGAGGTATAGTTGAAAAGTAAGGCTCTGGGCTGCCTAGAGGCTTCTGCCCTTGAAAGGTGTTGGGGCAGTGATGAGGACAAGGATTCTGGAGTATCTTGTCTGCTTTTAGAGGAATTAAAACCCTTGCCAAAATAAATAAGGAAATAAATAGTCTTGTCAGTGCAATTAGCACAAGACAATATAATTAGAAATTAATGATAAAATCAGAAATAAAAAGGCCCTTCCAACAGAGACCCATAGGTCCACAGCAGGGGTTACCTGTTTTTTACACCAGGTTGTACCTCAGCCAACAAAGGAACAAGAATAAATCGCACCTTAGATTCCCAAACCTGCTATGACAGTCAGAAAAAAAATAATCTGGAGTGCTCACTACAAGTACATTTTGCCCTGGTCATCGAGAATCCAGGACAGGTACTATTAAATCAGGTGGGAGAGTCACGGGTACACACACACAGAAACACAGACACACACATATACACACGTGTACACTGGAAGCGACACAAACATATGCACGTGTGTACTGGAAACTCACCTGAGATTAGAAGGGTGATAGTCAAAGTATAGCAATTCATCTGACAACTGTCCCCAGCAATAAACAAATAGGAAGGCTGAATGTGCTTACCAGAAGAAAACTAACTTTACTGGTAATGTACTTTCCTCCTCAAACTAACCCCTGAACCTTTCGCAGGCTGTTGCTAGTCAAACCTAGACAAACCCTGCCCAGCTAGAATGAATGGGTTGGGGTAATGCTCGAGGCAGGGGTAAGGAAAGGAGAGCCCAAGATAATGGCTCCCATCCAATGTGATGACTTGAAACAGCCACTCCTCTTGTGGCAGGCCCCACTCCCCAGACTGCAGCATCCTGTCCAGCCTGTTGTATCCACTGCCTACCTTACTCCTCTTTTCTCCTGGAGAACCCCCTGCCTGAGGGTATTGCCTCTTCTATAATCATGTCCCTGCATCTTTCCTGCAGTGTTAAGCAGGTCCAGTTTTTACAAGTGATAGCTTCAGTTCTCGCTCCACAGTTGCTTTGCTTCTTTATTTCAAAGCACTCACAGTTGTGGCTAAACAGGATCCTCCACAGGAAGTTCCCCATTCAGGCTGTCCGAGATTGGAGACTGGAATTCAGACATACATGTGTCAATTGAATTATGAGTAAGAGAAAGGCTTGGCCTTGAGTGGCAGAAAATAGATCCAAAAATGGTGCAAAGATGGTCTTTGTACAGATTTAAGAGCTAGATTTATATTAACCCAGAAGTTGTTTTCTAAATAGTCCTACAGATTATAACAAGTGCTCTAAAAAATGAAGTAGCTGCTTTTCATAGCAGAGCTATAACTTCTCCATATGCCTCTAGCTTCGGTTATTTATGTATTTAACCCAGACGCTCAATAAGTATTTGCTAAATGGTGAATGAATGGTGAATGCTTGTAGTTTTGATTGGACAGATTATAGTAGTTGGTCCTTTGGTGGCAGCTGAAAAAGGTAACAATGTCATTTTGAATTATTTGAAGACTACATCACTAGAATTACGGTTGGAGAAATCCTCAGATCTGGCATGCCAAAGATTCAATTGCCAAACTGGAATTAAGTACTTCATTGAGGACTCTTGCATCAACATGTCAGCTCAGGTGTCAGAAGCTTTCAAATTCAGAAAGTGAGAGTAGGGATGATTTCTACCCTGTCTTAGGCTTCTCACTGAAGTTTACACATCCAATTTCCACCTTAATCCCCAAATGAACATAGGCTACCTTATTTCCAAGGCTATTTGACCTACTATTTTTCTTTTTTTTCAGTTTCCTCTCCTCTAGTTTATGCATTTCACTATACATAGCTGTACCTCCTCGACCTTCTGTTTCTTTAGTCTGTTCTGTTCCAAGTTAGTCTGTCATCAGTCCTCTGTCCATCATAGGAGCCTTCTTTTCATTATGTGTTAATTGCATGATTTATTCCTTGCTCTGGGTTGTTATGTCTTTGACAGATTTTTTTTTTTCCTAGTAATCCTTGGTATAATTCTATGGTCAACAGCTAATGGCAAATAAGTTGTTCCTTTATTTTGGTGAGCAGGCAATGACTGCACAGCAGATAGACCCAAATATTGTACCTTTTTAAAGTTTACTTATTTATCTATTCTATGAGAGAGAAGCAACCCTGCCAGTGTCCTCACACAGAGAGCTACTCTCAGCTTCAGCCATGAAGCATAGATCATGTGTACACACACATTTGGCATGTTCAGAAAGGTTTCCAAGGGGACCTGGAACATTCTCGTATGTGTCAGCCCCAAAGACCATTACGCTACTGCTATACCACCACTTGTCCCCCCAACCTCTTCAATACGGAACCATTTTAATATAAGAATTTTGAGGAAAACCCAGACATTTAACTGATAATTAAAAATGAATTATAAAGCTCCATGCTAACAGTATAAAACAAAATTCTACCAAACATTCCCAACTTGTGGCATACCAAGAAGGTAAGTTATCTCGTTTTCCTGTGTCACTAGGGTACTTAGACTTAAGAAGAGTAGTAGGTTTATATGGTGGGTAAGAGTTCACGCTCTAGACCCAGAACCTGGGTTTGATTACTATTTACCAGATGTGTAACCTTGGGTAGTTACTTAATTACCTCTGCTTCTGTTTCCTCAGCCATAAAATATAAATAATAATTATACCCACTTTAAAAGTCTATGTCAACAAGTTAATACATGTAGAAGACACAGAACAGAGCTTGGAACTAAGTACAGGGATCTGATTCCACTCAGCAAATATTTGTCAAGTATGTACTACAAAGCAGGCACTGTGGCTAGGAAACAAATACAATAATGGATGAGACACAATGTCTGCTCTCTAAAACTTACAGTCTAGTGGCTCTACAGGAGGTCATTCTTTTGCGTTAAAGTAATATCTAAACACTTGACAATAAGCACTATGGCAAACTCTGTAACTGTTGTTATACTCCAACTGTTGTTAACAGTCCAACCATGAGAAAGGTGAGCTATTTTTCACAGAAATCCTTAAAAGCAAATGTGAAAATTGTAGTTATTATTTGGGATTGTCGATGAGCTACACAGCATTTCATGTACGCTAAAATGCTTTTCATCTGAGTCACTTGGAGAATTTTTCTGAGACCCTAGTTCGTGAGGCATGTATGCATCAAGCTCAGACATGCAAATGACAATTCTTTACAATACTGCCAAGCTCTCATGGCATCTAACCTTGTAAGGCATAGAATGTGATGAATATGCCAACCCCAAATCTGCAGGTATTAAAGAAACAAAGATAAAAATTTATGTAACCCAGCTTCAGCTGGAGAAATCCCTAGGTTCAGACATAGATCTCTGATTAACATAGTTATAGAAAGCAAGCGCTAAATTAAATTGGAGAGGATGAAGTGATTGAGACCTCTGAATCTAGCACTTTCCTCCTTGAAATTATAAAACTGCAATTATAAAAATGAAAATGACTGAAATCCACTTATCTTTGGGGATTGGTTTACAGATTACTCCATAATAGGCATACAAATAATTGCAGTGACTGAAGTTGAGACAAGGTCATATCAAATAGGCCTCCCACCTGAAATCTCTAAGGAAGCCATTAGAAATCTGGCCTTTTCCATTTCTTTCAAATACAATAATGTCCAAATTTTCTAAATTAGTTATATATATATTAGTATCTGAGAAGCAATTTAAAGGGAACTCAAAATTTGTTTCTCTGCTCCCCTTCTCTGCCTGCAGAATAAAAACAAACTTGATGTAAGAGATATCCAAAATAGCTCTTTCATGAGAATGGACCCATACAAACTTTCTGCAGGACCAAGTCAGTTGAGATGCTGTCACTGTGATGCTGCCAGTTCTAACCTACTATAAAATCCCTATGGAAATTTAACCAGCAAGCAAAATAGAGAGACTTTTGTAGGAAAGCGTTGTGGCCTTAAGAGTGGGGCAGAAAGTACACATATCCCTCCAAGCTAAATAGCTGAGGATCAAGAGACACAAAGAGAGAGGCAGGCCACTCATTCCTAACCTGGACACTTGCAGAAACTGGCCAGCATACCTTGCTCTATCAGCAAAATGCAGCAACAACACTCTGGAGCAAATGTGACAGGTACCCTTTAGCGTCTGAGGCATATATGAACATAAAAACTGATGGGTTCTCCTTGAGAAATTTAGAAGAAAAACACAAAAACCTGTGACAACAGAACAGGGAGAGGGGGCAGCAATGAGTTAGTCTGAACTACCATTATGGGGTATGGCAGGGATGTTTTTGTTTCTCTTGGGCCCAGAGAGTATTAAAAGGTCCCCTAAAGGGGGAAAGAGACCACACACAAAGAGGTTACAGAACAAGGGGCAGGGGGCGGGGCAGAGGATCAGAAAACAAGAGGGTTTGCAGAAAACTAGTTAACCAGAAAGGACAATGCTACCACTTTGGAACTATGCAGTGTAGTGGTCTATGGAAAGAATTCCAAATTATGTATGCAAGAAGGATTGAACACAAAACAGAGAGACACAAGTTAGATAATGTTTCATCTTTCTGCTCCTTTAATTGATGACGCCTTCACAAGTAAGAAAAGCAAAGAGAAGAAAGAAAAGGAATGAAGCATAATGGAATGTACTTTCTTCCCACTTAAGAGAATGTAGATGCTGTCAGTTGCATGTGACAAATACTTTTAGTGTGGGTTTTTTAAGTTTATTTTATTTATATATTTCCTCCATGAACAAGAGAGTCATGGACAGAGAGAGACAGAGAGACAGGAAGATAGCACCGCCCCTCCAACAGGTCCCAATGCTATAATCCACCTGCAGCCCCAGCCAGCTTCAGATCTGGGCTTGAATCAGAAACCATCCCATGTGGGTCAGCCCCATGGAGTGTCATGTTTTACTGCTTGCCACCATCCAGTCCCTGTGCTTTTTAAAAACTTTTTTGCTTTTTTTTAATATTTGAAAGAGTTACCATGAGAGAAAAGAACTTTATCCAGAGAGTGAGCTGCTTGAGGTATAATTAAGGTGGGAGAACATCACAGACAGTGGTTAGAAACAAAATTATATAAATTTCTATAAGTTGTCCAAGACATTCAAACTGTCCCATAATCAATTAATCAATCAATAAGTTTTTATTCAGCAAAAACTATCTGACAGACAATATATCCCACATAAGTAACTTATAGTCCCTTTACTCCACCTAGCAAAATTAGAATAGACAGTGAATGAAGCTATATTGCATTGTGGGAGAATAGCTCACTACTCTTCACTTATGTAACCCAACTCAATATGAACAGAAATGGACTAAGAAGAAGCAATAATTAGATTGGTTTTGCTGGCCACTGTTTGGACCAGTAGATGCATCTAATGGACATTAGATGCAAAGAAAGAAAAGATAGAAAGATAGAAAAGCTTGAGTTAAATGAATAACAAATATAGAGGAAAAATAGTAGCTGACAGTAAGAAACAGAAAAATAGCTTGTGTAACAAAGGAAATATAATACTACATGGTGCCTTGAGAGAGTTTCAGAAAAAGAGATTGTTCCTGTTTCTTAGAACAATTACACCAAATGTAATTACACCAAATGTATGTCCAAAAGGCTTAAGTCATATGTTTACCAAGAATTCCCCTGCTTTTGGAATCTGACAAAGTGAAATGGCAGTCTGCAAATTAGAGAAGCACCACTCTGGGAGATATTTTGCCGTACAATAAGATGATGAACTGGACACACTGGTCATGACTGAGTAGAATGCTTGTAATGTCCCAATGTATTTTGACTTATTTTTCAGGTTACATGTCCTATGAAAGACATCTTTGGGAAGACATTTTGAAAACCACTCCCACAGGGCCATGTAGTAGACAACTCCCAGTGGACTGGCCACTGTGCAACTATAAACCTTGATGACCAAATGCTTAGAAAGTTCTCTGGTGACAGTGCAGAAAACGTAGCAGCTGTATGCACTTGTGTACATGCTGTGTTCAAGTATGTCCTGATATTACTTCATTTTTGTGAGTGGAGAGCTATTTAACAGAATAAGAAAAACAAGGGGGTTTTGATGAGAAAAAAGCCACGGGAGTCACATGTTGGGTCTGAATTCCCATGGGGAACAGTCAAACCCTGAGATGAGAAAGTCTGTGGTAGACTGTAAGGCATACACACACTGTATTATATCTAACTGCGACAACCACTCATCTAACCCTGGCATGAGGGATGCAATGTTCTTGAATATAAAACATGTGTCCTCACCTACTCAGCACATTAGTACACAACAGCTCAAGGCATGGTGGATTAAAAAACGTTGACCTACGGAGACAGAGTGTTTTAAGAGATACAAATACCATTCTAGACATCATGAGACAAGCTGAATTCACTTTTAACGAGGAGCAGTAGTCAATGGAGAAATATATAGTGACTAGAACAATAACATGAGAGGAAATTCTCTTCCAGGAGGAGGGCAAGAGATGGAAGTCATCCTGGAAAGATAATGAGGCTTTAAGTGGGTCAGGCAGACTCAACAAATAATAATAGATAATGCTGGATATAGCACTGGAAAAGGGTTTGTGCTCTGGACTTCTTGACTATTTTAACACAGATCCAGACTGAAGTATTGATGAGCTATAGCCCTCCATCTTAGATGTTGAAGCTAAGGGATACTTAGGAGATCATGAGAACCTCTGAACTTAAGGAAATTCTCTGAGGCAAATGTAATTTATGTTAATGTGCACTGACTGACCTCAACCCAAGAATAGATCAAAATAGAAAATTACACTGTATATAATACATATGTTCTAGCATAGTTAGTAGGGATAGGAGCTACACTAAATGACATCCATGTCCTCCACATAGGACGTAAGTGGGTCCTGCTATGTAAGAACACACAATGGGACCAGCTAATGGTGTGGTAGTTAAGGAGGCTGGATCCCACTTGGCTGACTTCACAGTTCAAATCCTGTACCCTGAAGTTGAAAAACCACACCAGGCATGGGTGCATGTATGCCCAAAAATCCCAAATGGAGAGAGAGGAAGGGACTGTGGCATATTTACCCCCAACAGGGGGTTCTTTCTCAGTTTCCTACTCTATCTTTCTGTCTCTCTCCAGTGAGAGCATGCTCCCTCTAGCAAATTAAAAAGAAAAAAAAAACACAAAATGGAAATAAATTTTAGTATAAGACTAAACAAAGGAAAGGTAACTGGCTTTTTCCACAACTGACTTAAAACTCAGAAATGTCCTATTGTAATGATGCCTGCCCATTGTAATGTCTGTTACATGGAAGAAGACAGTGTTATTGGAAGGCATAGCAAATACCTCTGTAATACTTTCTGATTTTTTTCTACAAGGAAACTGAATTATATCATTACTGTATTACAATATGGTATAACTCTGGCTTTGTTGGTAAGATTAAACTACCTTATGTAAATTATTTATATAGTAATACTCATACCAATGATCAAATATACTGGAAGATGTATTAATAGCTAAAACCTCCTCAGGATATAATATCATGCAAACAATTGGTCTTAAGAAGAACTAGATTTAGCTAAACATCTGCTTATTTCTATGCTAGATAGCTTTAAACAAGTTTATGACAAGATACAAATAAAGACAGATCAAGGGAGAAATAAATAATCAAGCTGGTACAAAAATAGAAAAGATGTATCTAATGAATTAGTTGTTTTCCAAGTCTATCACTACCCTGCACTGACTTCTCTAAGTTAGCTATTCTCATGCTGATATTATTGCTGCATCTGTTATACAAATCCTATATTCAATGCAGATATTCAAAAAATACTGTCATTTTTGGTGAGAAAACCTAGGGAAAAAAGCCAGGATTGTGGACTGTGTGGAAAGGGATAGCATAACAGGACTCATTTGCTCAAGCTCAGTCCACTCCCAAACTCAACATTAACACCTTTTCCGTTCATTCATCCCAAGAAATAATCACTTTAGGAACGGCTTTTTGCTGACTTCTAGGAGTTTAGCTCTGAGCCCTTGGAATATTCTGCCTGATAAGAATACTTTTATACACCTGATGCCTTTGGCCACCCGGGGCCAGGTTGATCAAATAGTATATACTAGCAATGTGATTTACGGGCAATGCCTGTTTTTGTACAGGAGGGCTGGATTCTGAGTGGTTAGTCAGTAATTCCTGCATAACTGAACCTAATTAAAAACCCTGAACACCAAGGCTCATATGTGCGTCCCTGGGTGGCTACATTTTACATGCTGTCACACAGCAATCCTGGTAAAATTAAGTGACTCCATGTGACTCCCAGGGAGAGGACACCTGGAGGTTTGCACCTGTTTTCGTGGGGGGACTTTACTTAGTCCTTTCTCTTTATCCATTGATTGTTTTGCTCTTTCATTAAGAAAGATTTTTGCTATAGGGCACATGTGCTCACCAGAGAGACAAAAAGATAAGAAGCAAGAAATCACCTCCCTCAGGAGGATGGCCACAGGAGGATGGCCACACCACAATCCCTTCTCTTCCATTCTCCTCTTGGGATCTTTGGCACGCACACACATGCAGTTGGTATGAGTTTTAATTTGCTGGGTCAGGGACTCAAACCATGGTCAACCACATGGGAGTCCAGCAATGTAAGTATTATGCCATCCGCTGGTACCCCCTTTACGTGTTTTAATCTGTATTCTTTTACTGTAATAAACTGTAACCATGAGTATAACAGCTTTTTCTGAATTCTGTAAGTCCTTCCAGCAGATCCTCAAGACTGAGAATGGTTTTGTGGTCTCTGTGGAGTATTCAGAGAAGGCTTTGGAGAGGAGGTACAATGTGAGTTTAGACTTGAAGAATGGAAAATTATCCTAAGGAAAAATAAATAATTCAAGACAAGACTAATGTTTGAAGCATAAAAGAGAGTTCCCAATCACGATTAAGACTCTTAAAAGAGAATAAAGAAAGAATTCCATTTCATTTGGAAGACTTTCCACAGACTATGGCTTCCTGGAAATCTCTTTATGATACTTTCTAACTGTGGCAGCCAATAAAACAAAACTGCATTTTTGTTTTCTAAATTATGCTCTACAAGTTTGGAAACTCACCATTAACACCTTTTCAGTTCATTCATCCTCCTTAAAACAACACTAAAACCTGTTTCTATTTTGAATGTTAAGTTGTGAATTTTATTTTTCATGGAAACTAGTTCTTTTATTTTTACAGATGAAGACCACAAGTACAGGCCTCTTTGACTGTCACTTCTTTTTGAGAAAACTCACAAATTGTGCCACATGATGGAACATGTACTATAAAAAGTTATTCCACATCAGCTGTCACCAAAAGCATCTGAATTCTTTTTGTTTGGCCAAGGCTTTTTGCCAAGCAGCTAAAAATGTTCTATCATGGACAACTGATTTCCTAATAAAGCTTCTGGTTCATATCTGTGAAAAATCCATGTAAATTATTTGTATTATATGGTCCAAATTTTCCTGATGCTCTAATTATATCAAGGTCTACACTGGAAAAAAGTCCTCCCTTGGGTATTTATTATCACCTCTGCTAGTCTCCCTTTTCCTGAATACTTCTTAGTTGTAAGAAATTATTTCTTGGTTCTCTAGCTCCTAAATCCAACACTTAAAGCTGTCAAAATGAAGACCTTCCACAGATATTTTAGAAGTTTCTTTTTGTCTGAAACACCATGAAAGTTCTGGCTAACTTCCCGCAGAAGTTTTTCTTCTTCATTATATATGGAAAAATATAAAATAGGAGTGAAAAGTGAAATCAACCTACAGTGGGTAATCAATTGAAGAGTATATCTCTTGAGAGAGTGCTGAGCTCAACTTATTCCTTTGATTTGCTTCCTATTTAAGATGAATCTTTCAGGGACCTAACAGTTCTCTTGAGTTTATACAAATAATAAGGCTTAGACTAACATAAGCCAGCAGGCTAAAAAACACATTGGAGCTCCCTGGAGCTGCACACTCCCCGTAGGCCACAGCCTGACTCACTGCGCAGCGCCCCAGTCTCCCGCGGCTGCCTCCCTCAGGCACGGCACAGGGCCTCACCTCATTATGGCAGTAGCAGGACACAACACACTCAACTTCATGCTCGGTGCCAAAGCCAATGGCGAGACCATTCTAAAAGGACTCCAGTCCATTTTCCAGGAGCAGGGGATGGCAGAGTCAGTACACACCTGGCAGGACCATGTCTACTTAGCAACCTACACCAACAAGAATGGCAGCTTTGCCAATTTAAGAATTTACTCATATGGATTGGTGTTGCTGGACCTTCAGAGTTACAACAGTGATATACAGGGCAAAGAAGAAATCAACAGCCTTTTGAGCAAAGTAGAAGAAAGAATGAAAGAATTGAATCAGGACAGTACTGGGCTGGTAAAAAGATAACCACCCATCCTTTGAGGCGAGGCCATTGACAGATACTGGCCCACCATCCCCGGGCGCCTGGTCGAGTCTGACATAGATGAACTGGTGTCTGATGAAGATTCACCTTATCAGAACATTAAAATTTTACACTCAAAGCAATTTGGAAATATTCTCGTTCTGAGTGGGGATGTTAATTTGGCAGAGAGTGATTTGACATATACCCAGGCCATCACGGGCAGCAGCAAAGATTACATTGGCAAGGACGTACTGATTCTGGGAGGCGGAGACAGCAGCATATTGTGTAAAATAGTCAAACTGAAATCAAAGATGGTCACTATGGTAGATAGAGACTGAGCAAATACTGATTGATGGATGTAAGGAATACATGCAAAAAACGTGTGGTGACATCTTAGACAATCTTAACAGGAGACTGCTATCAGAGTTCTCATTGAAGACTGTATTCCAGTACTGTACTCATGGCTCCTGAGAACTAGTGACTTCAGGAAAGAAGAAAAATGAAGATTTTCTACTGATAATTCAGTCTCCAGCCCACAAACTCTAGTGGTAGGAAGCCCCTCAAGCCTTCTCTCTGTCTCTGTCTCTGTATGTCTACCTCTGTCTCTGTCTTCTCATTTTTTTGTAATTTTTCCTTTTTAAAATTTTTTAAGGTAAAGTATTTCCTAGGCTTTCAGCCCCTCCTTTATCTTGTTAATAATCCCCTCTTCCCCTCCCATCCAGGAGAGGCAAGGAGCAGGCCTTCAGAAGAAGATTCCTCATGTCTCCTGAGAACTAGTGATTTCATGCGATGTACAAAATAATAATAATAACAATAACAACAACTTTTTTAGGTTTTTTTCTCCCTTTTTCTGTTTCTTTGTTGTTGTTGTTGTTGTTGTTATTCTCTCTTTGTTTTCTTTTCTTTTTCTTTTATCTCATCTCTCTGCTCTTCAATCTCCACTGTGTTTCTAGACAGATCTAATGAAACTATAGCTAAACACCCAAATACTATTAGGATTGACATATTCCTCAATATCTACTAAATGTGCTGCGCAAAGGGATCAAAACAGAACGGTAAAGAGATTCCAGATCACCTCTTTATGTAGGCTCCTGATTTAACTTCAAGTTCAGGAAGAAATACCATCCATCAGATGACTAGAAATCACTGCAGGGCCACAAGAAATATGGGAAACCAAGAAAAACCTCTCCTCCCAGGGAAAAGAATAACTCTTCATCCACAGACAGTTCAATGGAAATCATGGAAATGTCTGATAAAGAATCTAGAATATTCATAATGTCAAAGCTAACAGAGATGGAAGAAAAGAGAGACAAGGAGATGAAGAAGAGAAAGGACAAAGGAGATGATGAGTTCCAGGAGGTGAGGAAATTCTTGCAAGATCTAAAAGAGGAATTACACACTTTAAAAAAGAATCAAAGTGACCTGTTAGAGATGAAGGCTATAATACAGAAGTCAAAATCTCCCTTGAAAGTATTAAAAGCAGACTAGATCATACAAAAAATAGAATCTCAGGTGTAGAAGAGAAAATGGCTGGTCTAGAAAAATCCACCACAAAGACTGAGAAAATTGGCCCCCCCAAAAAAATGATAATAACATATGAGAAATACTAGATACCATCAAGTGTCCAAACATCCGTATAATTGGTATCCCAGAAAGTGAAGAGACTCAGAATGGAATTGATAATCTATTCCATGAAATCCTGAAAGAAAACTTTCCAAACCTAGAGAGACACTCAAAAATCCAGTCCCAAGAAATACAAAGGACCCCCAATAGAATCAATTCAAGAAGATCTTCTCCAAGACACATTATAGCCAGATTGACAAAGACAAGATACTAAGATTGGAAAGAGAGAAACGGCAAGTTACCTACAAAGGATGTCCCATCAGGCTAACAGCAGACCTCTCACTGGAAACAATGCGAGCAAGAAAAGAATGGAAACATATATTCAAAGTGTTAAGGGAAAAGCAATTTCAACCAAGAATACTGTACCCGGCAAGATTATTCTTCATATGGGAAGAAAAGATAAGAACATTCTTAGATAACCAAAACCTAAAAGAATTTACCAGCACCAGACCAGGTCTCGAATAAGTTCTCCAAGGAGTGCCACATCAGGAAAATTAAATGCAGACACACAGAAATAAGAGTTCAAAAACTAAGGAAATGGCCAACTTAATCACAGGGACAAGTCTGGAGTTGAATATTATAGCCCAGAATTTATTCGGGGAGATAGAACCACAACAGAAGATAGATTAAGTACATGAGACTGAACTGGTGAAATAGCATTTTATGACTTTTGACTAAAACATTTCTGATTTTCTTTTAGGTTTTGTTGTCTGGTTTTAAGGATTTTTGTCCTGTCTTGACCTGTCGACAGGTTCATGTATCTACTATTTCAACAGAATCCTAACCTGTTTCCTGACTTTAAGTTTTAAGCAAAGTTCCTTAGCATTTCTTTGATTTATTAATGTTAAAACAGCTTTTCTTGAAATTACTAGCTGAACTTGCTATTCAAAGTAGTTAGATTATTTAAGAAATTGTGTGATCAATAAGTAGTGGGGGGGAAGGAATAGAAGACAACTGTAGACACCAGAGATAGTTTGAGAAGAGGGTAGGAACAGGCAGAGGGTCAGAAATAGGGGGGAAAAATATATTTATATACACACACACATGTATATGAAACTAGAAATGGAAAATTATTAACAATAACTTGCATGATTAAGCCACTATGCAGTATATTCTGGATGGGAAATCACATGTTGTATGCTGTCATGATGCATAGGGAATGAATGTTAATTAATTAATTTAAAAAAAATGTTTCAGGAAAAATCTAAAACTATTTTTCTTGCAATTAAAAAAATGCATTAAAAATACCTATTTGATGATTGCAGTAAGCTATATAGCCCCAGCTAGGTGCTCGTTTATATTATGTTCATTCTACTCACTGAGGTTTTTATGTCTAAAGTCAGATTTGTGTTCATGGATATGTATATATCAGCTGTGCTTGCTATTGAAAATATTTAGATTAATTAAGATCTTTAGTGAATCAATAAGATGTGGGTGGAGGAAGGCATAGAAAGCAGCCAAGGGATACCAAAGAGTGTGGGAGGAGGGTGGGAGATGGCAGAAGGTTGAGAGATAAGGAATCAAGGATGGGAAAAAAGCAAAATATACAGGAAACAAGAAATGGAAAATTATTTGTTGATGATAACACCTATGTTGATGTGCTTGACTGAGCCAATATACAGTGTATTCTGGATAGAAAATCTCATTTTGTATGCTGTAATGATGTACAGTGAATGAATGTAAATAAGTAAATTTAATTTAAAAAAAGAAATAATACAGCTATCACCTAGAAAGTGTAAATAAAAAAAAAATCATTAGTGGGACCAGCAGTAGGTGCAATGGCTGTGTCACTGGACTCCCATGTAGTTGACTGTGGTTCTAGTCTCGGTTCTGGTGGCTTAAACTCACACGGGTGCGTGTGCGTGCCCAAGATCCTGAGAGGAGAATGGAGGAAAAGGGATTGCAGCATGGCCATCCCCCCTGGAGAGTAATTTCTCACTTTCTGTCTCTCTGTCTCTCTCTGTTTTTCTGGCAAGCTCATGCACCCTATAGCAAAATCCTCTCCAAAAAAAAAAAATTAGTAAGCTTGAACTAAGCTTTATGTTTAAATGCCTTTAATCACTTGGTATAATCTATCTGAAAAAAATTTCTATTTTTAATATTTTCTGAAAGTATGGAATGAGAAGCAGCCTTCTTGCCCAGAATTTATCTAGAGCATCTTTCACTAGAAAGATAAGGAACCTGAAAATAACAAGCTAAAAAACAATAGAAAACAACAAGTCTGCATTTAATAAAAAGAGTTTTGAAAATCTAGGATCAGATAGTCCCTCTAGAAGTAAAATTTCCTTTAATGACTTCTCTGTGCTTCCTGAAACTTAGAGGTGCAGAAAACATTTGATTCTGAGCTGTCTGTACAGAACATACTTGTTGTGAGTGATGCTCTTTTCAATTGCATGACAGTCTCTGCTCTGACTCCATTCTACTCCATGGCCAATTTCTCCAAACTGCATCCTTGGGAATTCAGCCTTAGTGAACAATCATGCCAACAATGAAAATGTAGAAAAAGTGGCAGAGTGTGTCCACATTCTCACCACCCTCTCTGATGTCCCACTTCCTTTAGCCTGGGAAGTATCTGTTCATTCATCATTTACTACTTGCTGCTGTGATTATGAAAAGTTGAATATATATATATA
>NW_006160045.1:664436-686545 GCF_000334495.1 Tupaia belangeri chinensis
TATATATATGAAATATATATAAAATTTATATATATATATGACAAAATATATGTATGTATACATATGTATGTTTATATATCTCCAAATTTAATTTAAAAAGCAAGAATCTGAGTCAAAATTTAGCTATTAAATCCCGCTGAGGTTGGGGTACAGGAATGATTTATTCAAGGAAGAAGAGCAACAGAAAATATAAAAGATATACAATTAGTAAGATGTCTATGAGCTCTTGATGCTGGATACACTGCACCTTTCAAGAAAAGTTCAATTATACCTAAAAGCACGACTTAACATTGTAACAAATTAGAGTCTGTTTTCTACATTTGACTGCTGAGAGCTTTTAAGGTCCATCCACCTATCTTCTTTTTCCCCATAGTACCTGGTATATTTGTAAGAAAAAGCCAGGTGCTTCTTCCTTAGGGGCCAGCAGGAAGTTCAAACATCAAGCCCCAGCCCATGTGAAAGAATCTTTATCCCAGCCTGGCCCCTAACCACAATAAGGGCTGAGTCAGTTTCTTTTCACTTCTTTCTCAATCCATTTTCAGACCTGTTTACAAGTCTTCTCTGCTATACTGAGAATTCTCATTGTGCAAATAGTAAATCTTTTCATACCTTCTTGGTTCACGTGTGAGTGTATGCTAAGGTCTACCCTGGCTCTGTGGCTGGCCACAACAGCACCATCTAAGTATTGTCATCATTAATAGGGTGAACTAGGATTAAGCTTATGTCTACTTCCACTACTCAACCCAGCATTTTAATTTGTCGGGGAAAAATCGGTAACCAGTGTTTCAGGGCAGTATCCCTGTGAAAGTGACTGTAATCCTTCTATCACAATTATGAGAATAAGGGTTCTAATTTGTCTATGGGAATTTCACAATTCCCTTATCTCCACTGAGTTTCCTGGATAGCCCAGAATTTTAGTACCAACTTCTTATATTATAAGCACATAGAGAACAATGAGTGAGATGAATGGTTTGGTTAAGAAATTTAAAACTATCCAATAATACATCATGTTACACATAACATTATCTACCTCACAATTTATCACATACTTTTTTATCTTCTTTTTTTTTTTAATTTGCCAGAGGATGCACGGGTTCCCCTGAGAAAGAGAGAATAGAGACGTAAAGGGAGACAGCAACTCACATTGGGACATGGTTATGCCAAAACCCCTTCTCCTCCATTTCTTCGGGCTGTAGGGATTTGGGGTATTCATGTACATGTTCCTGGAGCATTTTTCAGGCCACCAGGGCTGGGATTCCAAATGCTCCATCAGCCATGTGGAATCCAGTTCCTTTAACTTCCAGTTCCTTTAACCTGTTTGTGTTTAATGTTCTTCAGTGGCTTTAATAAAGAAAAATATGCTTCTGAAAGAAAATAAGTGCTCTGATTCACAATCTTTTAAAAATAGCAATGGCACAGTTAATTGAGGGCTAAATATTGCAACTGTCAAGAGTACTTTGTGTTCGATAGTTTGGTGATTCCCCATTTTCAGCACAGATAAGCCTGGCTGTTGTTTCCACTGGGAGGGATATAGCCACCCAGAGGCAATGCCAAACTCCTTTTGTCACAAGATTGTTTTAACTTTATTTTTAAAAAAGATTCAATTTTATTTATCATTGCTAATATTCTCCCATTTGCTATAGGACACATGTGCTCACCAGAGAAAGACACAGAGAGAGAGAGAGAGAAAGAGGAAGTGGGAAAGCAAGCTGCCAGGTCTGGGATTCATAATGCGGTTGGCCATGTAGTAGTTCAATGCCTCAACCACCACACCACCTGCTGGTTTATAAGATGGTTTTATCTTGAGCTTCATTTTCATCTTGTCAAGATTATGCACTACAGCATACCAACTGAACCTGTTCATTGCAAATATCTTGCCACAGTAAGCATGTTCACACATAAATAGACACTGTTCCTTGTGAAAAGAGAGGATATGGCTCTGCAGGTTAAACACAGTTGTGTAGATTCTACCACAGTCTTCTCTTGGACACTGACATACATCCCTTTCTGGGCCATGAGTTTTCATTATGTTGCTTGAGATAATCATTGCGTTTAAATGTCTTCCTACATACTTCACACATTATTTCCCCTTTATGGGTTTCTCTTTTGTGTTTCAGGAGTCTCATCCTTGCTTTTGCCACAAAAGAGCATCCCTTCTGACATACATAGCCCAGTGCACCCTCCTGAGTAGTTTCAGAGAGCTGGGGGAGGAAAAGTGTTTTCCACATACTTTCTGGGTACACTTGAACTGGGGCTCACTGGTATGCTGGAAGTGACTGATTCTCAGCTGCTGATGCTTCCTAAAGTCACCTTACAATCTGCAAAACTGCATTAATTTTTTTTTTTATTATTTTCATGTTTACCTTCAAAGGGTATCTTTAAGTTTGATTTCGTGTTGAATTTTTGATCACTGCTACATAAACAAATGGCTTGTCTTCAGTAATAATCAGGACATGGTAACTCAGATGGTATTCCCTGACAAAGGCCTTGCCACACTTGTCACAGTCACAAATGGTTTCTCCCCCATGTGCTTACACAGGTGCATGTCTAGGTTCTAGGACTTGTAATCGTGCTGTAGTCTGGAAAGGAGCAAAGGAACCTTCTAGCAAGGGCAGATGGCGGCAGGGGTGCAATGATTGCGGTGACTACTGTCAGGGTTATCACTGCCTTAGTGACTGAGTACTGCGGCTCCAAAGTCCCCTGGCCTCTGCGCCAGGTGCTCAGCCACATGTAGAGCCACATGCCATGAAGCCACCTGGCCAGACCACTCCAGGGTGACCATACCGGTGACCCCGGCACACTTCTGGGAGCACATCCCAGTGGGCAAGTTGTTCTATCTTAATAAAAGCAGAACAGGATAGGAGACTTTTATAAGATACACAACAGTGTCTGTATCATGCCTAGAGTGTTAACCACAAAGAGGAGAAATTAAGAAGCAAGAGGGGAATTTGAAGGATTCACTACAGATTTGTTCCCTGCTGGTTCTCTGCTAGTTGCAAAGACTCTCTTCTTTCTTTGAAAATATACAGCAATATAGTGGTATTGAATACACAAATTAGAGGAGTAAAATATATTAATAGTTTGCACAGTTACAAGGATCATTCACTTCACATTCAAAATGCTTTGTAAACTTAAGCACGGTACAGTTGGAAGCGGTTGTGACCGAGTCTGTCTTTCCTTTATCCTACATGGATCACTTAAGACATCATGATAATTCAAGTCAGACAAAAAAGTTGGGCTTGGCATAACTTCTTTTTATTACCTTTTCATTTGTCTTCTTAAATACCTGTGCATGTTTGCAACAAGCAGATGTTGTGTATTTGTTAAACAGAACCAAAAAGAGTAAATACCAATTTAAGGAGGTCTATTTTTTCTAGTTATGAGAAAGGATTTTCCGATTAGAGTTGCTCTACATAAAAATGGGCTTTCTCAAGAAAGATTGAACTTGCAATGCCTGGAAATGCTCAGGTAGAACCCATTTGTCATTAAGTTGTAAATAGCATGTCTACACTGGAAGAAAGATTAGGATATACAACTTGTAAGGAGATACCTTGTAGGATATACCTCCACTTTTAAAATATGATGATTGCTATTGATCATGTGAACAGGAAAATTATATTGTGAACCTGAAAGTTATTTTGTCTTCAGAAAAAAAAGTTAATCCTTTTTCCAAAATTATGTTCCTAAAGAATGTGGTGTTGATCATTCCCTAGAGGAGAGTAAAGACAAACCGACCCAACCTTGGTTTCTCCTCTCTAAAATAATTTAAGATTAAGAACCAGAGGTGGGGAATAGTGAGTAAAATAACATAGTTAATAAACCTTATAGCACAGTCAGCACCATCAATTCACCAACACCTGCACATTGAGTAGCTATTGTGTTATATGTACTGCAGGAGATAAAGGATCTATAAACATGAGGTTCTAGTGTCAATGTCCTTGAAATATGATTGGGCAAATAAGACATGAAAAGTAAATGCTCATAAATAATTAAAAGAGGTTGCAAACCGACTGCCAGGAACTAGATCCAACCTGCATGCTTCATTTGGCCAACTCACTGTCTTCAAAATGTTTAATTTAGAATACCATTCAGCAAGATATACACCTTCCCATTCACCATGCTACCACTCCTCATCATCTGATGCCAGCTTAATTCACATATTTACCACAAATACCTGACGCTACGCACATTATATTTTTGACATGCTGATATATAAAATAAGAGATTAATAGTAGCAATAACATAAGTTGTTAAACAGTTACTTTCAGACAAATGTCAAAAACTATAAATACTAGAAATAATTTAGAGGAAGAAGAAACTGTATGCGCTGTTTTTTCCAAGTCTTCATGGAGACAAGAAGATCTAAGTTGAGGTTAAAGAATAGAAAAGATTTACACAAGCAGGAAAAAGAGAAGCCACCCCACGCATGGTAATGACAGAGTAAAAGTCAGAAGTGGAAAATCACAAATCATAATCAGGAGAACATGTTGAGAATGGTGGAGAGTAGAAGAAAGAGGCGAGGGTGAGAATACTTGATCAAATTGTAGGAAGATTTGAAAGTCAAGCCATATTAATCAGAAATCTTGGCCAAAAAGAAGAGAGCCACAGAACAAAGTCGTTTAATCAAAAATAGGAGTTCACTGACTCTCCCAATTGATAAGTAAAAGGTAGAACTAAATTTAGATACTGTTAAACCTAAGCACTAAAGTGACATTATCAGCTACCTTTCTCTTTCTCTTCTATCTCTTGTGCTCACAAACAGAATCTGAATTCAAGGGAATGGGGTCCTGGAGCATTGTGGTCAGAAAAGAGCAAGCCTGGAAGAGAATAACAAAAATGATGTGCAGTCATAATGAAGGAAGATTATTGAGATGACCCTCCACAGTGCCTCAGCGTAAAGAAAGCTGCTGAAGTTTTTAAGCCAGAAAACTGTCATGACCAAACCAGTCTCTTAAGAAGTTTACATAGTAAATTAGAGGGAAAGGAAAATGACATTGGGAAGGCCAAATAGGAAGTTTAGCCTGAAGCCTAGGAATGAGGACATAAAGCTCAGACTGAAATGGAGAACAGTGGGATAGACAGATGCAAGAAATACTTAAGAAGACAAATAAACAGAATGTGGAGATCTATGGATATTGTAGAGGGGTATTTCAATGATAATTTATTCAGTAAATATCCAGTGAGTGCCAAGTCTATTTTAGATACTGTCCCAGGTGCTGGTAAATAAAGGAGATGAGATGTCTGCATCTAAACTACGTTCTTCTGACAAATACAGAAAGGAGAGACATAGACTGATTCATAAATAATAAAATTTCAGTTTCTAATAAATGCTTTTAAGGAAAAAAAAGAGAGTGGTGAGTGGAAGGTGCTAGTTTATAGAGTACACTCTGGGAAGATCTTTAAAAAATGTAACACTTAAATTGAGAGCTAACTAATAAGAAGGAAACATTCATGTGACCACCTGGAAAAGAAGTGTTCAGATAGAGGAATCAGAAAGAAAAAACACTTCAAGATACGTTGGACAGAGTAGAGAGACATAAAGAAGAAAGAAGGTGGCATGGTGGTTAAGGGTGCTGGACTCCCACCCACATGGCTGACTGCAGTCCAAGTCCCAAGCCTGGCAGCTTGCTCTCTCACACCTCTCTCTCTCTCTCTCTCTCTCTCTCTCTCTCTCACTTTGTCCTTTTCTGGTCAAATTAAATAAATAAAAGAAGAAGAAGAAGAAGAAGAAGAAGGCCACTTTGTTAAAGAAGAGTGGCCAATGCGAGAGTGAGAGGAGAGACAGAGTCGGGCAAGGGCCAGATTTGCTAGGCCACCCATAAGCCATGGAAAGAGGATGGGATTTTAACTATACTGAAAATTGATGAGAAATTGTAGAGCAAATAAGGGCTGTGATCTCATTTGGCTCTACATAGACCACTTGGGCTTTTGTGTGGCAAATGGACTGTAGGCAAGAGCAAAAGAAAGAAGGGCTGCTATCAGGCTATGGTAGCGATCCAGACAAGGAGATGGTGGCTTAGGCTGGGATATTGGCAATAAAGATGCTGTTAAAATAGAGAAATAGGCAATTTTGTACCTGAGTGAAAAATGGCATTATAATCAAGAGAAAAATGGAAACGAGTATAAAGAATTTTTCATACTTAAATCTGAATACATCTATTATTCAGAAAATGTATAAACTGATGGATTATTTTCCATGATTAGGAACAAAGGCCCACAACTTCTTTCTAACTCTGGGTAAAGAGAAGAACATAAGAACTTGTAACTAAGAATTGCTTTTGACTAACAGTCTTAACCCACAGTAGAAGACTGTGGACAATAGCTAGTTTTAATGTGGGAAAAGCCCTAAAGGATACCCCAAAGAAAAAAAAGAAAGAATTGGAAAAGAACATAAAAAATAAATCAAAATGAAATTGTTTAAAGAAATATTATTTCACAGAGGAATTCTCGAAAACTTCATAGAAAAAAAAGAAAAATGAGTTCCTTTGGCCTCTGGCTTTGACGAATTTTGTACCACAACAGAAAGGTATTATCCTTTCCCTCTTTTTACTTTCTTCTTTTTATTGACTTTTTGATGTTTTTATTTGTTTGTTTTTCCAGAACAAACACATTACAGAGACATTTCTATGTATTGTTACTTAAAGTGCAAGTGTGTACAGATTTTTGGGGGGTGTGAATTTCTACAGAATGTATAAAAGTAAAAAACATTTATATCTTTTACTCTCCTTGTTATAGGGATTTATCCTAAATAAACCAAATATGTAAAAAAAATTTATATAGAAAGATGTTAATTACAGAATCGCATCTATCAGTTAAAAGTCTGGAATAACCCAATTGAACAATAGGGGATTGACATGAATGCTATAGTAAGTTTTCTGTGTCTTTGTTGTGTTAAAATAGAAATGCATGGCTGACACCACCCTACCTCTGACCCATCTAGGAGTAGAGAGAAAGCAGGCTGCCCAGTCTCCTTCCTCACTATGGGCCCCTGCCCATTCTAGGGTGTAGGGGGAGGGGCTTCAGTCTCAAGCCCCCACCTCTAATCCTGCAGGTGCAGAGCTAAAAGGAACAGAGAGGAAGAAGACTGCCTTGCCTACATTTTTTACCGCAAGCCCTCTGCCCAACACAGCTATGGGAGAAGGGACTTCTTCAGCCTCAAGCTCTCACCCCTGATCTTGTAGTTGAACAGCTAGAAGCTCAACCTCTATACACATAGGGAATAAAAAGGTTTGGATATATAGGACTCAAACATATCATCACTGTGAGGCTCTTAAATAATCTTCTCCCCATATTCAGGGACTAGCTGTTAGCGTAATGGCTATGTCACTGAACTCCCATGTAGTCTATCGTGGTTCAAGTCCTGGACCCGGTGGCTTAAACTCACACTAGGTGCGTGTGCATGCATGCCCAGGATCCCAAGAGGAGAATGGAGGAGAAGGGATTGTGGTGTGGCCATCTCCCCTGGGGGGTGATTTCTCGCTTTCTAACTCTCTGTCTCTCTCTGTCTTTCTGGCAAGTGCACGCGTCCTATAGCAAAATCTCTCAATAAATAAATAAATAAATAAATAAATAAATAAATAAAAACAAAAAAAACAGTCCTCTCCCCATATTCAACCCACCTGAAAAAAGAGAGAAACTCCTCTCTATAAATCTGAACCCAGGATTCTCACTGTGGATGTCACACTACCACTTAAAGTAGAAAAGGCAAATTGGCTCAAAAGTCATTCACAAAAAAGGGAAGCACATGAGCACACAGCTATAGAAACCTATTCTGAAGAATTAGCATGAAGTGAATACAGTACCAGATGACTAAAATTACAGCAGAGCCTGAAGAACTATGAGGAAACCAAGAAATACTTCTTCCCTTAAAAAGGAATACAATAACTTATCACCACCAATAATGGATAAAACACAACAAATGACAGAAATGTCAGAAAAAGAATTCAAGATGTTCATCATAACTAAACTTAATGAGATGCTAGAGAAAACAGACAACTAATTCCAGGAGATGAGACAATCATTCCATAACTTGAAGGAAGAACATCATTAAAAAATAAATAAATAAAATAAAACGAAACCTGAAAAAGAATCAATAGAACTCCCAGAGATAAAGAATACAATGCAAAAAATAAAATCCTACCTTAAAAGTATTAATAGCAGATTATAACATTAGAACCTCTGACCTTCAAGACAAAACTTTGGATTTAGTTCAAACAACTGGGAAGAATGGAGAAATAATCATCAAAACTACGATCAACCTAAGGGAAATCCTAGACACCATAAATATCTGAATATTTATGTAATGTGTATGCCAGAAGGTCTCTTAACAGAAAAAGACTTAGAAAATGTCTTTCGTGATACATTAGTCAAAATTTTTCAAATTTAGAGAGACATATAGAAATCCAAATCCGGGGCGGGGGGGGGACACGAAATAGATTTAATATAAGAAAATCCTCTCAAAGGCACATCATAACCAAAATGATAAAAATGAAAGACAAAGATATTCTAAAAATGATAAAAGAGAAATGCCAAGTTACTTACAAAGGTTACCCCATTAGATTAACATCGGACATCCCAACCGAAACACTGCAGGCAAGGGAAGAAAGGAAAGACATATTTAAAACTAAAAGAAAAACAATGTCAGCCAAGAAAACTATATGTAGAAAGATTATCCTTTAAATGGGAAAGAGAAATAAAATCATCCTCAGATCAAGACAAGCTGATGGCATAATAGTTACATTGCTGGACTCCCATATGGCCAACTGCGGTTTGAATCCCAGACCCAGTGGCTTGAAACTCATGCTAGGAGCATGTGCATGCATGCCCAAAATTCAAACATAGGAGCAGAAAAGGACTGTAATGTAGCCGTCTGCCCTAGTGGGTAATTTCTTGCTTTCTGTCTCTCTGTCTCACTCTGTTTCTCTTGCAATTGGACATGCCTTATAGCAAAAATCTCTAAAAAAAAAAACCAAAAAAAACAACTCCCAGATAAACAAGAACTGAAAGAATTCATCAAAATTAGTCCAGCTGTTCAGGAAATAATGCACCTGGGAAACTAAAAGGAGAAAAGACATAAAAAAAATCACAAAACGGCCAAAAGGAAAAATAAAAGTAAAAAGAATAACAAAATGATAGGGACATATCCACACATATCAATAATAACACTGAATGTTAACAAATTAAATTCCCCAACTAAAGGACACAGATTGGTTCAATGGATTAAAAAGAAAAGAAAAGAAAAGGAAAAACAGAAACCTTCTATATGTCACTTATAAGAAACACACCTCATTGTCTAAGCTGTATGTACACTGAAAGTGAGGACTGGAAAAAGTCATCATGTGCAAATTGAAATGAATGAAAGGCATGAGTCATGATAATGATATCAGACAAAACAGTCCTTAGGATAAAAAGAATCAAAGAAGGACACTACATAGTTCTAATAAGATTAATTCACCAAGAAGATACAATAATCATATGCATTTATGTACCCAAAACTAGGACATCAAAATATGTAAAAGAAAGACTAGATCTAAAGGGAGATATAGACTGTAACCCATTAATTGTTGGAAATTTCAACATCCCACCTCACCACTGAAGTCATCTAGACAAAAAAAAAAATATATCAGAGACACAGAAACTAATTGATACTGTAAACCAGATGGACCTAACAGACATACACAGAGCATTTCACCCACCCACCAACTATAAAATAAGATTTTTTCTCAACTCCACGTGGAATATTTTTGAAAGGTGACCATATAATAGGCCACAAATAAGCCTCTGCAAATTAAAAACCATAGAAAGTATTCTTAACATCTTCTCTGGACACGGTAAAATTAAACTTGAAATCAACCACAGAAAGAACCCTTGAAATGGATAAAAAGAGCAATGAAAATAGATATGAATACTAAAGACAGTTTGGAATGGTGGGGGAGAAGGGAAGAGTACGAGGATAGCAAGAAGACAAACAGGCATGACATTAGTGGGACACAGAAATCGTTTATTACCTGTTGATAACAGCATGTATAATATTCTCAACTGGATTGGTCTGAGAAGTGTTTCATGTTGAGTAAGCTCTCTTTACAAGCTAAATGATATATAGTAAGTGAATGTTTAAAAACTAATGACAATAAATAATAATAATAATAATCAGAAAAAAATTATGAAAAGCTATTTAATGATGATGATGTGGATAGGAATGTCTTTTTCTTGACTGATATGCATAGTAATCATGCCAAAAGAAATGTAATACACTGTAAAGACAAATGTGGTTAAATGTAATATAAAAATTATGATAAATAAAATAATTTTTTTTTAAAAAAGAGCCCTTGAATACACACAGAACTTTTGAAACTACACAACCTATTCCTAAATGACCTTTAAACTACTGAAGAAATTAAGACTGAAAGCAAGGGGTCAGCAGATGGTGTAATGGTTACGTTGCTGGATTGCCAAGTAGTCAACCACGGTTTAAGTCCCTGATCCAGCTGCTTAAAGCTCAAACTGTGTGTGTGTGTGTGTGTGTGTGTGTGTGTGTGTGTGTCTGTGTGTGCCGACAACCATGAGAGGAGAATGGAGAAGGAGGGGTTGCAGCATGGCCATCCACCCTGGGGATTGATTTCTCACTTTCTGTCTCTCTGTCTCTCTCTCTCTCTCTGTCTCTGCAGCAAGCATTTACACCCTAGAACAAAAATCTCTCTTAAAAATAAAAAAAAGACTGAAATCAAAATTTTAATTGAAACCAATGATAATGAACACACCACTCTCCATACATACCCTTTGGGACACAGCATAAACAGTCATAAGAGGAAAGTTTATAGCCATTAGTGCTAACAAGAAAAAATAACATAGAAAGGCAGTAAATAACATTGCACCTCAAGGAACTGGAAAAGCAACAACAACAACAACAACAAAATAACAAGAGAAAAGAAATAGTAAAGATAAAAACTGAAACAAATGAAATAGAGGGAAAAAACTACAAAAAAAATCAATAAAGCAAAAAGCTGATTTTTTGAGAGAATAAATAAAATTGACAAACTCTTAGACTAATCAAGAAAAACAAATAAAGGAACAAGATAGATAAAATCAGTACTGAAACTAGTAATATTACAACTGATATATCAGAAATACAAAAATATGAGAAAATACTATAAGCAACCATAGGCCAACAAACTGGAAAAGGTAGATGAGATTACAAATTTCTGGACATTTATAAATTACCAAGGCTGAATCAGGTTGAAATAGAAAACCTGAATACACCAATAACAAATGATTAGATTGGATAAGTAATTAATAGTCTCTCAACAAAGAAAAGCCCAGGTCTGGATGGCTTCACTTCTGAATTCTATAAAACTTTTAAAGAAGAGTTAACCACATTTACCCTCAAACAATTTCTAAAGATTTGAAAGGAAGGAACCCTCCCAAACTCATTCCATAAACCCTCCATTATCTTGATATCAAAACCAGACAGGGATATAACAAATACAGAAAACTACAGACCAGTATCTCTAATGAATACAGATGTAAAAATTATCAACAAGATACTAGTCAACCAAATCCAACATTACATTTTAAAGATTAGATACCATGACTGGGTAGGCTTTATTCCAGGGATGCAGGAATGGTTCGACATATGCAAAACAATAAATGTAATTAACATTAACAGAAAGAAAAGACAAAAATGGGGGAAAAGTGACAGCTTTCTTACTAAAAACCAAACAAGACAAAGCTGCCCACTTTCTTCACTCCTTTTCAACATAGTGGTGGAAGTCCTAGCAGACAGTCAGACAAGAGAGCAAAATAAAAGGCATTCAAATAGGAAAAGAAAAATCCTTATTCTCAGATTATAAGTATATACATAGAAAATCCAAAGGAATCCACAAAATATCTCCTATAATTAGTGAGTTCAGCAAAGTAGCAGGATACAAAAATCAACATACAAAAATCTATAGCATTTTTATATACCAACAATGAACAAACTAAGACAAAATTGAAGAAAATAATATCTTTTACATTAGCCAGAAATGAATAAGATACCTAGAGAAAAAACTAACCAAAGAACTGAAAAACTACTGCAAGTAAAAGTATGAAAAAATATTTTAAAAATATAGAGAATGATAAAAAAAAGGAGCATCCTTGGGAACCAGCAGTTAGCATAATGGCTATGTCGCTGGACTCCCACGTAGTCGACCGCGGTTCGTGTCCCAGACCTGGTGGCTTAAAACTCATGCCGGGCGCATGTGCGTGCGTGCCCAAGATCCCGAGAGGAGAATGGAGGAGAAGGGATTGCGGCGTGACCATCCCCCCTGGGGGGTGATTTCTCGCTTTCTGTCTCTATGTCTCTCTCTGTCTGTCTGGTGAGCGCACGCGCCCTACAGTGAAAATCTCTGCAAAAAAAAAAAAAAAAAGGAGCATCCTGTGTTTTTAGATGGAAATAATCAATATAATCCATATGCAAATTCTACCCAAATAAATTTACATATTTAATATAATTCCAGTCAATTGCTTTGTCATTCTTCACAGAGGTAGAAAAAACAATCATAAAATTTATCTTGCATCCTAAAAGACCACATATTGCCAAGACAATTCTGTGCAAAAAGAATAAAGTAGGTGGGACTAGCTCATGGTGTAATGGTTATGTCGTTAAACTCCCATGTAGTTGACTGTGGTTTGAGTCCTGAACCTGGTGGCTTAAAACTCATGCCAGGCACATGTGAATGCAGCTCAAAATCCTGAGAGGAGAATAGAGGAGGAAGAATTGTGATGTGACCATCCTCACTAGTGGGGGCAGGGGGGGGGCGGTGATTTCTTGCTCTCTGTCTCTCTCTGTCTCTAGGGCAAGCACACACACACCCTATAGCAAAAATCTCTTTAAAAAATAATAATAAAGTAGGCAGCATCTTACTACCGAATTTCAAAATATGTTACAAAGCAGTAATAGTCAAAACAGCATGGTTGTGGTACAAAAAGAGACACATCGACCAATGAAACATTCAAGATTTAAACATAAAACTTAAAACTATAAAAGTACTCATAAAAAACTGGGTATAAACTGTTGAAGATACTGGAGTAGACAGAGATTTCTTAAATAAGACCCCAAAGCACAGGTAATAGTTCCCAAAATAGACAAGTGGTATTGCATTAAGCCAAAAACCTTCTTCACATCAAAGAAAGCAATAATTAGAGTGAAAATACAACCTTCAGAATGGGATAAGATATTTGAACATTAATCTTCAGATAAGGGATTATTAACCAGTATATATAAGGAACTAGAACAGTTCATCCATAAACATGTTTTATTAAATAGCAAATAAATAAATAATCCAGTTTTAAAATGAGAAACTGAATAGACAACTCTCCAAGGAAGATTATGAATGACCAAAAGATAAATGGAAAAACATTCAAAGTCTCTTTTCATAAGGGAAATGACAATTTAAAACACAATGAGATATCATTTAATCTCAGTAAGAAAGGCTAGGATCGAGCCAGAAGGTGGTGTGATGATTAAGTTGCTGGAATCCCACATTGCCAATTATGATTTGAGTCCTGGACTCAGAAGCTTAAAAATCACACCAGATACATGTTTATGCCTGCCAAAAATCCCAAGAGGAGAGTGGACAAGAAGAGACTGTGGTTTGGTCATCCCTCCCAGAAGGTAATTAATTTCTCACTTTCAATCTCTCTCCCCCCCCTCTCTCTCTTTCCCCCTCAATCAAGCAAATACACGCACCCTCTGGCAAAAACCTAAAAACAAAAAAAGAAAGAAAAGAGAATAGCTAGGATAAAAAAGAAAGAAAGAAAGATAATGCTGGCTAGACTGTGGTGAAAAGGAAACTCTCTTACATTGTTGGTGGAGCTGTTATTTAGTTCGACCTCTGTAGAAAACAATATGGGGGCTCCTCAAAAACCTACAAATAGAACTACTATATGACTCAATAATTCTACTCCTTGGTGTTTATCAAAACAATAGGAAAACATTTGGAAAGACACTAGCACATCCATTTTATTGTAGCATTATTTACAATTGCTAGGATATGGCATCAACCTAAGTGACCGAAAACTGAGACTGGGTTGAAAAACTTTGGTACACATATGCTATGGAATGTTACTCAACTCTAAGAAACAATGAGACTCTATTGTTTTATTCAATGTGGATAGATATTGAGGATTTAATGTTGAGCAAAGTGAGCCTTTGAAAGAGACACACTCTACATACCCATTTTATATGTACTTGATGTCTTCACTCTATGTCAGAAATTCAAAAGTTCAAAGATAGATAGTGGAGAGGGTAAGTATAAATACCAGAGACTTTAATGGAGGGGAGTTGATGGTAGAGAGCCACTGGTAGAGGATGGATGGCAGGTGTAAAGGGAAGAAATATTTAACAGACAAAGAATGTAAAATTCTCTCCTGGGAGAAAAACAGTATGTTCTGTAATTTTTACTTTATATATAAAAAATAAGTAGAAAAACATATGAGTAAGTCAGGAATCTAGAGAAATTTACTATAAGGCTCTTGGGAGTCTCACTGAGTAAAAAAATCCCCTTCCACTGATACCTAGTTCATGACACTAGAGTGACACTACTAATGTGAAACTCTGACTTTATCAAAGGAAATCCCTATATCATTTGTTATTCCAACTTCAAATTCTGGTTTTGAAAGGAAAATGACCAATAGAAATAAAGGATCCCCCCCTCCAATAAAAAGGAAAAATTTCTGCAAAACTATACAGCACCATTTTGGGATTGAAGCCAAGTTAGTGTCTTGTGACTAAAGAAATAACAGCTCCACCTGCAGTATTTGTTTACATTTTTTTTCCTGGAATCATCTGTGTCTTGCAATGTTGCATTCTTTTGCCACATCAGATGCCCATTGATACTTTACTTCCTCAAATATCTGAATTATCTGAAAATCTTTACAGTCTCAGTCTTTATGTATGTAAAGTTTAAGAAAGACACCCAAAGATTTAGAAGTTTGGTTATCACTGGTAGCCTCCGTTTCATGTTGAAAAAGAAAACAGAGACAATGACACGTAAAAATGAAGAACTGCAGCAGCTTCAATGATTGTGACTCAACAACCCCAACTCCTTTGATCAGTTATGAAATATTTTTTACAATTAATGGAAAAACTAAAGAAATAAATGGCAGAAAGTGTAATTGCTATGGCTAATCTTGAATACAATACTTGAGCCAGATAACTCAATCTGATGACTTCATGTGCTGAATCCAAAAGGAAAAAAATATATAATGTGTTTATATTTTAGCGATTTGTATTTTAATTAGTGACTTTAAAAATTTTAACAAACTTCATTTTGGTCCCTCAAATATCATATCATTTTAACTAGTTTCAAATTTCTTCACTATTTGAAAGAATGTGTTCAATACTTATTTTCCTTACAGTAACAATGTAGCACACTGTGACAAAACCCACTTTAAAACTTTTTAAAATCTAGATGCTTTATGAATAAGGTTTACATTTTAGTGATTCTTTAAAAATTACTGAAAGGTATCCATGTGCCCTTGGTTATGATGACATCTGCATCACACTCATTTGGCAAAATTCTCCAGAGAGATTATTTATGTTTAACGAAACACATTTGGTGCAATCAAAGCTGTATTTTAATATCCTCATTTGCAGTATTGTCTCATAACATTGGCCTCTGCTTTGGATGTTGAGAAAAAAGAAACAAACAATCCAGATCCTGTCTTGGCTTTTTTTTTTCCTTTGCTGTTTCCTCTGACACTTAGTAGTTTGCTACAATTGCAAAATACAACCCTTGGTTTCTTTATATGTAATGTAGGATCTCACCTACAGACCACTTTTTACATCACTGCATTTTCTATTCAAGGAATAAAGGACAAAAATGCTGCCATTGGAGTGGACTCTGTGTCCATCTAGATATTTGAAAGAACATGCCCATCTTAGTGACAGAAATGAATCCACTCTTCTTCAACTCGGACTAAAAAGAAGGCGGATGTATCTAAAGATCCAGGTTCAGTAAAAACATAATCATCTTTTAAGCTGTGTGAGCAATTTTCACTGATGTGATTGGAACATTGAAGATTTTATTGGTTGAATAAGCAATTGCCCATAGGTCACGATGCCCCTACAGAATCACGATAGTCAAAGAAATTAAAGCGACAGCCCAACACTGTTGACATTGGTTGAAGAATCTAAAAACCTCCATAACACGGCTTATGAGCATTTATTTTGGGAAATACAGCAATGACTGACTGTGGCCATTAGCTTTTTCCTGTTGTGATATTCCTTTTTTCATTTCATGTGAGATTAATTTGTGACTAAGATTTATTAGCCTAAAGGAGGCTGGGGTTGATGAGATTTTGCTGATATACTGCGTAGAACACACATCAAGTCAAAGGAAAAAAAGATGAAAAATTGAAATGATAAAGTTGCATTGCTAGCTTGTTGCTGAGGTAATTGAAGTGGCTTGTGTTGTGCTGTGCTGTGATGGGTAGAAATAAAATATGTACAAATTTATCTAGATCATACTTATGAAGAAGAGGACGACAAAATATATTCCTTCTCTATTTACATGTTAAGAAAATCTCCTGGTTCTATTAGTGACAGTGATATTGCAGCAAAACAAAACTGAAGCCATTCAGGATAAGCTCTAGATGTAAAGCCAGCTCGACATTATCCACAGAAATAGGCATAACTGTTAGCATAGATAATTGAAATATGAGCATAATGCAAAACTTACATTTAGATGAAACTGCAATTCCTTGTCATTTCTTTCTAACAGAACTGAAATAAAGAAGCAAAGTAGCAAAGTGGATTCAAATGTTTTAACCTAACCAAACTCTCCTCTGATAGAGAGTCTAAGTACTAAGAAAATGCTTTAAAAATACAACTCATCAGAATTTAAAAAAAAAAAAAAAGGTAAAAAGGTGAGGCCCATGACATTCTGAGGCCCTAGAGTGTTGGCTGCACAAGCACAGGTATCTCCGCATCGCTGATGTATTCCACATACTTGGACATATGCTGACACATCGGGGCCCAGGGGAACCATGATAAGTTAACCAAGTGCAGTCAGTACTTTACTGCTGATAGTCAACTAGTTGGTATAGGTAAAACCACAAATTTTTCTTTACTTTTTGGGAAACATTTGGCAGAGACCTGAGTTGCACAGGAATCTGCTATTCTAGGGAAGTCCGCCAGCATGTGGATAAGGGGCTGGCTGTATAATAAATCGCCACATCAGTCTAGCACGCATGTGAGTGCCCTGAAGGCAGTCTGACTGAAGAGGGGACATTGCCCCACCAACCGCAGAGAGGCAGAGATTTCAGAGTCAGGAGACAGGACCTCTCCCTTTGCCTCCCATGCTTGTATTTCAGGACAAAAGGAAAATTTGAGAAAGATTTATAAAGCTGAGTGTGCTTCGTTTGGTGAGTGAGGAGTATGGGAACTGGTTATATTTAGGAGATTCCAAATTTGAGAGGATTCTTATACCAAGGGGAGCCATTTCCGTCCACTTCAGATTGCTTTTCACATAACCTTCACAGAAAACTAGGGGTCACTAGCACCAAAGTGCATCTTCTTCAATGCCTCAAGGGAAAATTCTATTTTAATCCTGAGAAGAATCACCATGGTTTTAGTACCTATGTGTTTTAGCTCTCCCTGCAGCAGCCTGTGCTCAAAAGGGCACCCAGAATGCACTTCAGATTCTCTGGATGAAGGTTTAGTTAAAAACAAAACAAAACGCAACAAACCCTCTTGTGGTCCTGCTTTCTCTCAAGGCGGCTCTGATGAAACAGGGAATACTAACCCCTCTTTCTGCATCAGTCTTTGGAAGGAAACCAGAGTGTCAAACTGCCCCAGATAGAAGCTATCACAAATAGAGGAATAGCTAAGAGTGCTGGCTCTGGAAAGTTAGCCTGGTACTTGGGCAAGTCATTCAATTGTTGTGAGACATATTCTGTTCACACAATAAATGGAAAATAACACACAAGTACCCACCTCCAAAGTCTGTTGTAATAAATTGTATGTAAAAAATTTGGATGGATAAAGTACTGATACATGCTACAAAAACATTGTGGTAAGTGAAAGAAACCATTCACAAAAGATCGGATACTGCATGATTCATTCATGTGAAAGTCCAGAATAGACAAATCTACAGAGCTAGAAAGCAGATCAGTGGTTGTTTAAGGCTGGCAGCAGGGGATGGAGGGATGAGAAGGGATAACAAATGGGGGAATTTGATAAAAATGTTCTAAAGTTGACTGGTAATGGTTAGTGAATGTAATAAAACCACTGAATTGTATACTTCCAATGAGCAATTTGTTGGTATTTGAATTATCACAATGAAGATGTTTTTACAAAGATATGTAACACAGTACCTGCTTCACATTTAATATTTGAAAAATGTCAGCCATTATCACTTACTAAGTCGTTCAACATGAGGTATACATGAAGTGCCTATCATAGGTCAGGCACCGTTCTCGTTATTACAACTTTTTTACCAGTTTTACATTTTAAAGTTTTGTGTGTGTGTGAAATATGCAGAAGTTTTAAAATTTCAGAAAATGTCCATAATGTTATCCTGATTAAATGCCTCACTTGAAGAGATAAAATTAATTTTGGTGAATAAAATGTTTTAGATGTAAAGTTTTTACCTGATATATAGTCATTAAAATCTTGCAACCATAAAGGCATCTTAAGAACACCAGCATAAAAAAAAAGTCTTCATTTATTCAAAACTAGACTTAATTTATTTATAGTCAACTTAGAAAGTTTTCCAAGTGAGAAATACATAATTTAGTGACAGCAGAGCAGTTCTATGTTTCTGTGGTTTTGAGCATTTCATACTTAAGAATCATAGCAGTGAAATTCTGCCCTGAATGGTTTAAGCCAAAAAACAAACAAAAATCTAAAAGTTATATTTGAATCTCAGAAGACATTACACAATTACTCTAAGTAGCTCCAAAAACTCCTTATTATATTTCCCATGACTGTTGTAAAATAATTAAATTATCTTTTCTCTTGCCTCTCTCTCTCCTTCAACCACTCTCATGTTTATTTTACAGGGAAGAAAAAAGGAAAGGCTATTGGTGAACGATAAACATATATCTGTGACCAATAAATTTGAGAAGAAAGAAAAACAACTTGGAAATCTATGCCTAAATGGGAAATTCTCTTACAAAACCCACTTGGGCAAGTGCAGGGATTTAAATGGTGCTGGGTTATTCCAAGCTGGCATGTGTGCCCGCTCAGAGCTGGCTGCCCTCGCCATAACTGTGGCTCTGAGCACAAAGAGAACAAAGAAGTACACTAAAAAGACAAGGCCGTCAGTGGCCAGATTTCCCTCTGCAAATCCTAACTCCTTTGTTTTTCATTTTAGATCAGGTAGACTGTTCACCAGCATGCTTTCTCAACTTTCTAGTAAATTCTCAGAAGCCAGAGAAGGATGAAAGGCACTGAAGGCCCCTGTGAAACCTAGTTTCTCCTAGAGATTCACTGAGATCTTGGCTGCTGGGGCTAACCCACTCAGGAAAAGTACACATGCGCTGGGGTAGTTTTGTTTTGTTTTGTTTTGTTTTGTTTTAAAGTCACGCTCTCCTAGTGTCCTTGCTTAAGCATGGGTTTCTCATTCACACTGTTTTCTAAAACACAGAAAGGCATTGAAAAAAGGGAGAAAGAATACCCTAAAAATAAAATATCTTAGGAAGTATTTTTAACATATTGAAGGTAACTCCACAAGCACAGATTCAGAAGCAAACCAAAGTAAAGAAATTGAAAAGACTGAAAGGAGGAATTTACTCACCAAATTCTCATGAACCACACTAATTTTCTACTCTTTGAACATATTACTAACTTGCTTCTCCTGTTACATTAATGAGATAATAGATTTAATCATTAAAAAATTTTACATTCTTTTTTAAAATTATTTTACATTATTGTCAGAGAGTGTAGACACTTGCCAGCAAGAGAGTGAAAAAGAGAGTGTGATACCCCAATGAAGTGTGGTCATGCCACAATCCTTTTTCCTCCATTTCTCAATCCCACCCAGATTTGGGGCATACATGCACACCCACCTGGCATGTTTTTCAAGCCACTAAATCTGGTTGGCTCTGTGGGATCTGGTTCCATATGCAGAGTGCTTAAGCTATGTTCTAAAATTTCTCTCATTTATTAAGACTTTTACTTTTTTTTTTTTTTTTAACAAGTGTTTGCTATAGGGCGCATGCACTCACTGGAAAGACAGAGAGAGACAGAGTGACAGAAAGCAAGAAATCACCCCCCAGGAGGGAAGCCCACATCACAATCCATTCTTCTCTCGGGATCTTGGGCATGCACGCACACGCACCCGGCGTGAATTTAAGCCATTGGGTCCAGGACTCAAACCACGGTTGACTACATGGGAGCCCAATGACATAGCCATTACTCTAACTGCTGGTCCCAAGACTTTTAAATTTTTTCATGAATTAAATTTCCCTTATTACTAATATAACTATGTCCTTGTAGACAGAACTACATGTACCTTAATACAGTTATTTGGCAGGAATTTTTGGTAAGTACCTGCTTGCTAAGTTTGGGACACTAGCTCAACCCAAAACTTCTTGAGGAAAGTGACTGTTCCTTAATATTTCCTATCCCTCATGCCTCACAGTGTTTGGCACATGGCATGGACTCAGAAACTGTTGTCAAATATGTGAATCACCATTTGAGTTAATAATATATATTTGGCATTATTTTAGAGACCTATGATCAAAGAAAGTAACTTGTTTCAAGGAAAAAAAAAAAAGCAGCTAAAACCATTACCAGTATTTCATGGACTGAGGCCAAAATGTTGAGAAGAGAACTTCACTATGCTTCTCCCTTCAGTAGGTTTTGATAGTTGCTGGGAAAGAGAACATTCATTAACGGTCACTTTGCTTCATTTCAGCAAAATATCTCCTGTTACTCTAGGGAATCTAACATAATGAGAATATCCTAGCTGGTCTAAGAACTTTCCCCCAAGTTGTAATTGCCCTCTATTTCCTACATCACATCCAGATCCAGAACCCCACTGTTGAGCCAGCCCAGATAGGGTGGATAGATGTTCAGACACATGCCCTTCCGATTTGCTTGTAATCAGAGCTGCTGGCAGTGAGTCTGGAACAGAGGGCGTGAGCGTGCAGGGCTCCCGGCAGTGCTGAACTCCTAGCCTGTCTCTCTTTTTCTTTTGCGTGCTTCAATCTTTGCTTTCTGTTAAAGATATGTATTGACTTTGTGGAACCACTGCAGAGAGCTGTAAATGATGCATTTAATGAAAAATCCTTGCCTCGTGCTCTGAGAGAGAGCACAAACAATGTAGTGCAATCACCGCTGGGCGGTGATGGGTGCTGTAATCTCACATTCGTCTGCTTCGCCAGCAAGACGGAAGTGCCGACTGGAAATAGTTCAAGAGTTTATTGTAAAAAATATTAACTAATACTTTAATCGTATTCATTATTTGTTGTTTCTCCAGTCCCTACAATGGTAATCCTTTATTCTTAAAGATCAGTTACTCTTTTGTCTGAATGCCCTAAATCCTATATCTGGAAAAGATGAACAAAAGGATTTTGAAAGATTACTTTTTTCAGAGGGATTATATTAAGATTTTTCTTTTTGTGGAATTCTATCATTATTGTTACCATACTTGGATTTCAACGTTGGATTTCAGGTTACTGAAAAGAGCTCTCTCCTTCCAGTTTCTCTTTCTATTTTTCTGTCTCTCTCTTTCAAAACAAACAAAATAAACTGGATTTGGCCTTTTCCAACCTGGGAATCCTCTGGGATATACAACCAGAGTGACAACGCCCAATTGAAATAGACACCTGCTGGTGATGGAGCAGCCACATGGCAGTCTGGTAGGGATAAGACTGAACTCTTATTTTCAGGGACCAAGGGCTCCTGGGATGTGGTTCACACTAGCAAGGAAGAAAAGTGCTGTTGCCTATTTCATGTTCTCCAGGATGACCACATGCAATGTCCTGGCATGCCAAGCCATGTTTCTTGCTGTAGCCTGACTCACACTCCACCAGCTGGTGTGTGAACAGCCCTGAAACCGCATTGACATGGCTCAGCCTACAACAGCCACAGGCTAAACGGCCCACAAATCTTCCAGCTC
>NW_006160045.1:686637-693689 GCF_000334495.1 Tupaia belangeri chinensis
GGGAGAGAAGAGCGGGTCCGTGATAACAACCGGCAGGTGCATATGCCTGCCCAGCCCCCGACCAAGCAGGCTGTCTCAGTTGCCCCAGAGCTTAGCAGAAGTCACACATGTCCCAGTCGACCTGTGCTGACATTACCCGGGGCCCTGTCCTCCCTGGAGACAGTGTCTTCCTGCAATGCTCTAGTTTTCTACTACTGAGTCTTCTTGTCTATTATACTGCAGTCTGATGTTTGGGTTTTGTTTTGTTTTCTTAATTGGCCTTATTATTCACTACACAAATTAAGGGACTGAGCCTTCAAAAGTAGTTAGCATTGCTAACACACAGTCTGTGGGGTTTTGTTTTGAGTATAATCTGACCACTGGAGTGGTCAGATTGTCTTCCTAGTGAAGACAAAAATATTCTCTATCTGATAGCTAAAGATTTGATCAACCCGGATGGGAAAAAAATTAGTCAGCCCTGGTTTAGGTATCATATAAATAGAATAACTGGTTGACAGGATTTTGTTGTTGTTTGTTATTTTGACTTGACATAGACACAGTGAAAGTTTTAGAAATGGTCACTCATTTTTCTCTATTTATGTTAACTTTGACAGGTTTTCTGGGTTCTCCAGAAAGGCATATTATATCTATCCTTGAGCATACTTGTGCCTTCAGAGAATCCCAATTAAAACTGTAGTAATGGACACTGGAGACAGTTTGGAAGGAAGGTGAGAGGACGAAGAGTGTAGGGGAGGAAATTAGGGAGAAGAAATAGAGAGGTAAGACATTTATGGGGCACAGAAATGGTTTATTACCAGTTGATGATATCATATACAGTATTCTCAACTGGACTGGCCTGAGGTGTATTTCATGTAAGGTAAATTCTAATTACAAGCTAAATGATGTGTAGTGATTGAATGCATAAAAATAATAATAAAATAAAATAAAATTGTGGTTAGAAAAGTATGTGTTTAAGCACATCTAATCCTAGAAATGTTAACATGTGGACATCTATACAGGGAGAACGGAACCATATTACTTCCAAATATTAGAGGAATATTTATGCGTACAATTTTTAAATTTAAATCACTCCCTTAATTTCCTATCACTAACTAAATTATAACAAAAATTCACACACATGTTGTACTAATTTCCACAACTATGGATCTAGAAATACACCACACCAATGTCTTACAAACTAAATATGCTCATATTGCACTTATTTTTAATCATCACCTGTTTTATCTTAGTTTTCTATTTTTTACTCACCTTATGAGTATGTTTGAAGATAATAAATCAATTATAATCTCTCACTTTTAAGCTATACTAGATTAAAAAGATGTTATTTCCCCACACAAACACACACACTCTTGTTTTCATGCTCTTTCTCCTACAAAAGAACTTCTTTTGGTCATTTCTTGCCTTTTCATTCCTTCATAATCTTGACTGCTTGACTCCCAAAATAATTTTGCTGTGTGATATTTGGGGAAATGAGATATTGCTGTCACTTCCTCCCTACACTCTTTTCCTAGACAAATGGAATCTCCTCAGAAATGTTAGATTGGCTTTATGCAGAATCCTGCTGTATAAAACATCACATATGACATCAATACTTTGCCCTAGTTTTTCTATTTCCTGAAGCTTTTTAAGGACAATTTGAATGTTCTCACTCTAAATACATCAATTTCTGTTTCATAAGTGCAAACCCTTTTTGACACTTCTCTGTGAAACTTTGCTAGCTACCCTGAAGAAATCCAGCCTTTATCTTTCCTGTACCATCATCTTTTCTCACCACATTCCTTTAGTCGCCCGTCTCTTCCTGCTTTCCAAAACATTTGCTCTTCTAACAGATACTACCTTTCTACCAGCCAAGTAAAATAAGAAACTCACCCCTCAGGTAACACATTGCCACCTTCCTGACAGAGAACCTCATGCAAAGCCTGCAAGCAACTCACCACACTCTATGACCTGTAGGAAAATGTGTCATTAAATTTCCCCAGGTCTCCCACAGGGCCCTACATAAAATTTTCAACTAACTTACTGAATGAGGATTATACACATTTCAACTCTTTTCGTTTGTTTGTTTGGTTGGTTGGTTTTCATAATAGAGGGCATGCATGTGCAAGAGAAAGAGAGAGAAAACACACCAATGGGCATGGTCACACCACAATTCTTCTTCCTCATCTCTCCATCCCATCAGGAAACTGGACATGTGTATGTAGGCAACCAGCATTTGGCTACACAGAATGCAGCCTCCTTTGGACAGTGCTTAACCATTGTGTTTTGGGGCTGGCTCCAAAACTCAACTGTTTAATGCTGAAATCACAGAATATTAACACAGGAACAAACTAGCTACTAATCCTAAATCTCAGAGGAGGAAAAGAAAAAAAAAAAAAACCCACAGATGGAAAACATGTTCTTTAAAGTTCAGGCAAAACCAAACTTTAGAGAACGAGTGAAAAGATATATCCCACATCGAAATCTTTGTTCTTCATTATCTTCTACTGTATTCTCTAATATGACTTATAAACTCCCAATGTTTATTTTTTCTACATCTTTATTTCTACTGCATTTAATTTTGCCTCTTTTTTTTTCACATGAATTCCATGCTTGAATTACTTCTGTACTTGTCCTTATGAAATGCATTTTTAATACTTTATATTTTCTTATTTTTTTTTAAGAATGTTCCCCTTTCTTTGTGGATCACACTGTTTTCCTGGCATACTTCTTATGTTTCAAATGCTGACTCTTTTTTTCCCATATTATCAATAGGACATAATTCACATACGTTAATATGAGATTTAGGTTACCTGACATTTCTTTTTTTTTTTAATTGCCAGCAAGCACCTGTACTTACCTAAGAGAGAGTAAGAGAGAGGGAGAAAGCACTCCCCCGGGGGAACACCCAAATCCCTTGTTTTCCATTTCTCCATCCTGTTGGGATTCAGAACATGAAAATACATGCACCTGCATATTTTACAAATTGCTGGGGCTGGTATTTGAACCATGGTTGACCATGTGGGATCCAGCTCTCTCATCCACTAGGCTGCAGGACTGGCTCCATATAACACTTCTTTTCCATCTTTATAGTCTATAATACTTGCCTTATGAAATAGTATCTCCCTGATTGATCCTTTTCTCTAAAAACAAAATCTAAAATTTATAATACAGCAAGAATTATGACACAGTTCTTATTCCTGCAATTTTTTTTTTCTATCAACCATTGAGAGTAAAGAAGGATGCCTTTCAGTTCAGTATAGACTCTTCATACACTGCAGGAACTTGGCTTGCATTTAGGGCTGCAAATGATCTTCAAGAAAAAGTGTGTTTGCTGGATCCAAAAGTGTGTTTGCTGGATCCAAAAGTTGTTCTCACTGTAAACTTGATAAAATTCCCTCTTTGGCACTTTCCCTTGGTTTTTCCGTAAGTTCATCATCAGTCATCTGTCTTTTGCCACATAAACCAGATCTGTGGAAGTGCTTAGAAGCCTGCTTAATACTCTAGTACTGCCAAGCTGTCCAGCAGTCAGAATTCCCCCACAAATACTGTAATCAGTGAAATAGCAATAAAATCAACATTTTTTCTTTATTTATTTTTTTGAGAGATATTTTTGCTATAAGGCACATACACTCACCAGAGAGACAGAGATGGAGAGACAGAAAGTGACAAATCAGCCCCAGGGAAGATATCCATGCCACAATCCCTTCTCCTCCTTTCTCCTCTCGGGATCTTGGGCATGCATGCACACACACACACACACACACACACACACACACACACTAGCATGAGTTGTAAGCCATTGGGTCCAGGACTTGAACCGCAGTAGACTACATGAGTAATCCAGCGACATAACTATTATGCCATCTTCTGGTACAAATAAAATCAACTTTTAACATCCTCTTTCTCTGCCTTCTCTATGCTGCTCTTCTATGTGTTATTAATAACTTTGAATACTTGTCCACCTAGACTTCAAAAATGCAGAACAATATCTGAATTAGAAATGTCTGACATCTCTAACAATGAGATCACACTGCTGGGAAGTGCATAAATGATATTTCAAAACATACTGTCAATAGCGAAGTTCTTTGTGGAACTATTTCTTTTTTTTTTTTCACAAAAAAGTTATCACAGTTTATTAACGAACTGCAACAAAACTCAGACACTCTTCAACTCGAATGTATGTGTGAAAAGTCCTACAACTTATGTGTGTCATGTCTTAACTCACACCTACTTAATCTGGCCTGGGATATTAAAAAAAGGTAACATAGAACTTTAAATTTTATTTCCATCATGTCAACATTCTTATTAATATGGCTTAATCTGAAAAAGTCTGGCTTACAAGCATGTTAACTATTTCCCTTTGGAACTGATTAAAATCAGAGAAAAAATTAAATTTATTTAAAATATGGAACAAAAATATTGTTTAATGGGATTTTATCTGTTTATATCAAAAATATTCTCCCAAAATAAGAATTCTAATTCAAGATTCCCTTTAATGAAAAAGTAACAAACAAACCCAATCTATCTTCTAAAACAGTATGCTTACAAAATAATGTGGCAAATTGCTATGTACACTTAGTGAACACAAAAGCATGTTTGCTGAAAAGAACATTTGAAACATGACCATAATTCTTTATGAAAAATTATAACAGGTTCTTCATTTAATCTTAGTTATTTAATAATATACCACAAGAGTAACTGTGTAGTTTATGATAAAACTGAGAAAATTTTCTTTTCCCATAAAGTGAACATGTCAGTCTTTCCCTTTGGTTCCTTCCAAACCCCCTTCATGTGTTAAAGAGATACTGAGTTCTTCTAGGGTTTTGGTTAGATGGGTGGTTTCCGAACTGACTGGGCTCTCCAGGTAGGTAGTTCCAGCACAGGGTCTTCCTGTCACCAGATCTATGACTTTTCCAACTTTGAAAACGATCTCAGCCAGTTCATGTTTCACGTACTTTGTTCTTGGAACAGGTAAAGCTTTGAGATGCACAATATCCCCGACTGTACACTGCTGAAGGGCATCGTGGGCAAAGTAGGTTTTTCTCTTATTAAAATTCTTTAATAAATAGGGATCAGAATAAGCCTGGTCACTCTCACTTTCGCAGTTTTTTGCACTGCTGTCCCAATCACTTTTCCCACGATCCATTTGGCATGGACAGATGAACGAGTTACTGACATTATGGCTCTGGTCCCTGCAGTTCTGCAGTACCTGTGGAACTATTTCAATGGTAAGAAACTAGTAGGCTTCCTTTAAAACAGTCAGATGCTCATGTACACACATGTACAAACACACACACACTTTTACACACCCAGACCCTCCCATGTTATCCTTCCTTGGTGATTGCTCCTGTCCTGCAAGCTTAGAGAATTGGGACTTGTTTTTATCAAGAGACCTGGGCTTACCTCGTGAAAACAGTGAGGTGATCAGAAGACCAAACAGTAGGCACTCTAACAAAACCTAACATGAGTCATCAAGGCCCAGTAGATTCTCCAGTCAGGGAGAATCTGCCTCTTTCCTACTGGGGAGGTTGAGGATTTCTTTAATATTAATTGCATACCTCTTTGGTCTGTCATCCATCATTTCTCCACATCTTTTAATCTCAGAGCATAGGTCTTCCTATTTTTGAAACAGTTCTTAAAAGTAGTTTGTTATTCACATATTTCTTTCACATTATATAATCTATTTGCTTTCTTCTTCAGTCAAACACTCCCTTTTCTTCTTGCAAATAGATGGACTTGCCATTGTTTGACCATTTTTCTTTCTCCATCAAATTCATCCCACATAGAAATTCTTCTGATTTTCAATTTATTTGTTCCCCATTTTTTTGTTTTTCCTATGTAAATAAAGTTCTTCTTTAAAAGCCTTTAGTCTAAAAGCTGTCCCCTGCCTCATCTTCTCTCTTGCTTAACCAAGATATGCTTCATCTGCCTATGATCTTTTTAAATGAAGTTTCTGCTTATGTTTTTAATTTTAACATATTCCAAAGTATATTTATTCTTCCATTGTAAAGGTTAACTAGCTTTGTCAGATATTAAAAACTGACTTGACTATTACCTTAAAATTATTAAAAAAAACAGTCTTCACTCAGATATTAGAAAATATTTCTGTATTTTTTAGAAAAATATTTGTTGATCATCTCTGTCTGGCAGATAGTGTGTTAGGTATTGGGGAAATATAAGAGTTGATGAAGAGACCTGCTCTCCACTCTCGGACGTTTTATATTTTACTCTGGAACTCGGTGTGCAAAAAAACTATTGCATCCAATGAAACACATGCCCCGATGAAAACATGTCCAAGAAACCTCCCCTGGTAGGAAGTTAAAAAAGAGGTTCCAACAAAAGGGAAAAGTGAAGTGTTGAAAGAGTCAGTATTTCTTAAGCAGCAAGTCAGACAAGAGAGTCCATGGGATAGCTGACAGGAGAGGGCATTATAAGCAGAGGAGGGAAACACTGCATTCAAAGTTAAAGATAAGTACAGAGCTTGATATTTTTAGGAAAACACATGTACTAACTGCCTTAACAGAACTAAAATCTGACATGCAGTCATTCTGTTAGTAACAATAGCCCCAATGTTATGAAAAAATATGCTCTCTCTTCAGCAGTTTATATTATCTCGTTTAATCCTAAAAACTTTATTTTATTTTAGAGAGATTTGTTGCTATAGGGTGCATGCACTTGCTAGAGAGACAAAGACAGAAACAGAAAGCTTGATATCACCCCCTGCAGGAATGGCCACTCCGCAGTCCCTTCTCCTCTCAGGATCTTGGGCACACATGCACACATGCGCACATGCCCGGCTTGAGTTTTAAGCTTCCAGGTCTGGGGATGGAACTGTGGTCCACCACATGGGAATCTAGACATAACTATTATGCCATCTGCTGGTCTCTAATCCTAACAACTTTACAAAACAGGTGTTATTCCAACATTATGGATTAAGAAACTGAGACTTAAATTTATTTTCAAATGTAGTCACCTTGACCTAGCAAGATAGGATTGAACCTAATGTGTCTGGTCTCAGAGCCTGTATCTCTCCCACTGGTATCCCTCCCAGATATCCTTCTACAGGTGTAGGG
>NW_006160045.1:693720-708070 GCF_000334495.1 Tupaia belangeri chinensis
GGAAGCCAGCATACCATTTACTCAAGGGGGGAATTGGCAATATTTCCCTTCTGGGGAGAACAGGTTTGGGGAGAGACAAACTGTAGGTATGGAATCCTGTAGGAGACTATTTTAGTATTCTATAAAAGAAATCATGACTTAATTGAAGTAGGTAGCCATCAGGATAGAAAAGAGGGTATAACATTGAGAAGTAATAGAATTAGAATAGCTGGAACATTATTAATTGGCCAGTGTTGAGAAAGACTAAGAGGAAGCACTAGAGGAGTATGTCAGGTTTCTGACTTGTGCAATTTGATGGACATTTGTGTCATTCCCTAATATAAAGCAGAGTGCCAGGTAACAAAAGGTGTGTGGCAAGTTTGCCTTTTGGATGAACTGGCTATGGGTCAGGCAAAGATGCCCAACAGGCAGTGAGTTAGGTAGAGGCTCAAGGCAAGTCAAAGCTAGAGATAAAAACAGGAAAGGAACACCCAGTGGCATGGTGGTTAAGATAGCTGAATCCCACATGGCAGACTGTGCTCAAGTCCCAGACCTGGTGACTTGAATAATATGCCAGGTGTGTGCTTGTGTGTGTGCGTGCGTGTGTGTGTGTGTGTGTGTGTGTGTCCAAAAATCCTAAGAGGAGAATGGAGAAGAAAGGACTGTGGCATGGCCATCCCCCTGGAGGGTGGTTTCTCACTTTCTTCCCACCACCCCCCACAGCCCCTGCAAATGCATGTGCTCTGTAGCAAAACTAAAAAATCAAGTGAACAAAAATATTAGAATTAGGTGTATGTTTGAGGCCATTACATGTGAGATATTGACTAAGGAGCACATGAAGTATAAAATAATAAAAGAAGATATATAAGGAAAGAGCAAAGAAGTGGGCAGAGAAATGGATGTCATTGAGGGAGCCTAAAAGACCACTGTGATGTAGGAAGAGAGAAAGAGGGAAGAGGAGCTGGAGGAAAAGAGAGAGGAGTAACTTCTAAGAGAGAGTGATCATCGAGGAGCCAGGACATCCCCACTGATGCCACCTCCTGGTATTCAAACCGTGCATAATCCCCTATCTTAAGTATGGATTTAATTCAGCAGCTCACTTCTCACCAACAGGGTATAGTAAAAGTGAGGGAGGTTAGATTATAAAGAGATTGCACTTCCATCTGGGGCAGTTCCATGTCAGGCGACCTGCCAAGAAGTTATGTGATGAGACACCAAGACCAGCAAGCAACCAAGAGAATAAGCTTAGAAATACTCCTCCACTCGAGCCTTGAGATGACGGCAGCCCTGGCCAATAGCTTACCTCTCACTTCCCAGGGACTAGGGCAGAACCACTCAGCTAAGCTGTTTCTAGATCCCTGTTGTACAGAGACTGTGAAGTAATTCATGTTGGTTGTTTCAAGTCACTAGGTTTGGGATAACTTGTGTGCACTGATAGATAACTAATGTAATCACTCTGTAAATGCAGCCCCAAGGATAAGATACGACTGAAAGGGCTCCTGCTCACTCACTTTGTAGTCACAGTTTATACTGTTTATCATACAAGTATCTGTCAATTTGGCGGTCATTTATTATTTTGGTACTATATTCTGGCCTCCAAATACATACATAGGTATGCTCTGAGAAGCAGGATAGTGTCATAGTAAAGAACATATACTCTGAAATCAGAATACTTGAGTTCAACTGCCTGTTTTATCTCTTACTACATGTGTAAACTTGGGCATGTTTTTTTACCTCCTTGGCTTTGTCGTCCTTATTTATATAAAAGACAAGGATAGTAGCTCATGCAGGGGTGGTGGAATGAAAACATGAGTTAGTGCATGCGACGCTCCTAAAACAGTTCCCAGAGTCCTGTAGGCACTCAGCCAACATTAACTACTACTATCATTATGGGCGGGGAGGGGTGTAGGAAGGGGGTAGTGTACAGAGAAAGAAAGGCAGAGATACTTCAATCTATTTTCTAACATTGGCTAAATCTTCCTATCCGTCATTCTTTATTTCAATTCTAGCACTTATTCTCCGTTATGCAGTTCCTTATTTGATACACATAACAAACCTGACTTTTTACAACTTCTTGATTCACTACCATATAATCTCCCTTCCAGATTTCATCTCATGCACCTTTAGAACAACCATTGCCCTAACCCTAACCCCAAACCTAGCCAACTCATCTCTAATCCTAAACTTAATCCCACCGACAAAGGTTATAAAACTATACACCTAATGTTTTAATACGCAGCAGCAATGAGCTTTTTTCTACATCTTTGCTGGTGTTGCCTACAGAGGCACTCTAGGAACAGGCCTGCTAGCTCCCTCCCCACCTGAGCTACTTGCCTTACAAGTTTGTTTTTGTTTTTGTTTTTGTTTTTGTTTTGTTTTTGGAGAGGTTTTTGCTGTAGGGTGTGTGCATTCTCCAGAAAGACAGAGAGAGAGAGAGAAAGAGAGAGAGAAAGTGAGAAATCACCCCCCAGGGGGGATGACCACGCCGCAATCCCTTCTCCTCCTCCATTCTCCTCTTGGGATCTTGGGCACGCACGCACATGCGCCTGGCATAAGTTTTAAGCCACTGGGTCCGGGACGATAACTGCAGTCAACTACATGGGAGTCCTGTGACATAGCCATTATACTAACTGCTGGCCCCTTTTTATTTATTTATTTTTTTACTTGCCTTACATGTTGTATAGAGGCGTGGAGAACTCTTCTTAGGTTCCCTCTGCTAGTCACCCTAGGGCACACCCTATTTCTCTTCCATTTATTCTTTTCTCTGGATTTTGGGCCCACGTTCTATAGATAGTCACTCTCGGGGCTTTTGGTTTCTCTAGTTTATGATTCTAGAAGGCCCCTCCATTCCTTTCTCCATCTAATGTGGATCTGTCTTCTGGAGCAATGGATTCTCATTTCCCTCATTGCTCAGGAGCTCTCTGAACCCCATGTTGTTGACAGCTCTTCGGACCTATTTCTGTGTTATTTGCCGGTATTTTCCTCCTGATTCTGACTCCCTTCATACTGAATTGCTTTTCAACCTGTAGGTGGCACCAGTGCACACGTAAGGGCAGATGGCACTGGCTCTTACCTCTCCTCTTCTGTTTCCATCCAGACCGTGCTCTCAGGCACACTCTTCATCCTCAGAGACTGTACCCTACCTATTTAAAGAGAGCACTCCCATGCCCTATTCTCCACACCTGAAAAACTTGCACCAATAACGTACTTACTGAAATAATTTCTTAAATCATACCTATAATCTGTTGGTGTTTGGACTCTCATAAAATTACCCCGTCTAAGCTTCACTGTCCTCATCTGTGGAAATAGGCATGGTAGGTATCTTAAATAACAGTAGCACAATTTAAATGGCATAATGTATGTAAATATTAGGCATGGTCTCTAGCACATTGTAGAAGTAGTAAATGCTCGTTATTATTACTGTTGGTGTCATCCTCAATATCATCAGTTCCATCATGTACAATTATAGATCTATTTGAGCTGTAAGTGAAAAATGTCCGGAATGCATTTAACTCCATCTTTCCTGGAGTATAGTTCTAGATCTCCAAATATGTCTTCTCTCTTCCAGAAATATCATCATTACAAAAGAAAGCCAGTTGTTTCAATTCCACTGTTTTATTTATGGAAAGAATGGTGGAAATTTTTAGTCTTAAACATGCTAAATAAAATCACACGTTTCTTCTGAGTCCCATCCCTTTTATTCTTTCAAGAGATCCAAAATAAATGTTTCTTCTATTGATCTAAAGCTCATATCAAACTTCTTACTGGGAAGGATTTGATTTACTGAAAAATATTTCCCCCGGGTACATCCTAAGTGAACTTATAGTCAGGGTACCCAGCCATATAATCTTTCATAGGACAGCTGTTCCTATCCTTGTAAAAAGAATCTTTGCAACAAAATGTACCTTTGACAACATGTTTATGGTGTTCTCTCCCTCTTTCACAAACTTCCTAGATTTTCTGCACTTCTCTATTCTATTCCTTCCCACCTATAAACTAAATAATAGGCAAAATAGACAAACCAGCCATTAGGATAGCAATTGTTCCCTCCCTTTCTTTTCCTTACTGTTTTATTCCCTGACCCTTCTTCACCTTCACCTGGCTCTTCCATATATTTTCCTGTCTCATCTTCTCTTCCAAGATCCCACTGTAGTGGACTCTAATTATGCTACAAAGTTACATCCAAAATTCTCTGTTCCAGCATGGAGTATTCATACAGATTACTGGCCTCGAGAGCTTGTAATTGACCCATAGCTCTAACTGCCTTCATCAATGTCTTAGATTCTCTTCACAACTGATGTGAGATCTGTAACCTCTTCATGGTACATCTCTCACAGCTGGAACTTCTTTTTTTTTTTTTTTTTTTTTTGGAGAGGTTTTTGCTATAAGGCATGTGCGCTCGCCAGACAGACAGAGAGAGACAGAGAGACAGAAAGCGAGAAATCACCCCCAAGAGGGGATGGCCACGCCGCAATCCCTTCTCCTCCATTCTCCTCTCGGGATGTTGGGCACGCATGCACATGAGCCCGGCGTGAGTCTAAGCCACCGGGTCCGGGACTCGAACCGCGGTTGACTACATGGGAGTCCAGCAACATAGCCACTATGCTAACTGCTGGTCCCTGGAACTTCTTTTTTTTAGCTCCTAGCAATCCTGGTAGGTAGTTGAATCAAATCTCAGATTTACAGATAAGAAAATGCCAGCAAAAGTCAGCGGCCTGGTGGTTAACACATGACCAAGAGCACAGATTGAGTACCGAAAACCTGGGCTTGAAAAACACACAGACGTGTGCTTGCATGCCCAAATCCCAAGAGGAGACTGTAGGACAAAGGACTGCAGTGTGGCCATCCCTCCTCAGAGGGTGCTTTCTCATTTTTTCTCTCTCTCTCTCCCTCCCTCTCTTTATCTCCCTACAGTAAGCACACATATCCTATGGCAAATAATAATAAATATGAGCAAAAGCATAGAAAAACTAGTCTAAGGTCCATCTGATATGTAGAAGTGGGGATAAATTCGCTACCCCCCCCAACTTAGAGAAATTAGCTCTTTTTTTTACAATAACAAAAAAGAAGCCCTTTCCAAACATTCCCAATTGGACAATTCAGTACATTCTGCTCTCATGTGAAAAACATTTCAATTTCTAATCTTTTGTTTTCCCCCCTCTGAGTATTACAGACTAACAACGCCTCTCCCCTGTATCAGAGCATGAATCAGACTACTAGGTTCTATAAAGTTGATTTGGTCCACAAATTCATGTGATTCATGAAACATCCTAACACTCACATGAAGAGGAATAAATGGTGTGACTTTGGGCACTTGCCTTTGATTCTCCCTAGCTGTCCCCTCAATAATAAAATGAGAGAGTTGGATATTTGACCATCTCTAAAAACCCTTACACTCAAAAATTCTGTAATTCTATTATTTTCACAATAGCACAGATAATACTAAGCAAAATATTTCAATCTCCTTTCTTGACCAAGACACTATTTTGAAAGCATAGGAATGTATGAACTTTTGTAACTCTTTTATGAATAAAACTGGGTAATCTTTAATGTATGGTTACCATGTACCAGGATATGGTAAGCAATTTCCATGAACTGACTAATTTAATCTTCATAAAAATCCGATGAGTTAGGTATTACTATTGTACCCACTTTATGGAGGATGAGACATAAGCACAAGTCTCAAGGTCACTAGCAAATAGCCCAGCCAGGACTCACTCAGACTATGAGACTATACAGGTAACCTTGTTCGCCACTACCCACTACTACTTCAGTTTTTCAATGCTTTTAGTGAGTAAAAAATTACATAAATAGTGGCTACTAAGTTTCCACTGTCATATAGCATTATACCTCTTATTTAGATAATCTACAGCTTTGCCTTTAATATGTTATAACTATGCATATTCTGAGCTAGTGTTTTTGGTTTTTTTTTTGCAATTATTTGTTGCAGGAAGAACTTCAAAATAATGTCAAGACTAACAAATAGTTTTTACTTACAAAGAGACTTGCAGATTGATCTTCCTTCATCTGCAAAACTTCTCCACATAAAATTAGTCATCCTATTCTATATTTTTAGGCTGCTTTATGTTTTCTCAACATTTGGTATAGTTGAATATCAAAAGTCAACAGCAACTCTGTAAGTGAGGACTTTACTCATTATCAGAGGCTCCTGTTCAGAAATTAAAGTCTAAATTAATTTTGGGAGTTAGTGTATTTTTAAATAACATGTACCTTGCCTAGCTTTTATAGGATCTGTTATGAATAGGGAATGATCATTATGCGTATGTGTCATGCTGAGTATATATGTGGATTTAGCAGTGAATAATTTCTATTTTTTCTTGCCATTTCCTTTATTCTCTGATAAAGCATCATAACTAAAATAATAGTTCAGACCCATTCAATGCTAAAAGACATAAAGTGCTGCTCAGTTACTGACAGCTTACACTTTTATACAAAGATATAACATTTAATATTATTATTATTCTCATAGTTGAATTATTAATCATTTCACATGACATATATAATACAAATAACACTAACGAAAGTAGGAAAATTATTTAAGCATGTTCTTCCAGAAGATATGTCACTTGGAAGGGAACTATAAAAGTGATCTGAACATGGCTGCTTAGTTTTAGTAAAATACAGATTGAATATGTTGAACAAGGGTACAAACGTGCATCACACTTTGCACATGTAGAGCCTGTGTTTTACAACTCATGGGATGCTAGCACCGTATCCAGGAGTATTGTGTGAGGAGCAGCCTAGGAAGCTTGACTTAGAATCACGGGTCTCCATATTTCACAATCAAGAACATTCACTCTGCCTTCACAGCACTAAGGCTGGCACACATATTATATTCAGGCCAAGGTTTAAATCTGATAGCCCAACAGAAAAGGGGACTTCAAAAAATTTGCAGAAATTTAAATTAAAGTGTGAGTCTATTCTGATGCAAAAATTGAAATCCATGCATAGTTTTTCATAATACACATTTTCAATGAACTTTTCAAAGACACCCCACTTCCATATTTTTATAGTTGAATCTCTAGACATTGTACAACCCAGCTCACGTATTGATAGTTTGGGCATCATGTGCCCTAAAATACAATAATAACGCCTGAAATAGTTTGCATGTTGGTTATCCTTTCTGTATTAGTTTTTTTACTGCTGCTATAACAAATTACCATATGCTTTGTGACTTAGAACAACACAATGTATTACCTTACAGTTATGGAGGTCAGAAGACATTTATCTCAATGTGTCTCACTGGGATAAAATCAAGGAGTCAGCAGAGCTGTGTTCCTTTCTGAGGGCTCTAGGGGGGAAACATTTCCTTGCCTTTGGCAAATACTTCTAGAGGTCACCGCCCATGCCTTGGCTCATGGTCCTTTCTTTCATCTTTTTTTTTTTTTTTGGAAAGGTTTTTGCTATAGGGCGCATGCACTTGCCAGAAAGACAGAGACAGAGATACAGAAAGTGAGAAATCACTCTCCAGGGGGGGATGGCCATACCGCAATCCCTTCTCCTCCATTCCCCTCTCAGAATCTTGGGCGTGCATGCACACACACCCAGCATGAGTTTAAGCCACCAGGTTCAGGACTCAAACGTGGTCAACTACATGGGAGTTCAGCGACATAGCCATTATACCAACAGCTGATCCCCTTACTTTCATCTTTAAAGCGAGCAATGACCAATTGACTCCTCACCTTCATTGTTCCATTACTTTTAAAAAGGTCTCCCTTTCTACTGATGACACTCAGCCCACTTGGTTAACCAGGATAATCTCCCTATTTGGGTATCAGCTGATTAGCAGCCTTAATTCTCCTTTGCCACGTATCTCAACAAAGACAGGTTCTATGGATCAGAATACAGACATCTTTGAGCAATGATTATTTTGCCCACCACAACTGTTAAGTGCCTAAAAGGAAACCCTGATAAAAATGTCCAGATACTAGCGAGAAGTATTATTCAGACCTCAAAGAGGAGATACAGTCTAGCCATCAGGTATTCCAGCAGTGCCTACCATCAAGTCTACCAGAATTTTTCATTTTCTTACACACTGCTATAATCAAAAGGCATCTTCAACCCCTAGCATACTTTTTCTCCCAATACCAATTAATAAAGGACATTGAATATTTTTAGTCTGCCTACTGAAATCCATCACTAGCGAGGATCAATATTTTACAATTCCTCATTTTCCTAGATGCCCCACATCAGTGGTTTTTAATTCCATTCAGCAAACAAGTGTCTAGTGCCAATGAAATGCGTGGCATGGTGCTAGGTGCTGAGACACACAAAGAATTCAAGCCATGCTCTTGAGACACTCACTGAGCGTGTCTGTATGCATGTAGCACATGTGTGGATGCGTGTCAAATGATTTTTGAGATAATGGCATCCAAGATAGACAAATAAAAACATTATTTAATATCATGTTAACACTTAGCCTATGTACGATTGTGTTCCATCTCTATTTCCCTCTCCAGTCCTGCTGCCATGTTCCTGGTTCAGGTCACTATCACTTCTTGCTTCTTTTACTGCAAATCTCCGAGATGCCCCCCTCCCTCAGACTTCCACCTCTAAGACTTCCCATGTTAAATATAAACACAACTGTAGCTATCACTTTCCTGTTCAAAAGCAACATTTTCTTCATTGCTTTTACAGTGACATATACATTTCTCCAAAGTCCTCTGGGCTCCACTCACCTTCTAGTCTCATCTCCTTATAATGTCATGTGCACTGGGGCTAAAGGCAATCCTAGCAGTCTCTCAAGCCCCAGCTGTGTTTCCCCAGCCCCACATCTCCTCTCTAATAGTCTCTCTACCCTTCCCCCCACATCCACATAATTCCATTCTTCAGAAGTCAGATCAATCATCACTCCTTGAAGAACATTCTCTTATCTCTTCATCACTGAAAACAATCTTTCTCTACTCATGGGACTCCCACAACACTTTATTTTTGATCCTTTAACAGGCACTATCCACTTCTGCTGTAGATCTTTTATTTTGCTAAATATCAAGGCCCCTCACCCAGATTATAAACTCCTTGAGAGCAGTCCGTGATTTCATTTTTTTAAAAAACATCTACAATAACTAGCACAGCACCTTGCCCATAGCAAGGATACTGTATTTAAGTTTGTCAGCTTCAACTGAATGGACCAGTAGTGTCAGCTTCCAGAATGTTGTCACAAGTACTATGTTTCTATGGCTAGTTCCCTTTGGAGGTAATGGTGGTGGGATGCATTTTTCTGTTATATTCACAGACACGGTGAGACATACACAGGAATTGACAGACATCAACAGTGAGGGAGCCAATTTCTTCTTCTGAAAATGACTGAAAGTCACTGATTAACCCTCGAATTGAAAGGACAGAATGAGTTTACCTGTCACATGAAAACAGAAGTGGAGTAAAATAAAACTGCAAATGGTCTGAGGAAAATTAGTACGGAGACATCATCTGAATTGGAGATTACTGCTACAGAAAATGAAGAACCTGTGGATTAATAGGAGTTCCTAATTTTGTGAATGTTGTGTGTTTTTAACTAAAACAATCATTTAATGATGAATATTTATGGAAAAGACAAGCTATGAAGCCATGGAAATGTTTTTAGTGTGTCATTGTCATCAGTCCTACTAAATAATTATCATTACAAATCCAAAAATATCTTGAATAGATAATACTGAATAATCTAGATCACCAAATTGCATTAGAAGGGTATTAGCTGACTCAGGAGACTAATTATAACGAGATATTGAGCTACTTATCTCTCATCTCAATCTTAAAACCATAAACCACACCACACGGGCAGTGGCTGCCAATCAGGGTCAGTGTGAGGTAGTGAAAATAGCACTGAACTGGGGTCAGGAGCTGTACTCTGTCATTAACTCTGTAACCTTGGGAGCACTTAATAAAGATCACCCCACATGAGTAAAATAGATTGCTTCCTTAGAGAAATACAGCTATAAGAGTAGCTGAAAATGTTCTTGAACTACAGAAAGACTGCATACACATGCATGTAGGTATGTGAGTGTGTGCGTGCGCACACACACACACACACACACACACACAGTCTCTCACCTTTCCTAGACTAATACCCCCTTGCTTAATGGGCCAATTTAATACTACTATTAACCAGATAATTATAATCTGACTAAGTGTTATCCATCCATGTCCTAAATAACAGTGGCTGACATAAAAATGATCATACTTTCTCATCCACAGAATTTATCAGCTAGAGGTCAAAGCTAAAATGATCATATTTGTTTCTGAATCTATTTTGGAATGATAATAATAATGTCATTATATGGTATTTCTAAATTTTCAAAGTACCTGCCAACTATTTTGTTTCATCCTGATAATCCAGTAAAGCCGATGGGAAACATTTTCAAAAGCGCACTGGGAATGGTGTTGGTGGCATTTCGAGTGCCTCACACTCAGCTGAATTCACAGAAACATGGTTAAGTCAAAGTTCCAGACCTCAGGTGGCTTTTGGTTACTGGTAGTGACAATGGATTGTGTTCTAATTATCTTTTTACAGATCCTTGAAGTCCTAGGGGAGCACAACAGAGGGAAATGCATTTTTGCTGGAAAAAAGAAGCCTGTGTGCATGGCGAGGCAGAGGGAGGATGGGCAGAGAGTTGTCAAAGATGAGTTCACCGAGAAGATGACTTTGTCATTGGATCAACATCCATGCTAGGAGAAGCTCTGAGTGTTAGAGTCTCTGTGAGCTTGAGATTCTTCATCAATTAATATGGATAACAATGTGGATTCATGGGATTGCCAGGAAGATATAGTGAGGTAGCATATGGAAGAGCAATTTGCAAATGGCAAAGTACTCAATAAATGGTGCTTTATTATTTCCACTTGGCAGAGGTGCTAACTTTGTTCGTTTCAAGGGAAAATTGTTTGTCCAAGAGAGCTCCACACCCTCCACCCAATGTTAGTGTGCCACCCCAGACTCTGGTGGTCCACCCCGGCTCCCCACATTGCCCACTGAGGCTCTTGAGGAAAGCACTCGTCCTGATAATATTTTACGGGCTCTAAAACTATGTTAACATATTCATATAAATAAACATTTCCACATTTGAAGGCTTTTCTGTGGAATGTTGCTTCTAAATACTCAAAGGATTCTCCCTCTAAAAGGCACAGTCAACAGAGCATTGTTAAGGGAGGAGTCATGAAGGGAAAATGTTAAGTATCTAAAGAAGCAGAAAACAGCAATTTTTTAATAAAGGGTTTTAAGCACCCAAAGTTTTAGAAAATAAGGTAATTTAACTATGAATTGTAATAGAAACTATTTCAATAGAGAAATGCCTTGCATTCAGTAGGTACTTGACAACTGTTGAATTCAAAGATTTAACCTAATCATTTATACCTCTCAAATTGTAATACTGAAATGTCTCTCCTTATACATTATCTTTAACTTTTGATTTAATGCAATATATTATAGTTTTTTTAGTTCTTGAAAGAGAAATTTCTATTTAAATCTGGTGTCTCACTCATATTAGAACATTATTTCTACAATATTAATAATAGGTCTAGAAAATTTAAATTAAAAAATGCATATTTATTGTGTACTACATACTAGACCATATGTTCATAGATGGAAATAGTCAGGTATCCATGAGAAATACATAAAAAGTAATATTTACTGTGGGGAACCAGCAGTTAGCGTAATGGCTATGTCGCTGGACTCCCACATAGTCGACTGCGGTTCGTGTCCCGGACCCGGTGGCTTAAAAAAACTCACGCCGGGCGCGTGTGCGTGCGTGCCCAAGATCCCGAGAGGAGAATGGAGGAGAAGGGATTGCGGCGTGACCATCCCCCCTGGGGGGTGATTTCTCGCTTTCTGTCTCTTTGTCTCTCTCTGTCTGTCTGGCGAGCGCACGCGCCCTACAGTGAAAATCTCTCAAAAAAAAAAAAAGTAATATTTACTGAATATATCCATCTGTAGTAGTCTCTCCAGAGAAACAGAAATAATGGGGGGATGGAGAGTCAGATGCAATAAAGAATTGACTCATGCAATTATGGAGGCTGGCCTGTCCAAAATCTGCAGAGCTAATGTCCTAGCTTAAAAGACAGGAGAATTCTCCTTTATTTTGGGGGAAGATCAGCCTTTTTTCTATTCAGGCCTTCAACTAATTGGATGAAGCCCACTGGCATGCATTGTGAAAGGCAATCTGCTTTACTCAGTCTGCTGATGTACATGCTAATCTCATTCAACACTCTCACAGAAACACCCAGAATAACGTCCCACGAATTATCTGAACACACTATGGCCCAGTCAGAGTCACACATAAAATTAATCATACTTTCTCCCCCAATTCTTTTTCTCTCTAAATGTTGATGAAGAATAAAATCACCAAGAACAAGTCACCTTGACAAACCCCCAAGAAAGTGATTCTCTGTTCAGAGAAGGAAGCAGTATAAGTTGCTGAGGACCTGAAGACTCTGGTCTATTGATCAGGCTGCCCTGGGTCAAAGTTGATGTCCATCACTCATGAGCTATGTGATCTAGACTCAATACTTACTTTTTGAGCCTCACTTGGTTCATCTTTTTTAAAAGCAGAAATAGTTTCAGTATATACTGAGTGGCATACTTGAAAATATTAAATGAGATGACTCACGTGACATATCTGTAGCATAACTTCTCAATAATCATTTACTCTAATATTAATAATTCAAACTAATTATGAGTTCTGATTTCATGCCTGCCCAACATCGATTAAAATATGCCCAATTGCCTTAACTGGGATACTTATTTCTACTGACACACACTTGGAAATTTTATTAGTTATTTACACACATTGTTTTAACATACATATAGATCATTTTGCCACAGAACACTTACTTACACACATAGATCATTTAGTAACCTACTGAGTCAATACAAAAAACTTCCTGTATTTAGACAGAGATGGAGAGGGAACCCTAAAAGGCACCCCGCTTGAAGACAGGAAAGATAAATGAAAATGCAGAATAAGGCGGGACCAGCAGTTAGCGTAATGGCTATGTCGCTGGACTCCCATGTAGTCGACCGTGGCTCGCGTCCTGGACCCGGTGGCTTAAAACTCACGCCGGGCATGTGTGCATGTGTGCCCAAGATCCCAGGAGAAGAATGGAGGAGAAGGGATTGTGGCGTGGCCATTCCCCCTGGGGGGTGATTTCTCGTTTTCTGTCTCTCTCTCTCTGTGTCTGTCTGGCGAGCGCACGCGCCCTATATCAAAAAAACCTCTCAAAAAAAAAAAAAAAGCAGAATAAGGCAAAGATGCCCCATCACCCACCTGCTAAACTCACGCTAGAATCAACAATAAGATATCGAAAGGCAGCAGTCAGCACATAAGAGAGGTGGCCCCTCCAGCTGACTTCATTTTACCCCAGAAACCAGAACCTGACAAATAGAACCAGAAGTGCTTTCTACAATAGAATGGTCCTATCGAGACACCTGGGCCCATGGTGGTCAAGGCAACTGGATCCCACATGACCATCTGGGTGTTTTGAGTCCAGGTCCCAGCAGACCCAACAGCTTGAAATACACCCACAGTACATGTGCCTGTGTGCCCCAAATCCAAAAGGAGAAATGGAGAAGGAATTGTGATGTGACCAACCACAATAGGATGGCTTTCTCACTTTCCCACTCTGTCTCTGTCCAGTGAGTACAAATGCCCTACAGGGAAAAAAAATTAGGGGGACTCATTTTATCTGGACTGGGGGGTGTGAGCTTCCTCCTCTGAAGCTTCTGACCCTAAATGTATTATACCTTCATTTCCTCTTTAACTCAAAGTCTTAAAGCTATAGGATGTTAGCTATGAAGACAAAAGAAGGAAACCTGAGCTTTATGGGAAATTCTTAAGTCAATGAATGAGTTTTTCTCTCCCTCTGAAAATCTTCCTAGCCCTCCTCTTGAAAAATTTTAGTCTCTTGTACCCTCCAGGTCAAGGTTAAACCCTCACTGATACTTGTCTTCTTTCTAACCCAGTTGCCTTTCCAGAAGCCATAGTTCATCAAATAGTCGAACTTCTGGGGAAAGTTAAGGTGTGCATGTCCTAAACACACACACACACTCCTACTACCCCCTCTCGCTCTCCTAACATTTCCTTACTCTCTCAGCCAATAGAAGAGTTTGAACATTCAAATGCGGTATCTAAACTGCATTTAAAGAATTAACCCATTTTGCCCCTCACTGGTCTAAACCACAGGGTGCCAACCGGACGTTAATTGCTTTCATCTGGTAGGGTTCCAGACAGCTCCTCACAAGGCAGGAGCGCACATTCCTGGCACCAATTGGCTAATTCAATTTACTTCAGCGGCATTAGCCTCTGTCAGAATATTCATGAGCAGGGGAATGAGGACCCGCGGCACAGGCAGGCGGCAGCCA
>NW_006160045.1:708183-708750 GCF_000334495.1 Tupaia belangeri chinensis
GGCCTAAACACACACACACCCTCCTACTACCCCCTCTCGCTCTCCTAACATTTCCTTACTCTCTCAGCCAATAGAAGAGTTTGAACATTCAAATGCGGTATCTAAACTGCATTTAAAGAATTAACCCATTTTGCCCCTCACTGGTCTAAACCACAGGGTGCCAACCGGACGTTAATTGCTTTCATCTGGTAGGGTTCCAGACAGCTCCTCACAAGGCAGGAGCGCACATTCCTGGCACCAATTGGCTAATTCAATTTACTTCAGCGGCATTAGCCTCTGTCAGAATATTCATGAGCAGGGGAATGAGGACCCGCGGCACAGGCAGGCGGCAGCCAAGCCACTCGGGCTAGGGAAGGCGCGCGGGTGGGGAGTCGGACGGCGCACAGCACTCGGGGGACGGTGACCGCGACGAGGCGCCTCTTCTCACCGGCCCTGCTGGGCGCTGGGGGCCGCGGGAGGGCGGGGCAGGGCATCGGCGGGTTTGGCACGGCTGGCATTGCCCCCAACTCCTGGCTGCTGCGCGGAGACTTTGCGAAACGTCCGAAGGCAGAAAAGCTGTGACACTTT
>NW_006160045.1:708938-719439 GCF_000334495.1 Tupaia belangeri chinensis
CCTCGCCCCGCGCTGCGCGCCGTCCTGCTCCGCGCCGCGTCTCAGCGCAACTACTCTCCGCCTCGGCCAGGACAGCCCGAGTCCGACTTCTTCGGACTTCCTGCCGAGAGGAAGGGATGTGACGGGGCTTCCTGGGCTGGGGGACTGCTCCGCGGGAGCCGGGAACCTGGAGCGCAGCGCGGCAGGTGGAGGACGCGGCGCGCTGGGAGCGGGGACTGAGCGCGCCTGGAGATAGTGACGAGGGACCCCGGGGCGCGGCTTCAGGGGACGCTTGCTCTGGCCTCCCCCTCACTTTTCCCCCCGGGCCCCTCTCACTTGTCCCGCAGGCGGCGGTGGCCCTCTTCTACTGCCACAGGGATAAAGTGGTCACGTCCCGGGTGCGGGGATGCGTGCGGTTAAGGAGACCAGAGCCCGAGGCTCCACGGAGGCAGAGGCACCTGCGAGGCGGAATCTGGGTCCCCACCTCTCAAGGCGTCCCCTCCCGAGCTCGGCCGTTGGAGGAGAATGTGGTGGTGACTCGCGTCCTCGCCACCTGCCGGACACCGCCAGCTCCCCGGATTTCCTGTCTCCGGCCCTGTCACTCGCAGAGAAACCTCTGAATTGCGCACGGAGTATTTGGGCTTTGCTGGCTGTAATTGCTGTGATATGGAGAGCGGTGGGGTGAGGGGGCGGCGAGGGGGTCAGGTCGGGTGAAAGTTGCAGATTGGTAAAGGAACGCTTACTACGGAGTCCCAACCTGCTCCTAGCAATTAGAGCCACTGTGCTGGATTTAGGCCGACTCTGGAGACTGCCTGGCTCTCAGACTCAGGGGCACAGGTGAGAGCTAGAACCTGGAGGACAGCCCAGAGGAAGCACCAGAGCAAGCTCTCTCTTCTTCTGAGACCAGGCAGAGAGTATGAGGCTAGCACCAAAGAACTGAGGGGATGGTCTCCTGGTGGACTTGGGGTTTACTATGGCGTTGCCATTATTATTATCAATGCTGTGGTTGGCACAGCCCAGGAAGGATTTTGTTTTGTATTGCTACACTTGCCTGGTAACTGAGTCCTGTCCCCTGTCTCCACAAAATGTCCCCTGACCTCCTCTAGTGTCTAATGGGTCTCCATCAAAGGAAACTACCCTCCTCAGAACTATGATGGGGTCAAGGGCCCAGCTCAGGGTTGGATCTACCTAAGAACAAGTCAACACTAGACCGCTCTCGCACCCATGCTTATCTACCCTTCACCTCTCTCAGCCTCCTCTGCCCCTAACAAGGAGGCATCTTGAACCCCATACTCAACATACGTTTCCTTTTCATGTATTTATACAGACTGGGAAAGTCTCTCTCCTGGGGTGACCCTTGCAGTCCTGCTGGGAGTGCTTCCTGGAGGGGGCAGCCTTCCCTGCCCACACTGGAGAATACACAAGGGCACCTGCAGTTGCAGCCACTTGGCTTGGCCTTGGTCGGATCTCCTCCAGGGTGCAGGCTTGACCAGCTGATGAAGCAGAAGCAGGGCAGAGTGTGGGAGAACAGGGCAGCAGAGTTAGGCCAGGTGCAGGAGATGAGGTCAAGCCTCCATTCTGGCCACATCCCTTTCTGCCATTGCAAGTTAGAGACAAATGAAGAGCTAATGGGAGGTATTATACATGGGAAACCAAGCTCTTAGACTCTACTTAGGCCGTGGTCATGACTTTGGTGTGACCTTTTTTTTTTTCAGTGCTTCTCATTTTCCCTATTTGCCAAGGCAGGAGCAGCCATGCTTCTCTAATACGGCAGTGGTCATGAGATAATCTAATTTTGTATCTCCCCCCAAAAAATGCTTTGAGCATCCTGGGAAAGGACAATCTATAAAATACACAATTTCAATGTTTTGTGAAAAGTTTGCTATACTGCAGGTTAAGGAAATACATTTTTAGCATGTGTGCCATGTGGCAATGTAAAATTAAAATGGAAGAGGAAAGTACAAACATAAAAATGACTTAGCATTCTTGACATTCTTGTGCATACTTGTTGAAAAATTATCTTTCGTTTGGGGAGAGCTGCCCGGGAATTTAATCAGTGTTTATACTACTGAAACGCCCCCTTCTACCTTTCTCCCCTGTAAAATTTTATGACCCAGTTCTCACTGGAAAGGCAATGTGACTGTAGTAAGTGCTGGAGGTTGAGAGAAGGAGAGGTTGTTAGGGGAGCCTTCACATAGAGTTTGGAGACTGCTATGGAAAGAAAGGTGCCATTATCCTCACAGAGCAGAGAAAGCATCTGGAAAAAGAAGTTGGCAGCTTAGGGTAACAGACTTGGTTGTCCTCTGCGCCCAGGTTCAGGAAGGGGATGCCATCAAATGGTCCAAAAACGACATTTACCTCCTCTGGAGGTAAAGGTATTGCCTCCTTTTTACCTATCGCGTCAGGCCAACTTCTCTCTCCCTGTGTGTCTATGGTGCCCTAGTTTTCCTCGCCATCTCAAAGAGACTCAGACATACCCTCTCAGACCCTTATGTGTTTGTAAATATTCCCCAAGTTCTGAAGCTTCCCAAAGACCTGCAGCTGTGGGGGAATTAAAGTAAATAGTTGGAAGTAATCAAGAGAGCCACTGAAAAGTGGATATGTTTTCCCCTGGTGGAGAAGTTATTGAATGCCTTTTGAGCTAGAAAATTAGCAGTTTAGAAAAGCAGGAGGGATTTCCTTGACTTCCCTCTATCCATAAACCAGTAGTTGTATTTTTTCTTCCCCTCATAGTAGTGAGCACTGTTTGGTTAAGCATTTTTTACAATTTTGGACTTAAAACAGGGTTTTGCCTGGTGGTGTTCTGTGGAGAGAGGAAAAATGTAAAGAGATACGGAAGGAAGAGCTGCAGTGGCTAGAACATAAATCAGCCAGAATATATGGGGGGGTGATGAGAATAGGTCTTTTCACCCTTAAAAAAAAATGTCCACTTTGGAAGAAAAAGAAGTCTGATTATTGGCATCCAGGGCTGAAACCAAGGCAGCTGATGCCGAGAGGAGCCAAAGGGCAGTTCTTCTTAGTTTAGAAACAGCAAGACAGCCTCTGCCAAAGATTGCTGTAAACACGGAATAAAGATTTCATTGTGGGCTGGTGTGACTAGAATAATTAGACAGTTAATTGTTCATTCTGATCTGGTGGTGCTGCAATCACTAGTGCAGAGTGGCAAAAATAAGAGCAAGAGAGAAATAGAAAAGTAACATTTATCACTTTCATATTCACTTGTTTTACTTTGATGGCACTTTGGAAAATCCTGGCTAGTCCCTTCCCCTTTCTCTTCCCAAAAAACCTCCCCCGAGAACATTGGCGAGCTGAGATGAGATACTCAGCTGCCATTTTTTCCCCTCCACGTTCTACTCTGGAGATGGACACTATTCCTCATCTTCTAGAAACAAGCGAAATTACAGTAAGAATGAACACCTTAGGTAATACCCACATTGATTGATTTTCAATATGTGTAAACTTCAGTGTCGATTCTAAAATATATGCACATAGCATGAGATTTTTGTGCTTCTCCATGTTCTTCAAAGACATATAAGGTTTAAGAAGTAAATATTCCATTTTTGACATTTAATTATTTTCTGTTGTGAAACAAATTGCCAATAGTGATTAATTTTTTCACATTTAATTGAAGACACAGCCTCCTCTGTATTTCTGTAGTAATTTAGAGACAAAAGAAAATGTTTTTTAAGTGATAAAGGTGATTTGAAGCAACTGATTACCTACAGTTATTATAGGCAGTCGACTGTGACTTATTGTTATTTACTAAAAGATAGCACTGCCATCAACCCCTTCTGAAATGACTTCTGCAGATGAAGACATGAGTAAAGGACCACAGATAGCATTAAGCACATGGTGTCTGGGGAGGGGGAGATGAAAAAACATGACGCGTTCATTAGGCTTAAACTCTCCTTGAATCCTGATATTAGCATGGAATATGGGGCAAATTTCGCATTATTCAAATTGAAAAGAAACATCTCTAAGTGTCAGTGTTAAGTATAATTGTTCTGAAAATAAAAGCACCGTTATAAAGAAAGCATAATAAATGAATATAAGGTCATGAAGACTCAAAGAGAAATACTTAGCTTCTCCAAGATATTCATCTTGTCTCAGTTTGTTTAAGAGGTGCAACACTATCTTTACTAACCTTTAGTTTCTTTTATCCATCACAAATCACAAGGGATTGCAAAGGCAGAATACTTACTGAAGTGTTAAAAAGCATACATAGTATGAAATTATGGAACTATCTGGTTCTCAGAAGACAAAATTCTACTTTACAAAATGCACTGTCTGCAGCAACTAAAAATAGAAAATCATATTGCCACATTAAATTATGGCCACAACCCATTTTAAAGAGGAATTCAGGTTTTTTTTTCATCTAATTGCTATTCATAGTTTGCTAAATAGTTGTTCAGAATAATCTGCCAATCTCTCGCTAACCAGGACTGTCTAGTTAAGAATGTTCCTAATTACATATGGATTAACTTAATTTTAGAACCTTGAGAACATTCAACTCAAAGTGTTACTCAAGTGCAATGCTAAACAGAAATGGTCCAATTCACCTCAAATTATACATTTTCTTTAAGTTTAAAGGAGCATTACAAAGAGAATATTTGGTATGGAAAATACCTCATTGAATACCCACAACAAAAGAGCAAGGGATGCTATAAACTACTACGTCTTTTTTAAATGTATAAATTTTAAACAATGCCATCATCTCTTCCAAAGTGGTAAGAGCTGGTAATATAAAGTACTATGCAACAACACAGATGTCAGAAACATGCATGACAGTGCCTGAAATGGGTATATCTGGCAATTTAATCAAAAGTTTAGAGTTTATTCTGACTAATGCCTTTACTTCCTGAAGGTAAAGCAGAGTCTTGCATAGGAGAGACATCTCTTTACAGATCTATAGCTCCTAGCTTAGAATCTTACTCGTATTAGATTCTCAATAAATGTATAGGTTATTTTTGAGAGAGAACATTTGTGTACATATGAGAGAGGCAGGGGAAGAAAGAGAGAAAGAGAAAGAAGCAACCTTGATAGGGTCTCGTTATGCCATGATCCCTTTGTCTCAGCCCTCTAGCTCCTAAGTCCCTGGGCACCCTGTGCTTTCAGGCCATTTTGGGGATCTGAACCCATGGTTGGCCATATTGCTTCCAGCCTGTACTCTCTGTGCCACAGAAGATGGGCCAATAAATATGTGATTTCATATTTTTAATACAAAAAATAAAATGAAATTAATGGATTTTTTTTTCAAATGAGATGAATTTATATTGGGTCATCGGAAAAGTCATGATGTGTTTTTGCATAGAAAAATACAACCCAATAATACTATATTTAAAATCAAATACCTAAGAGGTCTCTGTTATCTTCAGCTTATTTCTTTAAATTGGCAAGATGTGACTATGACCAAATTAGTGAGTGTGTTTGTACATATATAAGTTATTCAAAATGCCCAGTATCTCTTCATGAAAAAGGTGGCACTATCCCCAAATGATTATTATTTACAAGTCATCACCCTGTAAGTACTGAGTTTTAATCCAACCTATCATTACTGAATTCCTGCATGCTCTCTGCTCTATCAACTAATTAAAGAGTAATTAATAAAATTGTAATTTCGTCCAAAGTAATAGTTACATCTGTTTGTCATAAACATTTGTGTGACATGGGGCTGAATGGTCAAGCCCAACCAGGCAACTGCAACACTTTGTGTCCAGCAACTGGCAAAAAGATAGAGACTAGCCTTTAATACCTTACGTTGAAAATACTTGTGGTCAGTGTACTTTTAATTCTTTACTTCCAAACCCTGATTTTCAAATAAAATAAATTATGTTATCTTTCACCCAAACTGAAAAACAGATGCTTTTTAGGAACTAAAGTATCTGTAGGTAAATCATTGGCCTGTCTTCTTTTCTTTATCTTTCTTTTTTTTTTTTTTTAAGCCTGACCTTAGTTGAATGAATAAGGTGGTCTCAATGTTTGCCCAAAGAACAATGCATAGTGTAATATATTGGCATAATTGGAAGGTAGTAGTTGAAAGAAAACCAGGACAGAATTAACGTGAAGATTCAATTATCTCTTGTTCCCAAAGAGAGTTGTTTACTAGCATTAGAGTTAAGGTTGTAGTCAAAATAGCACAGAAAGATGTGCACTGCAGTCAGTATCTTTGGATGAAACTAAACTTTGATTTATACTTTCCACAAATAATTTAAAATACAACTTATTAAATGGGAGCTTATGCAAACTGTTGAATAGATATTTTAAGTGTGTATTCAAACATAAGTATTTTAGATGTACTTGTATTTTTTAAAATATGTGCTTAAACTTATTGATACACAATATTTTTCTGAAGAAATAGTGTACATTTTGTAACACTATCAGTTTCTTTCATTTAATAAAGGCAGTGTCTTTGAACCCCTTATCAAGTCCAAATATGGATTAAGTTGTACATATTATGAATCACTGATTAACTTACAATTTGTTTTTAAACCAACAGTCATAATTTCATTTCATAGCTTAATTAGAAACTAAGAGAATTTCATTTAGAAGTAAGTTCATCTAGATTTGTAAAAACAATCAAACGTGTTTTCTTTAATTTGAAAGATTATTATCAATTAGATAAGAGTATCAAAACAGATGGAAATGAACATTTCAGTCTTTGTATCTAAGGAGATCTATTTCCATGCAAATGTTTTGAAAAGATGTGTAGAGTGAGCAGCATCACCCATCTACCAGTGTTAAAGGTTAGGAGAAAGAATGTGAAAAGCCAACTGGATGTTACAGCCATCGCTGCCTGCCCCAAACACAGGTCCTCTTATGCATTCATCTGTTACAACAAAATGCTACAGACAGGTGATTTATAAGCAATAGATACTTAGTGTTAATAATACTGAAAGGGCCCGGCAGGTGGTGTGGTGGTTCAAGGCACTGGATTCCCACATGGCCCACTGCAGTTTGGGTCCTGGACCTGGTGACTTGCTTTCTCACTTTCCCTTTCTCTTTGTCTCTCTCTGATCAAATTGAAAAATAATAATAGTAACAAATGGAGCTAAAAAATAAATAATTCTTCTAAAAAATTAATACTGAAAGCTATAAGTCTGAGATCAGGGTACCAGCATGGTCTGGTTCTGGTGGGGGTCCTTTTCTGGGTTTCAGACTGTCATCTTCTTCTTACATGCTCACATGACTGAAAGAGGACCGGAGACCTCTCCAGGATCAGTCCTTATAAGGGCACTAATTCTATTCATGAGGACTCCATCCTCATGATGTAATTAACTTCTCGAGGCCCCACTTCTTGATACCATCACATTGAGGATTTCATTGTATGAATTTTGGGAGAACACACACATTCACAGTTCATTGTATCTTATCTTCATTTTCTAATGCAAGAAACAGTATAATTTCCAGTATCTCTCCTTCTCAAAGCCCTTGATTCCTGCATCTAAGACCTCGTCTGGAGTATGAATTTGCCAAGACACCATCATTACACCATTGAAAGCAAGTGCCACACTTGAGAGCATGTGTTCTTGTAGGCCTTTTGAGGATATTACATAAGGGTATTTCAAGTGTTCCTACACTTTGAAAAAAGTGGCAAGAACTCCCAAGGGTGTCCATCCAATAAAAATTAAATAATTCTTTTTATGCTATCATTAATATCAATTGTATTTAAAGCAAATGGTTTCTAGCCATCAAGTTGAATCTTCATTAACAATTATAGTTTTGAAGGTAGTTGTGCCTGCCTTTACCCTTAGCCTACATGCTCATCTCCATAGTACTGGGAACACTTCTTTCAGTCTAAAAATGTGAGGCATACTAGTATTCGGAAATAAAATCCTTGAGTAGTCATTAAAAAATTAATCTATTTGACAGTTCAGCACCTCAGTAGAATATTTTAGGCAATGAAGCACATCCAATACATGGAACTGGCTAAACTTTGGAGATCATATTGTTTAGGGTTGTTTCTTTAAGCCCAGGAAAATGATAGATCTCTTCATGATACAAAACTGCTATACATTTGTCTAGATACATGCATGCATTTCACTTATGTCAATAAAAATGTGTAGCATTTAGAAGGAAAACAGATAAAGCAATAAAAATAACCACATTTATTTAATCACTACCTCTGTGCCAGATACTATGTTAAGGCTTCAGTTGCATTATCTTATTAGCCTTCTCTGTGAAAGTATCATCATCATTTTTCAAATGCAGAAATTAAGGCATGCAGTTCAGTGGTCAATGAAGGTGTGTTTGAAACCAAAGACTCTCTGGCTCCCAAGTTTACCTACACTGCTTTCCCTAGAGCAGAATTTTTCAGCCTCACCATCACTACTTACATTTTACCAGGATAATTGTTTGTTTAGGAGAGAAAGTATCCTCTTCATTATAGGAAGTTTTAACAGTGTCCCTTGCCTCTAATAATTAGGCCAATATCCTCCCCCTTGGGACAACCAAAAACATCTCCAGACATTGTCAAATGTCCCCTGAAGAGCAACATTACCCCTGGTTAAGAATTACTGCCTTGTAATAAAATTCAGCCTCTAGCTATTGCTCATTTAAACACACATTTCCAATACAAAAGTAGAGTATCCCTTTTCCAAATCACAATGTTAAGAGTTCTCATGGTTATATTAGCTATATTATAGATGATTTATAAAAGTAATTAGATAATACTCTGGGGGAAAAAACAATTGTCTACATGCCTTCAGTAAAGTCAGATCTTTCTCGACTATTCATTTCCTTGGGGCCCAAACTAGATAATAGAAATTGCTGTTTATATCTCTGTACTAACAAACACGGGAACCATGGCTGACTTTTTTAAAAAACTACTGTGTTTGTCTTTTATTATTTTTTTAAATTTGCTTATTTAGAGATAGTTATGGACAGAGAGGCAAGTGCCCCCAAAAGGATCCACATCTTATAATCCACCTCAGCCCCAGTTAGTGTGGCTACATGGGCATGTGTGTGCATTTGGTGTGCTCAAGAAGTGCCAAGATACAAAGCTAGGATGTTTCTCATGTGGGTCCAGTCAAATCACCACTATACCATCACCTGGCCCAAAACCCAATTAATACACTGTACACTAGACTAAAGTTAGGAGGACAAGGTTAGGAGCTCTCATCTTTGTTTTTCCTGAAACCAACGTCATGCCAAGCACATAGTCTGTATTTAGTAAATACTTTAATAAATCAATGTAGTCCTGGATAACCTAGACAGGTTCTGAATGCTCTGTTGGAGGCCACTGTCTGGATTTTCCATGTGTTACATTTGCTTTAATTAGTGGCATAGGTGCACACATTATGATTTTCTGATCATACTTACAAACTTAATGAAACCAAAATGAATAGATATATTAGATGAAGAAATAGGATTGAAAGTCTGATCTGATGCACCACATCTAACCAGATGAAATTTAACATAAATCTATGCTAGTGAAAAGAGCAAACCACATAGAAGTCAAGTGGCATGCGAGCAACCACCCAGAGGAAAGGTAGAGCTGGGATCCAAACTTGAGTGTCTTAATACCCACTTTTTCCACTGTTTCCAGGGATAACCAAATCCTGCTTCACTTTGTCTTGGTCAGAGAACAACTGAGATGTTCTGTTCTGTTTCACGTATCACATTATACCTGAGCTGTTGTATGGAAAATAGTCACTAGCCTGGAAAGAGTTTAATAACATGGTTTTCAGATAAGAAAGGTTTGAAGTTCTCCAGAATGGCATAGAAAGACCATAATAGTCATCATCAAGCAACTAGAATATCTTCAGGTAAAATATAAAATAATTTTTTTCTGCATTGCCATGGAGGCCTGAACCAGGGTCATTGAATGGAAACTACAGGAAAGCCTATTTTATTCCAGCATAATGATGAACTTCCTAATGATGAATGGTACTACATGGAGTGGGCTTCCCTGGAGAGTGGTGAGTTCCTGGTCATCAAAGGTGAATGTGCAGTTGACTGATCTGTGGAGGTTTTTGAGGATATTACATAAGGGTATTTCAAGTGTTCCTACACTTTGAAAAAAGTGGCAAGAACTCACAAACATCTAATGGGGGATGTCTCAAAGGTTCTCCAAGGATCTTTCTAGTCCTCAGTGAAAATGAATTCATTCTTAAAGGCTACAATTGACCTTGAAAACTAGTTGGTACAATTTTGTTAAGAAAAGCAAGGTGTACTATTTTTTCTGATCCACATATTCAGAGTCGCAGAGGTGAATAAAATAGAATAAGCAGAAGAGAATCTTGCCATGTGCCATGTAAAATAAGTCTCACCCTGCGCCAAGCGCTGTGAAAAGCACTTTACCACTTCACAAAAAGCATTATCTCATCTACCCTGATATGAGCTGTACAAAATAGGGGTAGGCATTGTCACCATTTTGTAACTGAAGAAACTGAGTGATAGAGAAGTTAAGCAACTTGTCTGAGATCACACAGCTAATAATTCCAGCCTTACTCCTTGAACCTGAGTCTATCCAAAATTATAAGGTCTGTTTTATAAATACTTCAGTGTTACAACTCATCCTTTC
>NW_006160045.1:719454-738362 GCF_000334495.1 Tupaia belangeri chinensis
ATTTTGTTTGAAATAATGGCAATTTCTAGAGTTTGAGACATATGGCTATTTAAATGCAAATACCTAAAACATCTTCCAAAGACTAAAATACATCATCTTGAAAATTATTTGCTGTTTTCTATTATCCATGATGTTGCTCCCTTCAAATAGTGCAAATTACCATGAATCGACTTTAAGTAAATGAGCAAAATAGGGTGTCTAGGGTTTTTTGGGTTTTATTTTGTTTCCTTAATGTCTGTCAAGGAAAGATTGGTAATGACATTTTAGATGCTATTCTGTAAATTAGGAAATTAGAACCCAGGCCTCCAGGCTGAAAAGTATTAGTGGGAAATAAGACTGATAACTTTCATTTCCACAAATTTGGGAAATTTCAGTGGTCAAGTTTTTAAAGATAGTTGTATCATTAAAGATCCTGATCTCTTCTGATTATGATCATCTTATCAGATTGACTTCTGTTGCATTATTCTTGGATATTTCATAAATTCAAACTGATTTTTAAAACTACATTCTGTCTTTATTATTCCATTGCCAAAAGACACTGAAACACTCTACACTATTCTAGCCAGAGAGCACTGGATTCAGCCTGTTTTAACTCTGATTTGGTTGTAGATAATTTTAACTTTGCAAATGGAATCTGGTGACTTCCTAATAGACAGTGCTTCTTCAGGTTCACTGTCCCAAGCAAGAATCAAAAGAAGACTTAAAACACAGTTTATGTTTATGGATGTCCATAATTTTATGTTTATCATTCTTGCAAAGCATCAAAGCAATTGCAGGAGGGGGCCCAAACACTTACAGGATGTAAGATGGCATCTTAGGCAGTTCTCAGCGTAATGGTTATTTTGTCAACAGACAGGAAGCTTCACTGTGTCCTGTGACTTGCATAGCAGAGGAAATGCCCATTTCTTTATCTGTCAGCTGTCAGGGTCATCTACTGTTAATAAAATGGTTTTGTGCTGGGTGTTCACAACCCACCACAGCCCTCCCAGGCATACATTTAAAATAACTGCCTTGCTGAACCTCTTACCATAACATTTACTCATCAGGATACCATCCCACCATGTCAAATTGTGGCTTGAAGAACGTTTATATGACTTTGTGAAGTGGAATGGAAATTAGCACACTGACGTTCTATCCAGATTTCCCTGTAGGTTTTACATTATTTCTTAGGGAGAAATCTTTATAAAAAGGATGTTCTCAATATACTTCATGATGGGAAATACTCTGAATCAAGAATCCAGATGTCTTCTTAATGAATCATGGAAGACATCTGTACAGCTCTAAAAAGAATAAAGAATGAGCAGAAATCTACAAAAGTAGTTCTTCAGTCCTGCACAAGCAACTCGGTAAGTTAGATCTGATAGGTTATTCACAGGATTGAACAGAATAGAATTAACATGGGAAGGAAACAGTGGTTCCACCCTTTCTGGGTTCACCAAACTTATGGCTAAACAGATCCTATGAGTGTTGAAGAATATACCAGGCAAGTGCTATTTTCCAAGCTTTCCAACTTCCTTGAATCAACATGTCAGAAGCCATTGTAACATCCATCTCTACCTTCATTTGTAAGTTTGAGAAGTGAAACTTACCTTAAGTCAGGGCACCATTAGAAGTCATTGGCTAAGGTATATGCAATACTTAGGCAGGTGTAAGTGATACATAGAGGAGAACAATAAATAAATAAGGGCTAACAGATGGCATGATGGTTAAGGCATAAGACTCTCACATAGCTGACCACAGTTCAAACCCCAGACCTGGTCGCTTGAAAATTATGCTGGGTAGGGACCAGCAGTTAGTGTAATGGCTATGTTGTTGAACTCCCACGCAGTTGACCACAGTTTGATTCCCGGACCCAGCGGCTTAAACTCATACCGGGCCCGGGTGCATGCGTGCCTAAGATCCCAAGAGGAGAATGGAGGAGAAGGGATTGTGATGTGGCCATGCCCCTTGGGGGTTGATTTCTCGCTTTCTTTCTCTCTTTCTCCCTCTGTCTTTCTGGCGAGTGCACGCGCCCTATAGCAAAATCCTCTCCAAAATAAGAGAAAAGAAAATTATGCTGGGCACATATGAATGCATGCCTAAAATCTCAAGAGGAGAATGAAGGAGAAGGGATTGAAGTATGGCCATCACCTCTGGGGAGTGATTTCTCACTTTCCCTCTCAACATCTCTGTTTCTCTCTGGCAAACACATGAACCCTATGGCAAAAACCTAAAAATAAAAATTAGTTCAACCTTATCAGGAGAGAAGAAAGGAAATGAGTCATTATTATGAATTACTTTTTTTTATTCGCTATAGGGCGCATGCGCTCGCCAGAAAGACAGAGAGAGACAGAGAGATAGAAAGCGAGAAATCACCCCCCAGGGGGGATGGCCACATCGCAATCCCTTCTCCTCCATTCTCCTCTCGGGATCTTGGGCATGCACGCACACACGCCCGGCGTGAGTTTTAAGCCACTGGGTCCAGGATGCGAACCACGGTCGACTATGTGGGAGTCCAGCGACACAGCCATTACGCTAACTGCTGGTTCCCTATTAATTACTTTTATTACAATGTGCAACATTTAAGTTAGAGGAATCCGTTAACTTATCTTCCTCACCCTGACACCACCATTATTAGTGTTCTATGAAAGGTAGCACAGAGAACTCATGCATCTTTGAGATAAAATGAAACCTTTTATACACTTGGTGCTGGGGAAAAGAAATATGTAAGCCAAATTGAAGGCACCAAAAATAAGGAACTACATTGAAAAGTCACAACCATATTGAACAATAAACAATTTATGGAAGGAGCCCAGAAAAAATTGTTTTTTTTTTTTTTAAATTGAAAAGCATAGTTTCTGATAAGTATTCTTTATTTATGAGTGTAAGTAGAATTTTTCAAGGAACACAAAAATACTAAGATAAAATGCAAGTTTGACACATACTTTTCTCTTTGAGGCTTGACAGAAAAAGGAAATCTAAGAAGATGAGGTTAATTACATAGTTTAATTCAATTATTATCTACACTAATTGAGAGAACAAAAGAGGTCAGAATTATGGGAAATTGTAAATGATCCAAAATAATTTGTAGCTAAAGAGAAATGTGTTGTATTTTTAAGTTGAATATAGGTAAGCCCAGAATCTAACACTTCAATTTTTTAAAAGAAAAGAAGCCCTTCTAAATGAAGTCCAGATGTCCAAGCTTGGAAATGCTTTAATCACCCTTCTATCTCATTTCAGCTGCTCCCTCCATGTTCATCAGGGATGCTAGTGAGCTGTACCCACCAGTTCAGGGCTAGGCTCATTACTTCTGCCTGGCATAGATAACCCAATGGTCCTACAGGTTGTATTCTTGCTTTTACTTTCTGTTATTTTAGAGCTTCTACAATTTTATAATTTATGGACCTGAAAGGAAGAGATAGGAGGAAGTGCTGAGAGGGTTAACTAAGAAACGTTTGTCCCAGCAACTAATGTTGATGATGCAATCACAAGTCGAACATTCCTAGACTGTTTACCACTATCAAAAATACAAAAACAAAAGCATCATCTCTATTAAACACTTCTCTCATTCCAAAGCAAATTAGAATATGAATTGTTTCAAAAGAATTCTATGCATGCAAAGTGCATAGCTGTCAACAAAGCTGTAATTAAAGAGATGAGGTGCTGTCAATAAGTTTGAAATAATGATTTTTCTTGACACAAACACATATCTTATCTCTTCTCTCCCCTCTCCTCATGTGGCCTCCTCCAGGATATTAGAGTGTTTTCTCGTTCTTTAGAAACTTTGAGAAATATAAAAACAATTCCTTTGTCCTTTTTTAGATGTATATACTGCTAAGGTTTTCTCAAACCACTGCTAAGGTTTTCTCAAACCTAATGATATGAGACCCCTGTAGCCTAGTGGTTAAGGGAACCAGACCCCACATGGCTAAACACAGTTTGAGTCATGGCAGCTTGAAAATCAGTCTGGTTGTGGATGCTCCAAATCCTGACAAGATAAAGAAATAAAGGAAAAGAGATTGTGGCATGGCCCCACCCCATTAGGGAGGTGCCTTCTCTCTTTCTGTCTCTCAGTCTATCTTTGGAAAGTGCACTCACCTTTTGGCAATAAAAACAAACAAACAAAAAACTTATGATGTATTTTTGACCAAAAAAAGAAAAAGAAAAAATTAATTCTGTCCACTACAGTGTTCTATTGCAATTAAAGAACTCAGACATAGTTTCATTAGTTGATGATTATATCAGCAAAGATTTCTTCTGGGTGTATAGAGGTTGGCTTTGCAAAATCTCAGTTTCCCAGTGTCCTATGCATTACTTTTTGTTTTCAAAGCTATCTATTAACAACCTGTCTGTTGACTACAGTTTACTTCATATTGTATTTCTTTAGTCCCCTAGAATATTCCAGGTCTCAATTAATGTTTATAAGTGAATCTAAGGCTCTCTATGCTAAATATGTCACTTTCCTTATTCTGCCACAGGCATGCTCTGTCATTCTCACATCGTAAGGAAACTATATTTCTTTCAAGCTGTCACTGATCCTCTTTCCAAAGGACAGTTCAAAACTTCTCTTTTCAAATGGGCCCTCAAAGAAGTATCCACAGATTTCTCTGCTCCACTCCCAAGACCCCGATATTCTCCCCTATATTAAATTATACCGGTGCACAGGGCTTAATGGCATCTTCGCCAGTGATAATTGTGGTCTCAGAAGTATATTTTTCTCTCCACTGAGAGAATAACAAAGTAATAATCTCCTTTAAAGCAGAGACTGGAGGTCTCCTTTCCAAAGGCCTGAAGCTCTCTACCCTGAATCATGGGGACCTTTGGATGCCAATGGCCTAGTGATTTATGACATCCTGAAATATCTGCTAGTGTCAGCTCAATGCTGGAAATGTTCTAGGTCCACACTCCTGTCAGCCAGCTCATTATTTGATCTACATCGCCATAAAAAGATATGCAAAATCTAGACCCATTTCAGGAAATGAGGGACTGTAAAAAGGAAGATGAGATGTCAGAGAGCATAACCAGAGCTAAGAGAGGAAAGGGAAACTTAGGAAGGGGGTTGGGAGATGCCAGTAAGGCAGAACTGTATGGAAAAGGGAAAAAAATTCAAATTTTGAAAATATAAATAACTGCATTTTCATTTTACTCCTTGGGATCTAGGCGTAGCTTTATGATGCACTGGGGACAGTAAATTTATTTTTAAACGGCATGTGGGCTGTGCTTTTAAGACTGAAGACTTCAGGAATTGAAACGTGCGCTATTTTCAAATGATTGCTTTAGGAGTGGCTGTTAGAAACATTGGAATTACCAGAACAACTAACCATGGTATCCATCTCTGAATTCTAGGTAAATGGTGGCATTTGGGCAAATCTTTTCTCTGTGCCCTACCAGCTAAAAAAAACTTCAGTTTGACTTTCACCATCTGCCTCCTCCAAGCAAACTCACCCAAATTCAAATGAACAGGTGGATTTAGGCCCCAGAGATTGGCATTTTTCCAAGGAAAGCTGGAAAAATTCATTAACTGTTAGCAGTTTAAAATACTCATTTACAAGCTGAACTTAGAGCACAGTAATTTTCTGAATATGTCTTCCCAGGTTGAGATGTATGAATATAAGGAAATAGGCCAATTCAGAAGAAATTTGAGTTCTTAATGAGTATTTCCTACAGATTCCATAATGACTCCATCCTGTTTTGCTGTGTGGAGAAGTATGCCCTTTTCACTGTTGTTAGCATGTGCTTTTTAAAGATTCACTCCTACATGGTACAGTGACAATTATTTTTCCATGGATATCTACAGATTCAGCACCCAAGGGTTCTGCACTAAGAATTAGAACATCTTCAAGCCATATCTGTCCAAACCAACACTAAAAAAACTAAATGCAGCAACATCTCAAATTAAGCCAAAGAGTATATAAACTCCTAAATTGCCACACTTATATGACAGAAGAGAAGGACAAAGAATATAAAAATTGGATGTTTTGATATATCTCACATTGTAGCTTGTAATTTGGTTTATACCTTCTCAAACATGAGCTGAAATTTTAAATAGATGACTAAAGAATGAAGACAAAAGAAGCATTTAAACCAACAAAGCTTATTAGTTAGTATATTTGCTACATTTATATTGACTTAAGCACTAAAAAATCACTGCATATTGTTTAAATCCATCGAGTTTAAGTGACTTCACCACCAGTCACATAGTAGTTGACCAACCTGAGACTGGATTTCAGGACCTCTGTGCCATTGTTCTTGCTGGTACAACATGCTATTCTTCCCCTATACCTCTCTCCCTGCCGAAGCGTCTCCACTTTGACCAACGCAATGAGGTCTTTGGGTTTGTATTGCTTAGCAATGTGTAATCCCCCTGCTGGTGGCGGGGGTGATCACACCACAATCCTTTCTCCTCTCAGGATTTTGGGCATGCATGCACATGTGCCTAGGATGTTTTTAGGCCACAAGGTCCAGGACTTAACACCAGAGTTAGCCATGTGGGATCCGGAGCTTTACCCACCCCACCACCTACTGGCCCATCCTTATCATTTTTGTTTAAATGTCTATATATTCCTGAGATCCAGGCCTTCACTTTCCTCTTTCCAGCAAGATTTTAAACATTCTCATGAGACTGTACTCCATTCAACAACCCCACAGTCTAGACCTGAACTCTCAGACATCTTGATTTGACATGTCCAGGTAATTATGCACATGGACAGCGAATCCAATCAAGTTCCATTCTTCATCCAGAGGAACCATATAAGTTGATAACTGAGGCATCTTATACATTAAAAAGAGAAAGGATGAGAATTTAAGGCCATTACCATAAACAGCACTAAAGTATCAGTATAATATGAATGTACTTCAAAAAGTTTGAAAATGGAAAATCAAATCAAAGTATTAGCTTATTCGGTACAAAAATTTTTGAAATCTATGTATAGTTTTATTATAATGTACATTTTTAAGGAACTTTTAAAATATCTCTTCTATATAGTAGCTCTCCTAACAAAAACACCAAATCTCATGGCTTAACACAACAGTAGTCTACTTCTTGCTCACATCATCCTTCAACTTTATACCTGATGGGTCTTCTAAAAAATTTTTCCAAACAGTGACTCAGAAATTCAGGCTGCTTATGTCTTGTGCCTCTACCTATCCTATAGGAAAATCTTCAAGAAATCTTTCCTTGAAGTCATCAGAGGAGCAAAGACAGAAATTGCAGAGGCTCTTTTAGAAGATTTTACAGTTAGCAACAAAAAATGCCTCCCATGGGCCAGAACCCTCCCATGCAAATCCTATCTAACTGCAAGGGAAACTGGGAAATTTACTCTGTGTGCCCTGCAAGAGAAAATAGGGCTTACTAGCATCTTCCAGTTGCTGAAACTGCTTACAATCTTTTTTTTTCACTAGCAAGAAGCCTCAGGTGCCTATGTGAATTCTGGTTTGGTGGCTCTGGGAGGGGAAAAGTACACTAAATAACTGTAATTTCACTTTAGCTGTAAAGTAAAATGTAAACTCCTTGACAGGTCTTGAAAGATGCAAAGCAGCATTTCCAAGTAACAGTTAAGTATACTGTCTCAGGAATCAGAGACTATTCTGCGGTTCAAATCCCACCTGGTACTTAAAAATCACACTAGGTCCAAGTGGGTGTGCGCCCGAAATTCCAAGAGAAGAATGGAGGGGAAGGGATTGTGATGCGGCCGTCCTACCTGGGGGGTGATGTCTCACTTTCTCTCTCACTGTCTGTCTCTCTCCAGTGAGCACACACATCCTATGGCAAAAAATCCTTTAAAAAATAAAAAAAAAAAAGAAAGAAACACTTTCTGTACCTCCCTAAGCAAATTCCTTAAATTCTTGGACAAATTACTTAATCTCTCTGAGCAAGTTAACTCATTTTAAAAGTGTGAGTAATGATACTAATCTCAAAGAAAGAGTATTTATTTATCTAGATAAAGCAATTTGCACCTTCCTTAACACACAGGAACCACACTAAGTAGTAATTGCGAATATCAATGGTTTCTGAGGAAGACATGGACTACACATATTTTCCCTTTTGTTGACTTTTGGTTAACGAAAATAGCTGCAAAATCTAATTTTTAAAAATCTTTCTAGGTGGTGTGGGGCTTATAAAAAAGCAGCAACCCTGGATGCCCAAATCTGTGCACAGGCTGTGTGACCTGGACCAAGTCAATTCTCTTTTTTTTTTTTAAAGCTGTATTTCTACAACTATGCCATGAGATTAGTGTCATGACCACCTGTCATGAGATAGCATGCAAACAACACCTAGCACAGTCTCTGTCACACAGTAGTACTCCATATATGTCACGATGAGCAGGTTTCTTTAAAAGTCGTCCTACATTGAAAAATAATGTTTCAAACTATGGGCGCAAGAAAAACCCGTCTTACACAGACATGTTTTGAGAGAATAAATGATTATAGTTTCAAGGAGATGCTTATTAGGATGATGTTTGTGATCTTTGACCTTCATCACTACCCACTCCTCCTTGGAGAACAGCTTCTGGATGCTGCAATTCAGATGATAATCACCGCGCAAAAAGTCAGCATCTCTTCATTCAGGAACTTACAGTACACATCTTAATAAACCATAATGAACCGAAGACATGAAGAATAACTGGATAAACAGGCCTCTCTCTCCAGCTGTCATGTCTGTTTGTGACAGCAACTGGTATTTCATTGTAAAAGATGCTAATTTCAATCTGAGCCATGGCGGTATTGAGAGGAGCATAAAAGGAATTCTTGATTATCTATATCAGTAACTGTGGTCCCTGGGGATACGCTCGGAAACTTCAGATCACATATGGCAAGAGTGCTGTGATAAAATATGCATCAATGAAGCTTTGTGATTTATGATAATAAAGAAGTGGGAAGTTTTGCCCTCAACGATAACTATCTGGGGCTGGTATTTCTCTCCGTACTATTTCTGGAGGCCTTGTAAGTGACATGTGTTGTACTAATGACTACAGCAATCTCTACCTGGACTGACTACCATCTATTTTATAACTGTTCTATCAAATTCCTGAGGACCTATCATGATATTATTTCTACAATAATAATTTTCCCAATCTAAATGTAAGAAATAATAATTATCTTAGTTGCTGACCACCTTACCAGACCGTAAGAGTTAAGCACTAATTGTTATTTTAACTCAACTATCATTGCTTGTTAGTACTGACCAAGCCACAGAGAAGAAGAGAGAGGCTAAAGTTCTCAGAGATACATAGCACATGTCATGGGGACAGTGGAGGAGGGTATGGGGTGAAATTAGGTTGACCACTACCTTTTCTTGGAAACAGGCCACTTTTTAAAAGAATTATTTATTTAATTTATGTATTATTATTATTTAATTGGCTATAGGGCTTGTGCACTCATCAGAGAAAGAGAAAAATTAAGGAAGCAAGCTGTCAAGTCTGGGACTTGAACCACAGTTGACCATGTGGGAGTCAAGCACCTTAACCACCATGCCACCTACTGGCCCTGAAAATAGGCCACTTCCAATCCTGAAATGATATCCTTCCTGTTTTGTGAGTGGAAAGGGTTGAAATAGCCTTGCTTGTCCTAAATGGTGATAGTAGGGTGGGGAGAGGGTGCTAAATATTCCTACTTAGTAAAATTAGAAATAAGTAATTCTTAATTCCTCTCATTCTCTGATTGACCAATTCTTGAAATTTCAAAATGTGGAAACTGATTATACTCTATCCTGAACGTCTCAGAACAAAATCCTTATGTGGCCAAGACCTTGCTATTTTACAAATTGTCTTTTCTAGTCATAGGAACTCTCATTATTAGGAAATTACTCATTTTATTGATGCAAATCTGCCTGCATATATTTGCAACCTATTCCAGCCCTCTAGTGTTACAGAGACTCATTCTCATCCTTTTTCCTATAACAGCTCATCAGACATAAGAAGAAAACCGACATGGTCTCCCCCAGTTAGCCTACTCTCTAGACACCTTCACTTGTTGCCCATGGTTCCTACTTCATGGTTAGCCTACTATAAGTTGCTCCCTGCCTCCAATCACCTCACCTCCATATTGCATGTCCTTGTGAAAGTGCAGGTCTAACACATCAGTTTCTAACTTAGAATATTCATTGTATTGCCTACAGAACAAAGCCCAATGTTTTTAGGTGGCATTAGCTTCTAAACCATCTATATCCAATAACCCTCTTGTACAATACACACTTTTTCTTTGTTCTTATACTTCTGGCGTTGGGCCTTTTCTTTCAATTTTCCTGAATCTGACTACTCTTCAAGACCCATCTTTTGCACAGTCTTACCAAATCCATGGGTTGGTATTCCTCCTTTATCTCCTGGATTCCCATAAAATGCAATACTGGCAATGCTTTATGTACTTGTGTTCCTGTGGCTCTCTAGTAGACTGTAAGATTAGTAATGGCACAGGTAACCTTATTTGCTTTTGATTTTTCTATGGTATCTAACACAGTGCTTTGGGCATACTTCATTAAATTCCGTTCATTTGAATTAAATGGTCTCTCACATGTACACCACCTATCAAATCCCCCCAATGTGCCAACTGCACACTCACTGAGATCGTTCTGGATCATACCTGCACTGTCCAATAGATTAGCCACTAATATATAAGGCTATTTAGTTTTAGACTTACTTTAATGAAAGTTTAATAAAATTAATCCTTAATTTTCTGTCTCTAGCCACATTTTCAGTTTTCCATAGCCACATGTGCTAGTAATACACTAGACCACACAAATCAGGGGTACTATTAGTGCCAATAATAGTGGACCAGAATGGCCCACAATTCTAGCAGTAGAAGCCCTGTCCTCCATGCTGGGTGATTAGCTACATCACATTCTTGGCAAATGTTGTGCAAGCCACTGGCAAGTTAAAATCTTTGCCATTTCTGAATGAATAGCTCAACTTCCTCTAGGCTATAGGCAGACCCTTGCTTTTGAAACCTAACAATAGTGCTTCCATCACTACCCCATTAACCCCAAACCTATTTTATCTTTTATATTTTATTCCACCTGTCCAGTTTCTCAAATTTTTTATATTTTCTTCTGCCATATTTTGTGCTATCCTTTTCTAGGCTTGAGACACATAAACATTTTTAAGTACTTCTAATTTCACATAAACTATCTATCAAAAATGTTGTCTATAAGGCTAGCCTCATAGCCTAGTGGTTTAGGGAGCTGGATTTCACACGCCCCACCAAGGTTTGATCCCCAGCCCAAGCAGTTTGAAAACCCCTCCAGTGCATGTGTGTGTGTATGACCCAAATCCCAACAGGATGGAGAAATGGAGAAAAAGGGATTGTGGTGTGACTATGTCCCATTGAGAGGTTCTTTCTACCAACAATCCTGGCACTAGGGACATCTCAGATAAGAGTGATTTTGCCACTCAACGTCTACACAAATAGACTTGAATTCAAGGATTCTTTAACTTTGGAGTTCTATAAAGCTATATACGAGTTTGAAAGGAAATACTTAAGGCTTCTCATATCCTCTGTCTCTCAGTCTATCTCTGGTGAGCACATGCATACTCTGGCAATTTTTTAAAAAAATTATCTTATTTAACTTTATTGACTGATTGATTTTAATTTGACCAGAGAGAGACAGAGCAAAGGGGGTGGATAGTGAGAAAGCAAGCCTACAGGTTCAGGATTGAACCATGGTCAGCCATGTGGGAGTCCAGCGCCCTTAACCACCACACCATCTGCTGGCCCCTATTCTGGCGATTAAAAAATAAAAAAAGCTGTATCTAAATAGGGTGGCCATACTTTGGATTTTCAGGAATGTCATGAAACATTTTTGCATAGAAAAAATACACAACCCAATATTTGTCATCTAAACCAGGACACTTCTTAGAATGAAATAGAATGCTGTGAAAAATCATGCTGAGATGCAGGCATTAACTGGGACCACCCAAGGTTGACCAGGATGGACAGCACTCCACTCTTGAAAGCTTACATCAAGAATAGTGCTTCTCGGTAGGCCGCTTCCTCCAGATTAGGACTGATCTAGTATCTAGTGGTCTGTTAATACGTTAACACACATTTACTTTATTTCAGTCACATTACTTCCACTTACTCATAAGTCTATCATGAGAAATCAAATATCTTGCTTAAATTCATTCATCTTACTGTTTTAAACGTTCAATGAACCAACATAGCATTTTTTTCCTAAAAAGAAGAAAATGCAAAACAAATGGAAATTGTACACATACATACACATACACACATTAGGTCAATCTGAAGAGAGTAAATGATTTTACAACATTTTGATCTTCCTTATTGTTATAGGCAGGTTCACAGAAATCTGCCTGTACATACGGTTTACAATGATTTGTTATTACATTTTAGGACACAAACATAAGGAAAGAACACATGTAACCAACCTTTGCTTAAGACAGTTATTCAGTATACATTGTAATACTTGTGGAAGTGTCAAGCTGGAAGCAAACCACAGGTGATACTGGTCATTACTATGATTTGCCATTTATCTATAGTGATCCGGCCAGCAAAGTCTTTGAAAAATTTTAAACTAGTAGAACATGGACTCTGATTTTAAAAATATAAATAAATAGGCTCAGCCATGGTGGCTCAGTGGTAGTGCCATGCCCAGCAATGCTGGGGGCCACATGGAATACTGGGGTTCCAGCTAGGCATGAAATTCTGGCTGGCGGAAAGGCTAAGGGTGAAAAAATTGTGGTGTGAGATCCTGTTGAGGGTGTTTGTCACTCTTGCATAAAAGAAAGAAAAATTAAGCAAAAATGAAAATAAGTACAGATAGTGAAAAAATAAAGAAGAAATAGCATTGCCACACCTAAAAAAAGTAAAATAAAGGTAATATTTATGTGGAAGTCTGTTTTCATGGATTTTATGAACAAAATATGAATAGATTTGGACAAAAACTGAGTAAAAAAAAATCCCATAAATTAATGTAGTGAAAAGTCAGATAAAGGTCATAGCATAAGACTGAACGAAAGAGATGAAAGAATCATATTAAGCTGAAATCTAGGGAGAAGGACCTGGTTCAGGCTCCTCTTCTAACTATCTCTGTAACTGTGGTCAAGTCCACTTGAACTCTCTACTTGTTTTCTCATCTTACAAGAAACAATCCTGGCACTAGGGACATCTTGGATAAGACTGATTCTGCCACTCAAAGTCTACACAAATAGACTTGAATTCAAGGATTCTTTAACTTTAGAGTTCTATAAAGCTATGTATGAGTTTGGAAGGAAATACTTAAGGCTTCTCATATCCAAAGAAAATATAGTTCTCAATTATAATTAAAATAAACTCTTTTTAGAGTTGTCATTTATTTCTTAGATCTCTATAATGTGTAACAAGTATATACAATCCACCTTCTCTACTTTCAGATATTTTTAAGGCCCTTATGTCTTCTGGTTTTACTTTTTAAATGTTTTACTGAAAAGTATTATGTTTTTCTTAATCTCAAAATCAGAAATTTATAATTAGGTACATATTAGTGAAATATTATTTCAACAACATCTTACTTATTTTGGCCTTTACTAATGAAATTAAAATGAAGACTACACTCTCTTAAGAAAATAGTTATTTTCCTCTGCAGCTAAGCTATATAAGGAAAAACAATTTACTAATCCATAATTTGTGGAATGAGTATATATTATAATTTTACTTTGGTCTTCATTTTAATTCCCAAGCTAACAGCAATTCACAGGCAGTTAACAAACTCAATTTGATCAATTTTCTAAGTCCCTTGTTTTCCATTAGGATGATCCTTAAGGCAGGTGGCCTTCAATTAGTTTGGCTGACAGCTCTGGCTAATGTTTTAATGATCCCTAGCAAAGGAAACAAAAGGAAGGAAGAAATAATGTGTGTGTGGTGGGGTGGGGGTGGGGGGGGTGATTTACAATGGTGAGGATAAGCCTGATCAGGCAGAGAGACAAGAGTACATAACCACTAATTAACTCTTGTCGTCATTTAAACATCTGCAGGCTAAAAGCAGATACCCAATATCCCTGTACTGTTGACAAGGTCCTTGAACTATTTGCTTCAAAGTGGCCCCTAATCCTACATTCCCAGACATATAAGAACTTGTATCATAGCCTCCCTGAGAGCACTATTGCAACATCTAATTTTGGGAAGCTTAGCTATACTAAAATACTTACAGTAAAATAAATGGAAGGAACAACATCACCTCTTGCAACAGCCTTCTAACTGTTCTCTCTGCTTCCATCTTGCCTCCCTGCTGACTAATTTACACACAGCAGCCAGAATTCTCTCCAAGAATAAACAAGATTATATCAGTCTTTTGCTTAAAACCCTCTAAAGACTTCCATTACAATTAAAATAAAATGCAAAAATCTTTATCGTGGCAAATAAGCCATACATGATCTGGCCCCTGACCATTTACACTTTAAGCTGAATGAATCAGAAACCCATCTATGAAGGTTTAAACACTATAACGTTAATAAAGCAAGAGATTTAAACTCATCACCACTAAACAAATAAAGAGGTTGTTTCTTCTCTTTTTTCCTCCTATAATGGGAGTCTAGAGGTTTGTTTTAGTCCATTTTATTGCTAATCACAGAATGCCTAAATTAAGATAATATTTAAAAACAGAGGTTTATTTAGCTCATAGTTTTGGAGATCCTAGGTCAAGGCGCTGCATCTGGTGTCTTCTTGGTTGTAGAGTCCCAAGGTGGTGCAGGGCATCACATAATAAGGGCTTGAGCAGGGCATATGATATGCCTTGTCTATGTCTGTCTATCTCATTTCCTCTTCTTGTAAACCCTCTAGGAGTCAATTGTGAGGGCCTCACTCCACTGACCTTAATCTTAATCACTCCCAAAGGCCCCACCGCTTAATTATACTATCAGATTAAGGTTTCACCCTCTTAATCCCATCACAATAGAAACATGAATTTTGGGGGATACATTTAAACTACAGCAAGGTTGATAGTGCAGGATGTAGAGCTGCTCAACAACATTGTTAAGGAACCAAACTCTCTGGTTTCCTTTTCAGCTATCTTTAGCATCTGACTTTTGTTCTTACAGTTGTAAAGTGGCTGCTTTGCCTCCGTATATTATGTATTTTCCAATCAGGAAGAAAAAGAAACAGCAAATGATGAAAATACTGGATAGCTGCTAGGCATGTTTTCTATCTTCCTAGAATCTCTATCCAGTAGTCTTCATTTCATTGGTCAGAACAAAGTCACAAGGCTATTGATTGTGACACAACAAAATCAAGTGTTCGATCTTTTCAGCTGGGTACAGTACCACTACACACAAATTCAGGGGAGACTGAATAGGGCAAGCAACTGCCACATCTGCCACCCAATCCCAACTTCATCTTCTAATCTCTTGACTTCTTTTTCAAGACTCCAGCCATCTTTGCCCCTCAAATATACCTTCCTCATTCCTGTCTCTTGATCCTAGCACTTGCTGTTCCCTCTGCCTGGTCTTCTCTTCTCCAAATGGCTGCATGGCTCATGTGGGAGCATCATTTAGAGGTTGGCACAAATGATCAGCTCCTTCGTGGACTTCTGGGCTCCCTATACTCTTATCCTACCTTGGGCCACTCTCTGTATTTTAGCTTATTTTGTGTTTGTTCTAGGCTTTGTTGCTTGGGAAGAGGTTTTTGCTATAGGGTGTGTGTACGTTCGTCAGAAAGACAGACAGAGAGATAAAAAGCAAGAAATCATCCCCGGGTGGATGGCCACGCCACAATCCCTTCTCCTCCATTCTCCTCTCAGGATCTTGGGCACACACACGCACGTGCCCGGTGTGAGTTTAAGCCACTGGGTCCAGGACTCAACTACATAGGAGTTCAGCGACATAGCCATTACACTAACTGCTGATCCCTTCATAGCATTGATATTTTACTGCTTTTCACTTATGTACTTTTTGTTTATCACCTCATAATAATGAAAGCTTCTCTGTTTTTTCCCTGCCACATTCAGTGCCTTAAAGAGTGCCCTGCACAATGCAGGGGTCCAGTTAATAGCTTGATTCTTTTACTATGGAGAGATTTTTGCTATAGGACCTATGCACTCACCAGAAAGACAGAGACAGAGAGACAGAAAGCAAGAAATCACCTCCCATGGGGGATGGCCATGCCACAATCCCTTCTTCATTCTCCTCTAGGGATCTTGGGCACACACGCACATGCACCTGGCATGATTTTTAAGCCACCAGGTCCAGGACTCGAACTGCAGTCGACTACATGGGAGTCCAGCAACATAGACATTATGCCAACTGCTGGTCCCACTAGCTTGATTCTTATTTAGTGTATGAATTTGTGGTTTTCCTAGCCTATCCTAACTTGTCAGCTCTCTCTTTACTATATTTGTACCTGCTTTTGACTCGATAATGAGTAATAGCATAAAATGCTGCTTAATTATTTTTAAAATTTTTAAATTACATTTTCTATTTTCTTAAATTTCCATATCATTTAGTTGACTTTTGTAAGCATGATTTTCTAGGGTCATGAAATGTTTTTTAGAAAATAATTTTAAATTGTTCAGTATGTCCACTGAACTTTTGATTCCCTCATCACTTATAAATCTCTGCTTTTAACCATTCCAAATATTTGTGAAACTAGTGGGATTTGTTTCACATTTTCTGAGTGACTCTTTTTATATTCTAAGGACTATTATTCAGAATTAGTCCATATATTTTCTATTGTAAGATGCAAGAACATATATCATAGAATTCCTTTCAAACATCTCTAGAAGTCTTCCTGCAGTAAACAATTAAAACATTCAACCTTTATATATTGCTATCGCACAAATCTTTATCTTTGAATACAAATATTTTGACTACTCATGTTTTGTTCCTGATTCAAACTTGGAAGATATAAGTGACCTTAATGTGACTTCCCTTATTCCATCTATTTTTTGCATCCCGTAATACATTTTGGAAAGTATTATGTAAGGACTCAATTTTCCTTATCCCAAAGATTTAACGTTTATTGTGTTTAAATCTTCTAAAGATTTTTTGGGAGCATAGATATTTCCTTTACATTCATTTTTTCTGCTGCAGGGACAAAAAACTAGAAGAGCATCAGAAAAAAAAAATTAAAAAGAAAAAATAAAGCTCTAAGCTTAGAGCTTTTTCTTTTTCCCTTATGGGCATAAATGAGAACCTTTTCATGACCAATCTTCTAAGAATTCATTTTTCTTTTCATTCTAACGTTACTGAATAAGGTTGGGGAGCTTGGATTATCTGGGCAAAGTAGAAGTAAAAATAGTGCCACACTTAGGTATGTCTTTCTTGAAAAGCTTGAGGCATGGGACATTATTTTTTTAAAAAGTCATCAAATTGTCCCATCCCTAGAGATTCTAAAGAGACGAGGGCATTTGGATATACTGAGAAAGAATTAAACGTGTGGTCACAATGGATTTTTTTATATGTGACTCAAAAACTTGATCTTTCTGGCCTTGAGAACTAGTTACTAGTGATCATACATAATCTGTCATCACAGCTACATCTCCAGCATCCCCTACCCATGATAAGTGCACGGCTGCCACATTGATGGCCTCAGTTTTGCATCAGCCCCAGTTCCATCCTCATGCACAGTGACAGGAGACACAGGCAGATATCTGGTGAACAAGGTAAACTGTTTCAGTCAATTACAGAACATCATTAGCGACATCCCAAAGAAAGAAAGTGGTTGTCAAATTCTAGTGTGTGAGAGAATCACAGTGAGCTTGTCAAAAATGCAATCATTTTTCCTGTTCACTCGATTTTCACTGAATGAAATTGGTGTGCATGGATTACCTGGGTAAAGCAGAAAATAGCACTAAAGTAAGATTGGCTATTTGATAGGTGAAATGTGGAACCTGGAAACTTATATTTCACAAGTTCTTCAGGGGATTTTGCTATAGATTATCTATAGGTTACACTTTATGAAAAACCACCCCAAATTATTTAAATGGGCCAAAGGGAGGAACATAGCTCATGCCTTGACAATTCAGACTGATCTCAAAAATTGGAACCAGCAGTTGGCATAATGGCTATGTCGCTGGACTCCCATGTAGTCAACTGTGGTTCAAAGCCCCGACCTGGTGGCTTACACTCATGCCAGACACATGTGCACGCGTGTGTGCCCAGGATCCCAAGAGGAAAATGGAGGAGAAAGGATTGCAACATGGCCATCCCCCCTGGGGGGTGATTTCTTGCTTTCTGTCTCTCTGTCTCTCTGTCTGTCTGGAGAGCTCACGCGCCCTATAGCAAAAAAAACCTCCAAAAGAAAAAAAAAAATGGTGTTAGCAGATACTAGATTGCTGAATGGAAGGGGGAAAAGCACAGATAGATGAATGAAATGTTTTATTCACTAGCATTTGCAGAGGGAATGGAAAATGAAAGAAGCAATCCCTGCCCTAAGAGTGCTTGGTCTCTTCAATACACAAGCAGCCTCCATGACCAGTGGACAGTACATATACTGTTCTCCATTCTAATGGAGAACAGCCAGGGATGTGGGGAGGAAGGGAAAGAAAAAAAATGAGCAGGTAGGCTGTCCTAACTACTATAGTAATGGAAGCTCTATATGATCTACTTGGCACTGAGTCAGACCTCAGAAAGGAGATGACATTTGAGGAATGAACAAGAATTACTTAGTGCATAAGGTGGGAACATTGCAAGGAGCAGAAGCAGTCAGCACCAAGTCACAGTCAGTCACTTCCAACTCACTTGCCCTAGGACTGGATGCAGGAAGAGAAATGGCGGGAAACATTTCCTAAAGTTGCCATCAAAGCCATTAATGTTTTTCTTTTAAGAAAAATTATATAATTTCTTACATCTAATTGTTGTACCTCTTTGTGAGATACGATATGGTTTTTTAAAGCATGCATGTAGTGGGAGATAATCAAATCAAGGATGTTACCATAATCATCATCCTAAATAAAGAACATTCCACTATGTTGTGCATCTTCGATTTTCACTCTAGTTTTTTTTTCC
>NW_006160045.1:738758-808060 GCF_000334495.1 Tupaia belangeri chinensis
AACAGTTTATCTCACTGTTTAAGTTGTGATTTGCAGTATGGTACCATCTTTGCCACGCTGATGTTCGTAGTGTGAAAACTACTGTGATTTAGCCTCAATATTTGCAGGCAAGTGTGCATGCTAGATCTGTCTGGGTTCCTGGTCCTCTATCTTTGAGGTGGTCATTAAGTTGATTATCAGACAGGCAGTTGCTCTGGACGGCTCTAACAAGCCCTGGAAAGTGACTATAAGTATTTCGATTAATTTGCAGAAACAAACTGCATGTACCTCTTCCCATTGCTCCACAGTTACCTTTCTCTTTGCCTATAAGCAAGCTGCACAGTGTTTACAGAACTAAGGGGGGAGGGGTAAACACATGTGAGCAAGGGTCATCCCCCACACCCGTGTTTATTTAACTGATTGTTTCACCACCAGTGCTTTGCACTTGGATGACATAAAACAAGGGGACAAATGATCTTTCTAGAAAATTTATAGCACTTTGTCTTTTGTTCACTAATTCAATTTACTTGGCATTTGTTTATGAATTTTGTTAGATATGATTTTTGTTTATCTCTCTAAGTCAATCAGCCTTTTGAAATATGTACACCAGAGAAAAGAAAAAGTGTTGAGCTAAGAAGAGAACATTTTTAAAAAATGCATCTCTCTGCTCACTCACTCATTGGTCACAGTGATAAGATCAGGAGAATCATCAGATGTCACCTAAGTACATGTCAGCTAAGTATAGAAATTGAGGATAGGTGTTTAACAACGTTTATAGCAATTTGACAAAGAAATAAAAAAATTAGGGCATGTGTGCTCACCAAAGAGACAGACAGACAGAAAGACAGAAAGCAAGAAATCACCCTCCACCCTGGAGGTGATGGCCACGCCTCAATCCCTTCATCTTCATTCTCCTCTCAGGATTGTGGGCATGTACACGCACCCGGCATGATTTTCAGTCATGGGTCAGGGACTCAAACCATGGTTGACTACGTGCAAGTCCAGCAACATAACCTGTATATCATCTGTTGATCCCTTAAAAACAAATTTTAAATTGAGGCTTATATTTTCAGCTTTTCCCATTTTTGTTTTTCTAGCAAATAATTTTTATTGGATTTTACAAAAACATAAGAGATGAGAACATAAAAACAGTCAGTTCATCACCACAAATGATTCAAGATGCCCTTATCCAAGGTAATCTTCTGGTTTTCCATAAACCCATAATAATAGTAATTACAACATTAATTTACAGTTGCACAGTACTTTATGTTTTTCAAATGTTCTCCTGGCCTGACAGCAATGTTGTTAATTATGAATCTCCATTTTTACAACAGAAGACAGTCATCTCCACTGAGATGTGAGTGAATCACCCAAGGTCACACAGCAAGTTCGAGGCAGACCTAGGAGCAGGGTCCATAAATCCACCTTATCCCAAGAAAGCTTTGTCCTATCCTACCCTAACTCAAAACCATCACTGACAAAATAAAACTATAGAACCATTTTTTTAAATCTAACAATAGAAAAATAAATGTTTTTAAATTTATCTGGGGCAGGATTCAACTTGGAGGCTAAAAATTCTTTCCCACTTATACATCAATAACTCACAGATCTCCTTTCCTAAATTCTACAGGTGGGAAAACAGAGACCGGAAAATATAAATGCTACTTAGCAGAGCCAGGGCTAGACAGATGCTAAGTCATCCCACCCAGTGTCTTTTGCACTTTTGGCACTGCCTCTCTCATTCATTTATTCATCTCATTCACTGATGGCTGCTGTGCACTCAGGGCTCCCCTTTGTGTTAAGGATACAAACAAATGAGAATCCCAGCTCTCTCATAGCTTCTCACATTCTAGTAAGGAACAGATAATAAATACAAAATGTAAGTAAATTAAGCATTGTGCTAGACAGTGATAAGTACAATGGAGATAAGAGGAGGATGGGGAATGTGAGAGGCAGAGGAGCAGCAATTTTAAGTAATCATGGTAGACATCATTAGAGTAGGCATTTGCTGGAATATATGTATTTATATCCTATATATGCATATATATCTTCTTAGATAATGTATATTTACTTATTCAAAGTTTCTCCAGAAAGTCATCACTTTTGCCAATAATGGGCCTGCATCAAGAGCAAAATCATAGTTTACTAAATTTCACAGGAAATAAAACCTTTGAGACCAGAGACTTTGAAGATTTAAATGCCCTGGAGAAGTCAATGCTATGTCTTGTTCCTGCCATCATCATGACTCAGGGGCAGAAATTAAAGACAGCAGATGCACCTTTTATGATTAATTAATGAGTGTTTATGCTGTGTCCCTAATATGCCCAGATCTGTGCTTGATTTGTGGAGAGAACAAAAAGACGATATTTGGTTTTGTCTTTTGGGAGTTTACAATCTAGCTTGGATAAGAAAAAATAACAGTTGAGGGATTCCAAGAGCCATTTGGGATTAAGGTAAGCAGAACTGCAGTAACATGGATCAAGGTACATTGAGCAGGTTGTTTACAAAGGTCCTTGGTACAGATCTCCTTATTGAGCAGTGCACTTTTTATGGGACCAAAGAATTTTCCTACTAAGGAATTCTACTCTCCATCAAGTAACAATGTAAGAAACATGGTGTAATATCATTCTTTCTCTTGTAGTTAATTTTTAGTAGGGAAAAAAATAGTATTTCTCATGGATAAGAACTGAGACTAAAAACAGAAAAGTGAGTAAGAAACATCAAGAAAATAAAAGCATAGCAATCTTTTACAGTATTGGGCGTTATTTTAATTAACAAATGAAAAGGCATGCTTCAGTAAATGTGTACTATTTTTGTTCCTTTGGCTGAAAGAGTATCAATCTTGAATATGTGTGTTCTTAAGATCTGTCTATTTTGGGGAGCTTGTACTACATGCCACAAAGAGGATAGTGACTTATTGTGGATTTATGAAGAAAGTCTATAAAATTTTATTTTATTGTACTTAAAACAACAGTCAGGGAATTCATCCCACCGGATGGTAGTAACAGCCTTTTATTGCATCAAAGTTGGTGGTAGCTTACAGAGGGAAAAATTGGCCTTCTATGGTGTGTAACTTCATGACCTAAATGAAATGAGATAGATGATCCTCTCGGGTGCTTTTTTTTTTTTATTGTTTTTTTAAAAAAGAGAGAAATAAAGAAAGTACTAGCAAAACTCACTGTTTCACAGTGCAATGCCATTTGTACTGCTGAAGTGAGATCATGTTACGATGACTTAGACTTACACCTTTAAACCAACTCACAAAATGATCATTTCTAGAATTACTTTAAAACTCCTTAAGTTATATTTGTAAGAAGTCAACTATTGGGGGAAAACAGATAAAGCAATGGCTACAAGAATGTTTGAGGAATCAGTCATTCTAAATAGCTAAGCTAGAGCTAAGGTTTATAACTTTAAGCACCTGAAACTACGAGGAGACTGCAAAACATTTACAGAAAAATGGAATTAAAGTGCAAGCTTATCTTGGTGCAAAAATACATTTTAAAATCCACACATAGTTGTTTCCTAATACATATTTTCTAAGAACATTTTATTTTGTCTTTTCTTTTTATTTTTTCCAGAGAGATTTTTACTATAGGGCACATGTACTTGCCGGAGTTAGAGACAGAAAGTGAGAAATCACCCCCCAAGAGGGAAACAGCCATGCTCCAATCCCTTCTCCTCCATTCTCCTTGTGGGATTTGGACACGCACTCACACGTACCTAGTCTGAGTTTTAGCCACCAGGTCTGGGATTCAAACTGCAGTCAACTACATGCGAGTCCAGCAACATAAGCATTACCCCATCTACTGGTCCCTCTAAGAACATTTTCAATATCCTTGTATTTTTATTATTTTAATTTTTTGATAGAGATTTTATGTACTTAGCCAGGGGAAGCCTGTGCTCTCTGAGTATTATGTCTCCATTTTCAGGACATTTAACTCACTCTCCAGAAATTACCGTTATTCACGTCTGTGTGCTGTCCCAGTAGATCTGCATACACTCCTTGGGAACAGAAACTGTAATTCCTTCTCCTTGGGTTCACACAGAGTAGAGATAGATACTTCCGTGGAACTAGTAGTGCCCTCCCCATTACGACTACAGTATCTTCCAAAGGATTCTCTCAATGAGGAATTCAATCATTCTAAACATCTGTTATTGAGCAAGACTACAACAAGACTACAACACAGTGAATCTGCTGAGTCTCAATGAGGATTGTAGGGCTGTGTGCCTCTATGGTAAATAGTCTCAGATGCTGTCGGCTTTCAAATTCCTATTTCAAGTTTTGGAGTTTTAGCTATTTCTAATCTGGGAAATCAAATCATATTTTTTTTTTTTTTAGAAGCTTTGACATAGTAATGGCTTTCCAGTGAGAGTATCAGGAGTTAAAAGGGCTCAGTGAGTAAAAATAGGAGTTTTAATGAAAGGTTTTTGTGAACTCACTCTTAGCAACTCAGGATGCCTCCCTCCTATCTCTTTAACTTATTTTTTGTTCTCAGTTATGTACCAGAGAAATAAGGTTATTGACTATATAGTTGAAATATTTAATTTTCCTCTTCTAAAAAAATCTGTAGTTACATAGGTTAACACATTCCTGAAATCAAGTCCCTTAGCAGGTACATATTTCCTGGAATTCATGGATTCTACACACCTATAAACTATTGGAAAAATAAAAGTCAAATTTTAATGTGACATAATACTTGGCCATTAACTAGATATCAACAAGTCTTCAGTCTCTTTACAGAACAGAATTGGCCTTTAATGATGTAAGTATTTAATCTTTCTGAAGTATTTAAATCACTTTAAGTAAAATGTCTTTGGTAGACACATTGGGGTTCTATTGTTAAATTTAAAATTCAAAAAATAATAATGCCAGCTCAATGGCACAGCAGTGATATGCTGCTTAAGTGATGCTGGATCCATAGGGAAGATCATGGGTTTGGTTTCCTGGATGACCTGTAAACATCGGTTGTGTGTATCCAGACCCTGGCTGCAGGGCAGAGATCACAGTGTAAGACTTTGTTGAAAGTACTTGGCTCTCCCCTTCTCACTTACCTGAGAATAAACTTAAATATTTTTCCCTGTAAATTATTTAATACGTTGAACATTTAATTCAATATTCATAGAAAAATGCTCCCCAAAACAATAATCTTAATGTTAAAAACAATACTCATTAAAATATCTGTTGTGACATTTGGTGGATATTTTTCTTTAGTTTCAGACATCAACTTTGAAATGTTTATCTTTCTTCTTTTATCTTAACATTATTTCTAAATCAAGTGAGTTAACATTTCAACACTGTGCCTACCAGTATGCCTAAAAAATCATTTAAACGTGTCAAAATGACCTCAGATTCTTGGCCGTAATTTTTATTCATGCCTTTATGTCTCCTTTCTTGGGGGAAAAAAACATATTATTTTATTTTGACAGTTAGGCTTACCGTATTGTGTTGTAGACTATTTTTCAATGAACTATTTAAAATGTTTAAATTAGATGCCACTTAAATTTTTGTTTGTTACCATAAATAGCAGATTAAAAAGAAGCAAGTATTTCCCCCCAAATTTAAGCACTACTTGTAACATTGTACATTTTAAGCCCCTTATGATATGATCTAATTTGGTCCTCATAATGACCATTCATAGATATAAGATATTGTGAGATCTTTATCAACTTATCTGTAATACTAAACTCTCAAATTTTATTGGGTTCTAAAATTGGCCTCTTGAATTTTCTTATCCTATATATTATTCATTTTTAGTGTAAATGTCAGGGGCCAGAGAAAAATAAACTCACATTCTGCCATTTGGTATAAAGCAAGGAATCTAAACCAACATCATTAGTGTAGATAGTATTTGTGGTAAGCACTGCAAATACTGAGGATGTTTTTTAAAGTTGGAAGAAAGGCCTTTTGCTTCCCTTATGGCCTTCCTTTGACCATTTTAAATTTCCTTAGACTTTATTAAAGTACATCAGTTATGTAGTTAAGAGAATTTAAATTAATGTTTGTAATAAGAATTTGGCATTATTCTGTAAAATATATATTAAAAAACTGGTCATTCCAATAAATGCTTGTGATTTTCTATAGCAAGTTTATTTTTTAAAGAATAGCAGCTTTTATAAGTTACAAAAGTAATGAAAGTTGTATTTCTCAATTTCTAATATGAAATTAATCTGTAATGAGTAGCCAGCATCTCTGATTTCAGGCATGCCTTAATTATAATTTAAAATCATTTGTTATACATATTAGTCTAGAAAAATTTGAATGCTGCTGGAAAACATAAGGTTGCCTCTCCTCATTCACACCTCAACTTTTCATAACTCTTTTTTCTGTTTTATTTCTAATAGTGAAACAAAGCAGAGAACATTAGGGGAAAAAACTTTCCCTTCACAATTGTATTTTTACCTGATCATTTTCTAGTAACTGTTCCTTATTCAATGCTAAATTACCATGAAAAACGTCAGGATTATAGATGAGACTTAAAGGAATATATAGATTGAATATATTAGGACTCAAAGAGGTAAATCAATTCCTAATTCTTAGTATATCAAGGGCCATCTGTGGTGCGACTTGACAGGCACATCTGGGATTGTAATTTCAGAGAGGAAGAGAGGAATAAGAAAATGCATCCATTGTGTGTCTGAGTATAAAGGACTTCTCTAGTCTTTTTAGAAAAGGTGCACTTTTTCAAACATTTTCTCTTATGTAGAGCAAGCGAATATCCTAAAAGAGTTTGCAACTCTTAAGAAAGTAAGAAGAGAAGAAGTCCGACAAGTTCCTTTAAAAATGTTTTACATGTTCTATACAATAGCAGACCAGGAAAAATGAGAGCCCCGAAGCTTTGAACCCAAGAGAGATAAAACCGGGACAAAAGGAAGCCAAACTGGATTTTAAGGAAATGAGATTTCATATGAAGAAATTCAGCCCACTCCCTGGATAAGTTTCCTATGGCTGCAGTAACAAATGCTTTCTTAATGGCTTGAAACAACACAGCTTTATTATCTTAAAGGTCTATAATTTAGAAGTCTAGAATGGATCTCGCTGGCCTAAAATGAGAGTCAGTAGACAGCTGCAGTCCTTTCTGGAGATTCTGGAGGATGCAATTTCCCTTCCCAGTTTCTAGGTGTTGCCTGCATTACAGGGCTCACAGCCTTTTTCATCTCCAAAAACAGCAATAACCAGCCAGGTCTTTCTCATTGAATCATCCCTGACTCCGGGTGCCTCCCTTTTCTACATTTAAATGACCTCTGTTAGCTTCCTAACAAAGTACAAAGACTGGGTAGCTTAAACAATAGAAAAGTGTTGTTTCACAGTTCTGTAGGTTGAAGTCTGAGGGCAGGGTTGGTGCCATCTGAGGGCTGTGAGGGAAAGGTCTGTTCCAGACCCCTCTTCTTGGTTTACAAATGGCTGTCTGTTCCTTGTGTCCTACACCATTATCCTCTATACTTGTCTGTGTACAAGTTTTCCCTTTCTTATATGCACACCAGTCATAGTCTATTGGGGCCCACTCCGATAACATCACTCTAACTAGGTTACCTCTACAAAGACCCTATCTCCAAATATAGCCACATTCTGAGGTACTGAGGTGAGGCCTTCAGCACAAGTATTTGGGAAGGACACAGTTCAACCCATAACAGTACTATTGTAATTACCGTGGGCCTACTTGGATAACCCAGGATAACTGCCTTATTTTAGGTCAGCTGATCAACAGCCTTAATGCCACTTGCTACCTTAAGTCCCCTCTTGCTCTATTATAAATTCTGGAGATAAAGATATGGGCATCTCTAGAATAGAAGGCTATTATTCCAACTATCACACCCACTTCGTTTTTTTCTCCTTATTTAATTTCAAATATTAGAATACATAATGTATTTGTTGTACATTGATGCCTCAGATATTTTAGATAACTGATCAAAGGAGAAACTGCTGTTTCAATATGGGGCGAACAACTGGTAAATGTCAAGAACCAATATACCTTTGGGATTACATAGATGTTTTTACAAAATATAAGGATAGATATAATACTTGTAATATTTTGTTTTATTTATTTTTTTTAGATTTTTATACATTTATTTATTTATTTTCATTTCATTTTCTTCCATACATTCAATCACATTATTATTTGTCTTACAAAATGGATATTTCAACAGGTGAACATTTCTCCCTAGTACTGTTGATAAAACTACGAAATATCTTCAACAGATAATGCCACACCTCTTTGTGCCATTAATGCTTTGCCTCTCTGTCCCTCCCCCAAATGTCCTTTTTTAGATCCTCCTCTTTCACACACACTATATCTGGTATTTACATCTATATACTGTGTTTCTATATCCTTTAGACAATTAGTTTCAGTCATAGAGTGTAGACACTCGGTATATATTAAGTGGGGACATACAATGCCTCTCCTTCATAGCATGGCTTGCTTCACTCAGCAGTAAGTCTTCCATATTATTTTAAATGATTAAAAACTTAAATAGGTGTGGATATATGCCAAAAGCCTTACAAGATTACTTTATGCTTTATGTTACTACTGTTACATCTAAAAACCAGACAATGCTGAAAAAACTTATGGTGTTAATACCTCATACCATATCTCTTAATAACAAATTAGTAACTAATTGCATCAAACTGTAAGTACACTATTTAATAAACTTTACTTTCAAAAACATTCTTGTGGGGAAGAAGACAGATATGTTCTCAAATGTCTAAAAGGAGACAAAAATCTATAATCAAAATGCAAAGTTCATATAAAGCCATTATATAAAAAAAGAAAACTAGAACTAGATTTTTCTTTCAGAAAATATATTCCAAATAAATTGAGGTTCAGTAAATCATGTTTTCTCATTTTGCTTGTTACATGGAAAAGCTACACTTCACATTTAGTAATTTAAAGGCCTGATTTCTGATAAATAATAATTTTATTGAAAATAAAGTCATAAAGTATGAACAGCTCACAAGACCTGGGAATGTCCTGTAGAAGCTGTAGTTTCAGGTTTGGATTCAAACAAAAGAGCAGCAGCACCACTCATAACAGTCTCCCTGTATGTGACAGATAGCCACAACTATTTCAAATAATGCTACAAGGTAAGGAGGAAGGCTATTCAAATGTGGAAACTGGAGTGCAGAGAAGTTAAGACTTATCCAAGGCCAAACAAATTATAGAGACAAAACTGGAATTTGAACCTAGGGTTTTGGTTTTATTTTCCATTTTTCTTTTCTTTAGTTTTAATTGCCAGAGGGTAGCATATGTTAACCAGAGAGAAAGAAAGTGGAAATACCCCATATACACAAAATGGGACATGGTCACACTGCAGTCCTTTCTCCTCGATCTCTCCATCTGGGGAACTTACACACACACACACACCTGGCTTGTTTTCAAGTCACCAGGGCTGAGATTTTAAGTGGGGTCAGCCATGTGGGATCCAGCTTCTGTGCTATATTGCTATTGGGTCAGTCCTTGAACTCAGGTTTTCTGACTGCAAACCAATGCTCTATTTCATGCTGCTTCTTTGGATCAGAGAAAAACATATTATGTGGATGTTTAATCTCTTTAATTGCAGGATATGCTTTTAATTGGAATGTGTAACTCTAAGCATAATATATATTCAAATTAGGTATTCTCTTTAAAAATACCCAGCTTCAATATTAATAGCTATATCCTGAGCCTCCTACTTTTGGGCAATGTATTTTAGAAGGGGTGTACATCCCATGTTTTAAGTTTTATTTCCAAGAGTTGTCATAATTGTGAATTTTCATAACTAATTTTGCTCTATTAAAACACTTAACATTTTATGAGAAGAACTTTTTCTGTTGTTTTATCCTTTCAATTTTCATGGTAAGCCCTTTGCACTAAGGGAATGAAACAATAGAAAGTCTTCTCTTTTTTGGGGGGGAGGTTTTCTTTTTTTTTTTTTTTTTTTTTTGCTATAAGGCACGTGTGTTCACCAGAAAGGCAGAGAAAGACAGAGAGACAGAAAGTGAGAAATCACTCCCCAAGGAGGATGGCCACACAGCAACCCCTTCTCCTCCTTCCTCCTTTCAGGATCTTAGGCACACACACACACATGCCCATCATGAGTTTAAGCCACCAGGTCCAGGACTTGAACTGCGGTCGACTACATGGGAGTCCAGCAACATAAGCATTACCCCATCTACTGCTGGTCCCTTTCTTTTTTCTTTTAAATTTATTTATTTCTTCCAGGAGAGAGAGAGAGAGAGAGAGACAGAGAGACAGAGAGACAGGTACTCCTGGACCGTGTGTGTATCAAGATCTACCCAGCCTAGATCACAGGCAGGCATGTGTATGCACCCAGTGTGCCCAGGGACTCAAGCCCAGGACCTTCCCATGTGGAGCCAGTTAGTTGCATTATCACTGCATCACCTCCTGGCCCACTAGTTTCCCATTTTAAGCATATAGGGGTATTTAGAAATATGCTCTAAAGTTAATAGGATGCTTATTGGCTGACATGCTCTTTCCAAAAGTTATATTGGGTGTTAGTAATTTAGTAATTTAGGTCATTTAAAAACAGGTTCGCATCTATGCTTTAGGTCCAGATAAGTCTAATATCTACTGAATATAGTAGAGTTTTAATAATTGATGTGTTACATGAGCACTGAGTTACTTTTCCAGTGTAAAATTTTTTCATTTTCTTTTCAACAAATAAAAATTGTATGTATGTAAAGGGTATAACTTAATATTTTGTATACATATATATTGTGAAACAATCAAGCCATTTAGCATGTCCATTGCTTCACATATTTATCATTTTCTTTCTTTATGTGTGTGTACGGGGGTATGTGTAGAGAAAGCACTTAAAAATCTGTGCTCTTGGCAAATTTTAAGTATACAATACATCATTTTTTAAAGTTTATTTCTTCGGTGAGCAAGAGAATTAGAAAAAGACAAAAAATGAGGAAAGAGCCAGAGATAGCACCCCAAACAGGGTCTTGACACCGCAGTCCCTATCCCACTTTCAGCCAGCCCACTTCATAGGCACACGCATGCCCAGTATACTCAGGGGGGTCTCCAAACTTGACTTGGTAATCTTGCATCCTAGTCCATTATTGTATTGCTTATAGAAATACATGCAACTGGGTGATATATAAAGAAAGAGAGCTTTACTTAATTCTCAAATATGGCAGCTAGTTAGTCTAAAGGCATAAGGATGGCCTACAAAATGACTGTTGGAGCAGACAAGATGGCCAGTGTACGCAGAGAGAACTGCAGGCAGCTTTCTCTTTTATAACAACCTGCCCTTGCCAGAAATAACAATATTAATCCATTAATGAGGCCTTGCATCCACAGCCCAATCACCAGCCACTAAGACCAATTCCAAAACACTAGCCTTTGGAGAACAAACCATTATCTAAATACCATAACACCTTCCCACGTGGGATTGCCTTGCAGAGTGTCGGGCTTTACTGCTGCGCACCATCTGGCCCTGAAAGTTCAGTATTTTTAACTGTAGTCACATCACTGTATATTGGATCTCCAGAGCTTAATTCATCTTGCAAAACTGAAATTTTCTTGCTCAAAGGGTATAAAATTTTAGTATTAACTTTTTTGCAATATGCTCTTCAATAGTAGATCAACATCTTTTTTGAAAAGTATGATCATTCAATTTTTAAGTTGAGAACCATAACCAGGACATCTTTTAAAAATAGCAGTGGAATTTTCTCCAACTATAAAAAAATTAGATAAGGCAGGTAGCCCCTGCTATAGTTATGAGTAGTAATAAAGTCTATTCTATTGAACAACAATAAAAGAACCCTTTTAATCCAGCTCTTTGTTGACAGGACTATGGTATCAGATTTTAAAAATAATAATAATTCTTTAAAATAATTATAGTAAGTAATTCTTTAAAAATATTTTTTAGAAAGAGAAATCATCTCTCATATTGATGTTTTCTAGGTTTGGAGGGGGAAAGAAAAGGAGCAGGAATTAGTAATCTGCAATTAACCTGCTGTCTGGTGCACTTCTCATTAATCAGAGCACTCTCCACTGTAACTGATGTGGTGGAGCTGCAGGGCTATATTTCTTCATTAGTGCTGGTTGACTTGTTTTTGGTTTTTTGTTTCCCACTGAAAAAAAAATAATGGGTGATAATGAAATGGTACCTGTCTGGGATTGTCCCTTGTTATCCGGTGTTGTATAGTGAATCCACTGCAATCTTTGGGATTGCTATCTGTATTATTGGAACATGGTATTTACTGAATTGAGGAGGCTGGACTCAGGAAAATGAGGTCACACATATTTTGTAATCCATTTATATGCATGAATATAAAATATACATTGTCTTGGATATAGGAGAAAAAAGTCTTTTTAATAGAACTAAAGAGAAAAAATGAGGTAGTTTCTTTCCCCAAATATCCATGCCCTATGTTGTCATTACGAAATAATGACTGACAGCTGCCCAGAGGGTTTAGTCTCAGGAAAGGCTAATAAATGGTCGAAAGAAAAATAGCTCATTAGGAGTTAGAAAGCAATGACTTTTTATATCCTACAGCCAAATTTGTGACAAACATGATTATTGGCCTTACATTTTCCAAATGGGCTTCCTTCTTTCATTACGAGACAGGAATACACACTACTGCAAGTCAGCATATCTTACAGATGATCCCAGTTGAGAACTGATACCTGTAAATAGCTTGGGTACTCAGAAATGTACTAACTTCAAGAACAATATTTCAATCGCGGTCATTCCCTCCTATGTGAAGGTCATGTTCTCAAAAATCCCTGTGGGAGTGAAATTGCAAGTTGAGAAACTATCACTGTGGACAAAATGAGGTTGGAGATTACAGTCAGAAAGACCCTATAAGAAAGAAGCTTATACTTGTCACTCATTCAGTCTATGTGTGCATGTGTGAATGTGTGTATATATGTATGCATAGATAATGTACATGAAATAAAGATAATTAACAAAGATATTTTACTCATTTTAAAATTAAAAATACTAGGCATTATAATATTAATTTTCGTGTGTCTTCCTTAGTGCTTTCGAAATATTTCAGAAACTCTCTTCCCTACAATTTCACTGTCATAAATTTTGTTTTGCTCTGTTGCACAGAACATCCATGCTAAAACACTTCTGTGTCTGTTCAGCCATTCAAATATTCAATTCATTTCTCATTCGGTAATGCCTTATCAATAAATGGAAGATACTTCATAATAAAATTAACATGTATTTCAAGATGTAAATGTTCAGATCATACTTCATTAACACAAAAAGATGTTCCCTTAAATTTCCCAAATGCTTCCAAGGGAGCAATATGTATTCTAACAAGCACCTGTAATACCAGAGGCCAACAAACTATGACCCACAAGCATAGAATGGTTTTTGCATTTTCAACTGATTGGGGGAAAAAGTAACAGAAGAATAACATTCTGTGACATTAAACATTGTATGAAGTACAAATTTTAGTGCTCAGAACTAAAGTTTTACTGGAACACAGCTATTCTCATCCATTTATGGATCGTCTATGGTTGTGTCTGTGCTACGTACAACTGCAGGGCCGCGTAGGTAGTTGTGAGAGACTGAGCAGTCCACAAAGTCCAAGGTACTTACCATCTGGACCTTTACAGAAAAAGTCTGCAGGCCCCCCATTTAGACAACAACATCCTCCAATAGCTCAAATCATATATTCTCAGCTCTTTCACGATCATCTCATGAGCAACTCTGTGCCATCAACAACCTTAACCTGCTATAATGTAACTTTTTTAAGTTTACCTATCTATGAGATTGACAGTGAGAGAGAAACAAAAAGAGGCATACCTAACCAGGTCCTTATGCCAGAATTCTACTGTGAGCCCCAGCCAGCCAGAGGTAGATGTATACATGCCCAGAACATACAAGGAGACCTCAGAAAACAAACCCAGCACCTTCCCGTGTGACCTTGGCATTGCAGCGTGTCACCACTGCACCATCACGGCCAGCCTAATATAAAGCAATTCTAAGACAGGATTTTACTGTATCTTCTTTTAGATCACCCCAGGTCAACTTATCCAATTCTTCTGCTTTGGGGTTTTGTCCATTGCCTTACGTTGTGTAATTTAATTCTCTACAATAAAAGTGACTTTTTTTGTACATAAAAATCCACATATTGGGAACAACAGATGGCATAGTGCTTATGTCACAGGACTCCAATGTAGTCGACCATGGTTTGAGTCCTGGACCCAGCAGCTTAAACCTCACCCTTCTCCAAATGTTCAGGGACACGAAGACAGCATTGTTGAGACAGGGAGGTAGTGCTGTTATACTTTGATCAACTCGACTGGGGAGAAATGTTCTTATACTGAAATGATCACCTTGTAAGCTAAATAATGTGATTGAATGTATTAAAAAATATAAAAAAAAGAAACCTCACCCTTGGCACGTGTGCTTGCATGCCCAAGATCCCAAGAGGAGAACAGAGGGGAAGGGATTAGTGCCGTGGCCATCTTCCCTGCAGGGAGTAATCTCTCGCTTTCTGTTTCTCTGTCTCTTCAGTGAGCTCACATGCCCTATAGCAAAAAAACCTCTCTTAAAAAAATACACATATTACTGGCTCTAAAAGAAAAATATAATTATTTTATATTTCCTAATTACTATTACATCAGATTACTTCACTTAACTGCTAAAAATTAGACTCCATCAGACTCTCTAACCATTACCAAGTTGTCCTCACAAGCACCCAAGTAAATTCCATAGAGGCTTCCACCTCTGAACTTCCTGCACCTCCTGAATATGAAAACAGTCCTCTCCCATATGGAGTTGCATATTTTTGAAATGTAATACATAAAAATGTGTTACTATGTACAATTTTGTAAATAATTATAATTTTAATTAGCGTTCTTATTCAAAGATCTAGATCTAAAGTTCTTAAATATTCATTATAATTTAAGATTTACATATAATCATTATACATCCTCATAGGGTCCAGTATGATTTTTTGAAGTGTATATATGGTGTGTAATAAATAAATTGAGGTTATAAACATATTCACCACCTCCAATATGTAACATTAATTATTCTGTGAACATTCAAAATTTGCTCTACTGGTTATTTTGGAAGTATATGCAGAATTGCCAGTGATGTCCTTTACTGTGAAATACAGTTCTAAAGAAAAACAAAGTAATTGAAAATCAGACAACAAAAAGTCTCATAAATTTATGAGAACGGATTTTTTAAAACAAAGATCATCTTTCTAAAAATTTTCATATATTTATTGACTCGTGGCAGTACCTTTTTCATCTTCAATTAAAGAGTTTATTCCAGATTAATTTCACATTTTATTAAAGTCCCCATCATGATGTGTATATAATACCTATTTTTTTCAACAGAGAACTTCACATGTTTTCGTTTGTTAAATGTTTCTTCCCTTTGCACCTCACACCCACCCTCTACCATCCACTCTGCATCCATCCACTCCTCCCTTACAGTCTCTGGTATCTACACTTACTCTTTCTGCTATTGCATCTTCAGATCTTTCAAAGATAATCTTAACATAGCCAATAAAATACAGAAAGATTAGAATTTTTTATATTCAGTTTGCGATTGTCTTACAAAACAGTAAAGAGACATCAACTAGCATTTCTCATAAAATTAGCTACCCTCCCTTTCTAAAACCCATAGAAAATTTTCTGTTCTGAAAACTTTCCATTTTCAGATTTATTTTTTTTGTGGACTTGAATACTTCAGCTTCTGTTTGTCTGTTAAAGATTTAATTATGTCCTTGCAGTTTCAGATCTAGGTCACTAACAATGTTCTACACAGAGCAAGCACAACTGAAAGACATGTGTCTTACACATTTTGTAAAGACTGCTGCTTTTCTGGTCTACCCCCAACATCTTATTTTATTTGACAATTTTGTCTACCCAATAAAGGTGTCTTTAGCAATAACAAAAGAGGTTTTTCTAATGTGGGCGTTTATGAAGTCAGTAACAATATTAGATTCATTGAAAATGACCAAACTCATAGTGTGGCATAAATATTGTGCAGTTTAACTAATAACTCTTTTATTAGTACGCGTTCTTGTCAATCTTTCAAGCTTTGCTCCAAAAACCTTGTCTAAAGCATTTTAACACTGGCCAAGAAATCCTCTTCTGGCGAGGTAACTTATACACTCTTAAAATATGTCTAATAATGATGGCAAAAAGATGAAAAATACTTTTATTTAGTAGACGAAAGTAAATAGCATGCTAACATTTATTTACTAACAAATATTTATTGCTAACTATTTAAAAATCAAGTAATATGTAATGTGAATCTGTCTTTAAGTTGGATCCCTACTCATTAGAGACGCTAAGGAGCATGTCTCATTGTGCCCTGCCCTTTGCTGGAGTGCTATACAAGCCAGTTCACACTGGGCTAGTCACTTCCAGCAACAGAACTGATCCAACGGTGGCAGATACTTTTCAAGAAGTGTCTGTGGTTACTGGCAGTTCATAGTTGAAGAAAAAGGTCTTTGTGGATATTTATAAAGCTCTTTCTTTGTCCTTTGTAACTACTGAAACATCTCAGGCAGTGCTGAATCCTGGAAAGGTCTATCCTTCTATGGACCTTAAAAGTTCCTGCTGCACTTAGGAATACCTGAGAGGGGCTTATTCCTTCACATTCTTGATGAGGAGGCTTTCACAGAATACCATGGATGTTGTGAGAAGAGAGCTGTCATGTTGATTTCAGCACATAACAATCCCCTTTGCTAACTCCTCCTTTCCTCTTTCAATTACACAGACTTCGTGCGCATCACTGAATTAGGGAGCTGTTTAATTCTTTCATAGTTTTAGATGTGCTATTCTTCACCTGAAATGCTTTCTGTTGCCCGTTCCCATCCATATAAATAATGCCTTCCTCATCCTATAAAAAACAATCAAAATGGTTCCAATCTGAGAAGCTGTCCTTTACATTTCTTTCCAACTAACTACTATTTATTCGTTTTACAATTATTTCATATACCATGTACCAGACACTGTCCAGAAGTTTACTCTCACTTTTAATAATCTCAATAATCAGAAGAATAGTGGTTTCACTACTTTCATCTTTAATCTCTCATATTGATCAGGGCTCATCTTGTTTAAAAGAAAGAAAGTGGAGGTTAGCGGCAGTGTGGTGGATAAGGTACTGAACTCCCACATGGTTGACCACAGTTTGAGTCCTGGACCTGGCAGCTTGCTGTCTCACTTTCCCTCTCTGTCTCTGTCTCTCTCTGGTCTAATTAAATAATAATAATAATTAAAATAAATTAATTTTAAAAAGGAAAGTGTCCAACTTTATTCTTCTCCTACCATCTTTTTTTTATCAGGCTTAACTGTTTCTTTTATTTGATTAAGATCATTGGGTTCAGTGATTAATATTTTATTATTAATACTTAAATTAACAAATAATATGTTTACTCCTTGCAAATATATAAATTTTATTCAATAATATAATTAATATAAAGATTTTAAAAATAAAAACAAAGAAACAAGAATAGAGGCTTATTCAGCTTATGGTTTGGAAGTCCAAGGCTCAAGAGACACATCTGGTGAGTGTCTTCTTGTGGGCACAGGGCATCACATGGCAAGGCAGAGCAAGAGCAGAGTGTGAGGTCTGTATGAATTTGAGGGGGACACATTCAAACTGGTATCACCACAATTCATCCCTGTTAAGTCAGACTCTGCTCTCCTCATCCTATGATATAAATATTAACATAATAACTTTATCTGCCATTCTTAGGAATATTACATATTCTTATAAAGAGCGTTATAAAATTGAGAGGAGTGGGGCTGGTTGGTAAAAACACAGCTGGACCCACATGGGGAAGGTCTAAGGCTCATGTCCCAGCACCTCCCTGAACACACTGGGTGTGCACAGGCCAGTGATCTGGGTTAATTAAGCCAGGGGTTGATCATAGCATGAAGACCCTGTTGGGGATGTCTTTCTGTCTCTACTGCTTTCTCTTATGAGAGACAAAAATAAACTTACAAAAATTGGAGTCAGGGCCAGCAGATGGCACAGTGGTTACATCACTAGACACCCACATGGCCAACTGCTGTTTGAATCCAGACCTGGTGACTTGAAAATCACACCAGGTACATGTGCCTGCATGTCCAAAATCCCAGGAAGAGAACAGAATAGAAAGGACTGTACTGAGGGGTGATTTCTCACTTTTCTTCTTACTGTCTCTGTCTCTCCCTCTTTCTCCTGTGAGCACATGTACCCTAATAGCAAAAACCTCTTTTAAAAAATCAGAGTGTTTTCACAAACTATTGCTTCCTTCCCTTCTTTTGTATTTGGTGGAGTTATGTCTTCACTTGCAAGCTTGTTGTGATGGAACAGGTATTGAGAAATACATCTAGATTTTGCTCAGGCCTCCAGTGTTCTCTTCTCCATTGGCACTCAATATAGACACCAGTATCCATGACTTACAAATCCAAGGGGTGAGGAGTGAAGAGAGGCAGGCCAGCGAAGAGGAAGAGTGGAGCAGGCACCACTCAACCATCTAGGGTCATAGGACAATAAACACTTTCTCTACCTCTGTTCTCTCTCCCTTTTCAATAGGGGAGAGTCTGGTAAGAAATCATACCTCAGAACAAATAAGGAGTTATTCATTGACTTTAAAAGAAGCACCTGCTAAAAATACAAATCATTTATTCATATAGGGACCCATAAAGTATACATATTTTATTTTTGGAATTAAATATAAAATGTTATCTATATTTTTTAAAAAATAATTATTTATTTGCTTAATTCCACTTTTTATTTTATATCCCCAGGGGGGATGGCCACACCACAATCCCTTCTCCTCCATTCTCCTCTCAGGATCATGGGCACACACACACACTCCCGGCATGAGTTTTAAGCCACCGGGTCCAGGACGCAAACTGCGGTCAACTACATGGGAGTCCAGTGACATAGCATTATGCTAACTGTTGGTCCCTTATTATAATTTTTTTTTATTTGACCAGACAGAGGGAGAGAAGGAAAGCAATAAAGCAAGGTGCCAGGTCTGAGACTCACACTGCAGTCAGTCACATGAGAATCCAGCTCCTTTGACCACCATGCCACCTGCCAGCCCCAGAATACTTTTTTAATATAATGAAATTCCAGAATGAAGGAATGCAGGTGTAACATGCAAATATTTTAAACATATAGTTCATCACAGCGCATTGACATACTCTCTCCACCCCAAAAATAAAGTAGGGCCATCAAAATTCTCTTGGGGCCAATCATGAAGTACGAAATCAGCTCCCCTCAAAGCGGATGCCAGCATATTCTGTTCACACATCAAAGGGAAGGCAGAAATCTATACATAGCAGTTTGTTCCTATCTAATGTATAAAAGATGCAAGGCAGCACCTCAAAAGTCTCTTAAGGTAGCATTTTTATAAACCAACAAATTCCTTCTGAAGAAAAAGAATTAGTGCTATATATTTATATATTGAATTTTTACATGTACATTTTTTTTGGATTGTGGACTTGAGTTTGCATTTGGAAATAAAATATCATCTATTTGTTATTTTTTTCCTCAGTCATCTATTCTCAAACTGGTGGTGGTATTATTGGTATTATATAAGAGAGATTTTCAGCATTAAATATAAAACAAAAGTGGATTGCTTCTTGGATGTTGATTCTTTGACAACTGAAATTTTCCAATCTATTTTTTCTTTTAAGAAAGTTGCCTCTTACTGGATTGATGGTTAGCTATTCTACATCATTATTAAAGTATATACGTGTGTGTGACAGACAGTATGAAGAAAAAGTAAAAGTACTATAAAGCTTAAGCTTTTAACTATATTAACAAGAAAAGCTACTCTTCAGATAATTTCTCGATGAGTAAAGTAAGTTTAGAGTGTTTATACTATATATCCTAAATATCTCTGTGGAGATGTAATTTAACCTGTTCACAAGATTCTATTTTTATAACCTGTGAGCTATTTCAGTGTGTGACAGCTCATGGAAGGTGGAAGGAATTAAAGAAGAGAATGGTTAGGAATAGGTGTGTAGGCAGGCATAGAGATGGTTATGTATGGAGGGAAGAAAGCAAGGGGGGATGATGGAATAAACTGCAGATTCTTCTGCTGTTCATCAAGAAGGCCGTGTACCTATATTAAGTAGACTCCATAAGGCTAAGCTGATGTAACAAAAACAGACTACAGAGTGGAAGTTTGTTTCTCTTTCAGGAAAGAAAATGAGGCAGCTCTGTTTTATGAAGCCAATCAGGGACATGAGTTCCTTCCAACTTAGAGCCGGTAGAATTGACATAATCAAAGCTGAGTTTGCCATGTGGTTTTTCCAATTTATGGTTCTCATGGGGAAAGTGAAAAAAGGAAGCATGGACCAAGTGATTTTCTTGTGGGCAACTGCCAAAGTTGTACTTGCTATACTGATTCACATTTCACTGGAGAAAACTGAATGTCATGGCTACACCTAGTCACAAAGAAGTCCAGGATGTGTTTTCTAGCTGGACAGTAATGTATCTAAATAAATTCTCTCACAACAGAACAAAAAGAGGATATAACAGGGGGTGGGGTAGTGCGTGGGGGGGAGGGGGAAGGCCACAGGCTGCCATGGTAGAAATGAAGTGTTAGGGCTGACCACAAAAATCCCCATTGTTATACTCTCTCAGGTTTCCTCAGACACACACAACATGATAAACAGCCAGCCTCTTAACCTTCCTTTATATCTTTCCCAAAGAGCACTATCCCTTTAATGTTTTGACTTATCATTATTTATGCTGTGGTGGCTATTTCAAGGTATGCATTTATTTCTTTAAATGCAAATAAACTAAAATTATTTATTTATTTATCTTTTACATGTTCCAGTTAGCAGTCAGGTACTACCTCTTTTAAGTAGATGGGAAAATTCTGGCTTTCACTACATCAGGATCAGAGATCCTTTCTTCAGTTATTTATTTGAGCACTTATTAGGGGCTTTCCAATTTTGTTTTCTACATTGTGGGTCTAAACCTTGAAGAAATAAAGTATATATTGTCTCTATGTTACTGTTCACCTCCAAGATCTGTACCTATTAGGTCAAGTACTATTTTATAATTAGACTTTAGTCCATATCCCAATAGTTAATGCCTTATTTTTTCACATTTTTGAAATAATGAGATCTTCCTTTAAGGAAGAATCTGGCCAAGCAGGAGAAGTCTGTATCTTTTGCAAAATTAAGAATGTCTCTGGAGGAACTAGGCATTTCTCTAATCCGTCAGCCTTCCTCACAGATTCTCAAGGGCCAGTAGGTCTCCGTTTACTCAGAAGAGATGAAAATACTAAATAGCAGATTGCTCACTATTGGTTCCTTTTTACCAGGATCATTTTAAATATTTTTATGGGCATTCAAAATTAAAATTTAACACAATAAGATTATGAAATACTTTTATTCCTACCATTATTTCAAATTTGATTTCTGATTTATCTTTCATGGTACTCCAGAGAAACAGAACAGATAGAACACATAAACCATAAACACACACACACGCACACACATGCATCCACACACGCACATCACATATACTTGAAGCACTTGAAGCTGAAATGTCCTGAGATTGCAGTTAACAAACTGGAGATCCAGGAGAGTGGATAGTTTAAGTACCAGTCCAAGTCCATGTGCAAGTCTGAAATCAGGAGAAGACTGATGTCCTAGCTTGGAGATGGGCAGAAAGAACAAATCTCTTCTTATTTACCTTTTCTGTTGTATTTAACCCTTGAACAGATTTGCCCAAATTGAGAAGCGCAATCTGCTCTACTTCTACTGATTATTTCAAATGTTAATCACCCAGAAATACCCTCAGAGAGACAAGGCATAAGGTTTGACCAAATGTCTGGGCACCCCAGGGCTCAAATTGACATATAAAATTAACTATAACAAGTGACAATTGTCCTTACTCTCTTTAATAAAAGCTCTGAATTGGATCAAGTATGACAAAAATATCAGGTGAGGAAAACATTTCTGCTTTTTTGCTTTTTTTTTTTCTAAAAACAACAACAACAACAAAAAACCCTGGCATTTGGCACTTCAGCTTAAGTGTGATTTGGGATGTATTTTAAGGAAACAACCACACTCCAAGCAGAATTAATATGAGATACTCAGGGCTACTTACCAGGAATAGAATATATACTGCAAATAGTCAGTCTGAGAGAGAGAGCATGTAGTAATTTAGGAAGATCTTATGATTAATTGGATGGTGGCCTTTTTGCCCCTTCTCAGTAGTTTTCCCAGAGTATTAAAGATTTTCTGAGATAACTAGATTAAGTATGATATAAAATTAAAATTTAAGAACAAAATCCACAATGAGTTTTTCCCCTTATTATATATGTCGCAGGCTTTTAGGCTGTATCTCTTGAAAATTATAATGATCCAGATAGTGTAACAAAATCAGTTTAGATAATTATAGCAGAAGTGTGGATTTCTTTTATAGCAACTGGCTATTTTAATTGATCAGATAAGCCTAATAACCAAGCAATTTCCACTTAATTTGTACTGGGCACATAAAATTTCAAAAGCTTTGAAGCATGAACAAGCTCCCTTAAAAATTTTTTAGGATTCTTTGGGAACCTCCTACATCCAAGTTCTAATGGCTTTATCAAGGAAGCCAAACCTTTAGTCATTCATTAAAAACAAAAAAAAAAGTCTCTTCATAGTGCAGTATTGCTTGGCTTCCCTGGCTTTAACATACAAAGTCAGCAACTTTTCTTTTTCTGTTCTTGAGTCTCAGGGTATGAAACCTGGAGTAGAAGAAAATCTACAAAATATTCTTTAGAACCAGAGAGACAGCAACAGAGATAACAACCCCTTATCAACTAATAGTTTTTGGTACTGTAAGATGGTCCTCAGTATGAATTATAAAAATATCAGGGTTTGAAAGGTATCAAAATTTAGCATTAGATGGCTAAGAAAATATCAGAAGGGAGCTTAGCCTATGAAACTACAGATTTGAGATTTATATTTGCCTTCTCATTTAGTGTCTTTGTACACAAAGTGGTTATTGTGGAGAGTGTTTTAATGCCGGACTCCTGGAGTTTTACTTAAGTGAGATAACTATTACTATCGAGAAGCCTGCTAAGAGGGAGAAGGCAGGTATGTGGCCCTTTGATATTTTGGATTTTAACATCATGAACTATTCGAAATGTGACTTCAGTCCTTACATCTGCCTCCATTAGCTGCTGGACTAAGGCAACAACCAAAGTGCTTCCAAGGACTGTTGGCTTGTAGTTCATATAGGCAAAGCATTCTTGTCAGGATAAGTAATGCAGACAGACAAGAGGATGTTTATTTTAGATCATTTGTTCTGACAAGACTGTCGATTTGGAGTTGCTGTAACTGCAGGTTAAGGGAAGAACTGAAAGTGGCTGCAGGCAGATAAAACCCCCTACAGGGGACTTCTGGGGAGGGAGGCCAACATCCTGATGAAAAGTCCTCTCTGTCTGTCTGGCGAGCGCACGTGCCCTATAGCAAAAACCTCTCCCCGCCAAAAAAAAAAAAAAGTCTTCTTGGATTTATCCACAGTGAGACTAAGGAGCAAAAAGGTGAGAGGAGTTAATGTCAAACTACATATATTATATATTTACCATGACAAAATGACATAAGGAAAAAAGCACTGGAAAAAGTGAAGTATGTGAAGAACATATGACAAGGTATTTGTTGCATGTTTTCTGTTCTTACAAGTAGGAGTCAAAGCTAATTCATACATTCATGTTTGAACTCCTGCAATTTTTGTTGTAAGAATTACAAGACTCAGGGAAAAATCAACACTTAAGTTATTTCTTGGTCAGTTGGTGGCACGAATCTCTGAAGTAAGATAAATGGGTTCCGATTCTGAAAAGCAATTATTCTGCAGAAATGATACAGCCATCCCTCCCCTTAGTGTGATGAACAATGTGTTTACTATAAAATGCTAATTAGGCTTTAAAATTATTAATGCAATTATTGTTCATCTAAGGACATAAATCTGACAGCCCCTGAGGACAGGGGCATTGCTCATTTTAAAGCAGCAAGCTTAAAGCACTTTTTTTGCTTACCTATTTGCTTATTTTAAGCTAGATCATTCTAAAAAGGAAGAGGAAAATAAAATATCACCAAGATGCCAGTTATTTGAAAAGGACAAAGATGCTTAGAGCTAAAATAAGAGGTTCTGAAATACACTGACACTTGTGATTATAAGTAAGGCATTATTTTTAGGCCCAATAGGAGCAGATGATAGATTTAAAGGTATATACTGTGGATTCCTTAGTTCATCCTGAAGGGGCATCTTACATGGAGCACTGTCTGCAAGAATTTTGGGGGCAAAAATAAAATTAAAAAGTAGTATGCTGTATTTCCTAAATATAAAAGATTTTGGAGAGGGTCTATTTATATTTCTTATAGAACTTCAAAATTCCATGTACCCAGAGCAATATTGCCATCCCATCCCCACTGCCTTCTTCTAATAGAGTGCTCTCACTCTAGTTTTCTGGAGGGAATAAATCATTTTACTACAAAGATGAAAACCATATTAGAAAGTCACAATCATATGTCTGAAGGAAAAAAAGGGGGTAATTTCAAGAAAGGCAAAAAAAAAGGTTCTAGGGAGGCGATCCAAAAATGTCTGATACCCAATTCATTTCGCCTCTTTGAAAAACTCCATTCAAGTTGTTCATAGGAAATGCTCAGAACCGTAAGATCTTAAAGATAATCAGATGACAGATCCCCATTTTCAGATGTCTGCTGAGCATTTCTTCCTGAATGTCCCATAAGTTCATCACACTCAAAATGTTTAAAATATAACTAATCGTCCCCCTCAAAAGTTGTTCCATCTTCTATAGTCCACATCCCAGGGCATAAGATCGCTCACCAATTCAAATACACTAGAAACTTCAAAGCAGTTCTAACCTTCCTTCCCCACTGCCTCCCAACCTGGTCGCACTTCTGTTAACTGTATCCACAATGTCTCTTGGCTTTGTCTTTTGTCCTTCACCCCCATTTCCTTGCCTATTCCATGTTTAATGGTCACTGCAACAATGCCTCACTGGACTCCTGGGCTTCAGACACATCTAACTCCAATCCATTACCTCATTGCTTTGAGAATTACAAATATCAGTGAATTTTAAAAATATTCCTTCAGAAAATTTCTCATGCCAGTCTTAATGTAAAGCCTTAGATTACATTTTTCTCTAAGGCTATATTCTTCTAAATTCACCATCATAAACAGGCTAACAATATGAAAAGATTATTTAAATTGAAAAATGTTTGCTTAAAATAGAGTAATACCTAAGGCAAAAGGTTAGACTAAGGCTCAGCCACAGTGATGCAAGCAATAGGGTGTCATTGCTCAAGGTAAGGGTCACATGGGAGGCCCAGGTTTGGTTCCTGGACCAACCAAAACAGGCTCAGTTGAGGGTGTACACCTGTAATTCTGGGTAACCAGGAGGTTGAGACATGAGCTTCATGGTATGGCAAGACCCCCACAAAAAAATACCTCTTTCTCTCCCTCTCTTTTCAGCTCTTTCCCCCCCCCTCTCATCAAAAGTAATAATAAATCAATCAAAAGATCAGAACGAGAAAAGCAAGGCCTTTGAAGTTAGGAAGTCTTGGACTGAGTCTTATCTAACTACCTGAGTGAAAACTGGTCAATCCTTTCACCTGCCAGAACCGTAGTCTCTTACTCTATTAACATGGGGCTTATAGTTCCAATTTGGGAATTGTTGTGGGCTTTCAATGAGGTAGCAGACAGGAAGCATGTAGTGTAGACTGACCATAGATAACCCATGACTGCTACTGTTGTTTTACTGGGCATTTCCCAAATATTGTTTTTTCTTCCTTGTCCAAAAACCTGTTTCTGAATTCCAACTTGATGATGATACTGAATTCTAATAAGTTTTCTTTATTCTGGTTTCCTAGCCCAAGTCTGGTGATTAGCAACAAATTAAAAGGCAGAAAAAATGAAAATGTCAAAAAATAATAAATAACAGTGGAGAAACGTAGAGACACCTTAACACGTAAATGTAAGCATTTGAACAGCTTAGGATGAAAGGTCTTTGCTAGCCCAGATGGACCCACCATGGGAAGTACAAACAAACCTGATCTAGTGTGAAAGGCAGATTCTGAACTCAGGCTGCATGAAGTTGAGACCAAGCTCCTCAAAGGGGAGGAGTTATTAGTCTAGAACAAGTTTCTCACACTCTATGGGCCTCTGTTTCCTCGCTATAAAATGAAGATAACCGCTGCACCTATGGCAGAGAGTATTATGTAAGTAGATAGCTAAGTCCATGAATTATTTGCTAAAATGCACTTAGGACAGTGGTTGGCTCACAGAAGCGCTTGTTCATATTATTTCTACACAGTATCAACGATGATGCTATATTAATTAGAAACACTGAATCATCAAAAAGTTCAGTCATGCTCTAGATCCTCCATTTCTGAAAACATGGCAAAACATTTGAGAAGTTGTTCAATCAGAAATGCTGATTGCTAGATGAGCAGCGCTAGCATCCAGCAATGCAATGCTCTGTGATGCTGGACCCACACACGGACGTCTGGCTTTGTGTCCTGGGGTGTTCCTAAGCATGATGGGTGCTCAAACTTGTGTCCATGATCTCTAAGGGTTGGGGATGAGTTCTAAGGGTTGAGGGTGGGTTCTCGTGCTGCAAAAGAGAGTCCTACTGGGAGTGACACTCTCTCCTTCTGTCTCTCATGGAAGAGAGATATAAATAAACATTTAAAATAAATGCACTTCTAAAAAGGTCTGTTTCTTAAGGTAGAAAATTCGTTATTGAAATACTTACATATCTGAAATTCCACTCACAGTAAAAGCCAAATGAGATCCTACGTTAAGATTCTGAAGTGTTAGGATGATGTTCTTTCCAATATTTTAAAAGAAGTCTTCCTCCTCCCTTTACCATGTATTCAGAATTAAGAGAGAGAGGCTATTTTACAGTTGAGCATGGCTAGGGTAGGGCTCAGCCTTAATGGAACTTCCCCGGTTGGAGTGAAGGAGCAGCTGCTGTAGTGGGGAAGAGCTGGACATGATTCAAATGTTTTTAAGTGACAGAAAGATCCCAGGCTTGCAGTGTGTGAGAGTGCCAGAACTCAGAGTAGGGCTTCGCTAGCTCACACAAAAATCAGTCACAGAGGTGTTTCTTACCATTTTTGAAAAGAAACCATAAAAAAGTAGACTTTATTTCTATTCTCTTAATAAAGAGAAGCAGGGGGGAATGGTTTTTGCATTTTCATAAAGGAGGGGTGAAAATGGCTTACAAAACTTTTATGACTGTACTGTCTCAGGCTAATATCCATCTTCACTTTAAGAGATTTTTTAAAACAATAAACCACTCAGAAAATGCTGCATTCAATTTTTAATCCAAAAGCAAATTTAAATTATTTATTGTCATAATTTATAACTTTTATTGTGGCTCATCAAGTGAAAGAAAATAAGAATTATATTGATTAATGGTCCTAATTCAGTCCAATTTTGGCAATAAGTTATTAAAGGCTTCAATATTTCAATCTTCCGAAGGTAAAAGAAAATGCCTGCCCTGGGCTAAGAAAACTTGTTAAAGTTAGTGTGTCCCCTCACAATGTCCCATTTTTTTCCTCAATTAATCACTCCTAATAATTTCAGAAAAGCAAGAAAAAATAGTGGCTAAGGCTTTGTGTCCAAAGATTGGCTGATGATGTCTTTTAATTGCAGTTGTGAGCACTAAATAAGCATCTGATAGATAATTCAATGGCATATTTATTTTATTTTATGACAGAAGCTGCAGGATTCACTTAGCATTCAGAACTTAACCCTCAAATGATAACCAATTATTTACACTGGCAACTTCCAGCTTAAGAATTATGAAAAGCCCCACATCAATATTTACCTTTATAAAATAACTAGAGGCAAGTTGAATTTGAGAGCATATGAAAATAACAATCCACTGCAGCCCAGTACTTTATCCCATCAACATTAGAATCTATTAGTAGACAATAAATCTGATATGCTTAGCTCAATAAATACTAAAATGGAATTTCATAAAATATCCACCTTTTCCTAATAGTAAAAATAATGGCTAACATTAACCAAATACCTCTTCTGGCTAGGTCTTTGTGTCCAAAGATTGGCTGATGATGTCTTTTAATTGCAGTTGTGAGCACTAAATAAGCATCTGATAGATAATTCAATGGCATATTTATTTTATTTTATGACAGAAGCTGCAGGATTCACTTAGCATTCAGAACTTAACCCTCAAATGATAACCAATTATTTACACTGGCAACTTCCAGCTTAAGAATTATGAAAAGCCCCACATCAATATTTACCTTTATAAAATAACTAGAGGCAAGTTGAATTTGAGAGCATATGAAAATAACAATCCACTGCAGCCCAGTACTTTATCCCATCAACATTAGAATCTATTAGTAGACAATAAATCTGATATGCTTAGCTCAATAAATACTAAAATGGAATTTCATAAAATATCCACCTTTTCCTAATAGTAAAAATAATGGCTAACATTAACCAAATACCTCTTCTGTGCCTTACACTTAATATAAATACAATTCCTTTAACCAGCTCATCAGCCCAATCAAAAAGATACTAAAGAACTTGCTCAGGATCTTATTTCTGAGCCAGGCTCTAATTTATCATGATATCCTAATTTTGTTCTTAGTAATAAAGGAATATAAAGCAACAATCTTAACTTGATATTTACCTTAAACCAACAGCCAATATCTATTAATGGTAAATAAGAAATCGATGCTTACTATTATTTAAGATTGTCCTACATATTCTTGTTAATGCAATGGAAACATGACAAAAATAAATGATTAAACAAAAGATAAGAATATAGATTAAAATGGAAATAAATACCTGTACTTAGGTTAGAAAAGAGTTTTTATTGAATGGATATATTTTTAAGGAAAGGAATGGATATATTTTTGAAAGGAAGGAAATAGAAAATTGAAACTTCAAAATCAAGAGGTAAAGATAAATATGATTTCATCAAATATAATGAACCATACTTCAAAAAAAAATCAATAAAATGAAAAGCAGGACCAGCAGATGGCATAACGGTTACATCACTGGACTCCCATGTAGTCCACCACGGTTTAAGGTCTGGACCCAGCAGCTTCAAACTCATGCCGGGCATGTGTGGGGATGTGCCCAAAATCCAGAGAGGAGAATGGAGAAGAAGGGATTAAACCATGGTCATTCCCCCTGTGTGTGTGTGTGTGTGTGTGTGTGGTTTTTCACTTTCTGTCTCTCTCTCTCCGGTGAGCACAAGCACCCTATAGCAAAAATCTAAAAAAAAAAAAAAGATACCAATTATAACTAAAATCAAAAGATAAAAACAAATTGTGTAATATAAAAAAACTTTGCAGGACATGTGAAGACCAAGACTCCACATAAAAGACATTTACTGTTGGGCAGTTAGCGTAATGGCTATGTCGCCGGATTCCCACATAGCCGACCGCGGTTCGAGTCTCGGACCTGGTAGCTTAAAACTCACGCCAGGCGTGTCTGCATGCGTGCCCAAGATCCCGAGAGGAGAATGGAGGAGAAGGGATTGCGGCGTGACCATCCCCCCGGGGGGTGATTTCTCGCTTTCTGTCTCTATGTCTCTCTCTCTCTGCCTGGCGAGCGCACGCGCCCTATAGTGAAAACCTCTCAAAAAAAAAAAAAAAGACATTTACGTTTATATACAAAAGTAGATAAACATGTGGAAAAATTATCAACTTTACTAGTAATCATGAATGTAATTTCCAGAGGCTAGATGTTGGCACAGTGGTAGATCAATGCTAGGCAAGGTCAACTGACATGGGAGGGTTCTGGGTTTATGTCCAAAGACCTCTCTGAGCACACTGAGCACTCATGTGACCATGGACCAGGGCTGGCTGGAGCTGGGGCTGGATGGTGGCAATGGAGCCCTGTTGAGGACACCCCTCTTTCATGCTCTCTTTCTCCCCTCCCTGCTTTTCTTGCTCTGAGAAAAAGAAGGAAAGAAACTTAGAGGAGAAAAAAAGTATAATTTTAAAAAATAAGAAGCCCCTTATATCAAAATAGCAAACATTTTAAATATAAAACTTACAATTTTTAAGGATATATTAGAACAATTACTTATAGAAAGGTAAATATTTCTGACATTTCTTGTCAGAAATGTATCAAGAAATATTGACTCAGACATTTTATTACCTTTGCTAGGGCCTGAATATTTGTGTCCCCATTCATATGTTAAAAACTAATCCCCAAGGTGAGAATGTTATGAGGTAGGGCATTTGGCAGTTGAAAAAGTCATGAGAGTGGGGAACCAGCCGTTAGCGTAATGGCTATGTCGCTGGACTCCCACGTAGTTGACCGCGGTTCGTGTCCCGGACCCGGTGGCTTAAAACTCACACCGGGCGCGTGTGCGTGCGTGCCCAAGATCCCGAGAGGAGAATGGAGGAGAAGGGATTGCGGCGTGACCATCCCCCCTGGGGGGTGATTTCTCGCTTTCTGTCTCTCTGTCTCTCTCTGTCTGTCTGGCGAGCGCACGCGCCCTACAGTGAAAATCTCTCCAAAAAAAAAAAAAAAGTCATGAGAGTAGAGCCCTCCTGAATGGGAGTAATGCTCCTACATAAAAGAAGCCCCTAAACATCTCCCTCACCCCTTCTACCATGTGAGGAGGACACACTAATAAAGCACCATGAAACAGAAACCAAATCTGCCCATGCCCTGACCTTGGACTTTTCAGCCTTCAGAATGGTCATAAATAAATTTCTGCTGTTTACAAGTCATCCAGTTTATGGCATTTTTTAATATAGCAGCCCCTAAGAGGCTAAGAGACCCTTTTTACAAATAGTATATATTTACCTTAAAGAAATAATTAGAAATATGTACACCAATGTTTATGAAAATATATTCTTTTAAATGTTATATCTAACACTGAAAAAATTAGAATCAGCCTAACAATTGAACAATAAAAGATAGTTAAATTAATTTTAGTTCATCCTATGACAGACTATTAAGATAACATCTAAAATGTTCTTTGAATATTCATTTACTTAAAAATTACCTATCTCAAAATATAAATTCAAATTCTAAATGAAAAAATAGTTAGTTTCAGTTATGTGTCAATATATTAAGAGAAAAAATTGGAAGCAAAATACATGAAAATGTTGACAGTGGTTATTTCTCTGTGGTAGGTGTATGGTTGACTTTTATTTACATCTTTCTACATTTTTGCATTTTCCAAAGTCTCTACGGAAAACCTGTATAATTTTATACTCCTTAAGAAGTTATAAAAATGTTATAAATAACAAAAGGTCTACACTAATGGTATCCTGAGAGTGAATCACTTGAGACTATCTTGATTTTGTCAGCCAGGAGTTCCAATATTAGTGATCTATTTTCATCTATACTTCTATTCAACTTTCGCAAATAAAATGGCTCCCTTGACATTGCTGATATTCATTAGAGTAAACTAGTGCCAATGACCAACAGTATGGGGCCGAGTGCCAGTGGGGAGCTGTCGCTCCTGCTGTTCCGGAGCCTGGCTGTCTGATAATGTAGCACAGATTGTCAGTCCTGCCAAGAAGGTCGGGAACTGAGGAGTGGGAAGCCTGGGGTAGACGACTGCCAGGGTCTGTGCTCAGAGCTCAGCAGCGTGTTCTTCAGTGTGATGAAACGTCACTGACACACGTACATGTTTCCGACACCCTCACACCATTAACTGTAAGAACCTATAGAGCATGCTATTCCCCTCTGGGATATGTGTCAGTTTTCTCAGTTCAACAAAGAACCAGTTCTCACTTGGCAAAGGGGTTGGAATTCATTAAACTCTACTAAATTTCTTAGTAAGAATGCATGCAACGTCCATAGAAATGTGCTTTCATTCAATGTTTTCTAGACAAGCTTGTCCATACTTTGAGTAAAGCCCTGTCTATTCTAAATATGTATAAAATAACGTATATGCAGACACAGACATAGACATAAATGTATATCGGCCAGCCAAAAAACTTCCTCAGTTTTAAGTAACTGTAAAATGGCAGAGCAAGTAATTAAATCCTAATCTTCTATTTCCAATCCAGTGCTTTTTCTGCTAAACCACATGGTTAAGTTAAATAAATAGTATATACTGACACCAAAGCACTAAGTATTAGTAGAAGTATTTAACAGTGTATGTAGTATACTAAATTGCATATGCTGTACAGTGAGACTCAGACACAGGTAAGTTATAGGCCTCTAGCACTTGGAAATAAACAATGCCTGTCTAAGGAAACTCAACACTTAACTTGTCCATGGAGGAAGAAACACTAGTAATAGGATAATGGACCAATGAAATGAATCATTTTTTATTTTGACTTTTTCTGTATTCTTCCAAATTTCCTCATTGAGTACCTATTACTTTTATAATGATGGAAAACACTGAAATCTCTAATGTTCTCTGTGCTTAGAGAAATTAAAACCTGGAAATGAGGACAGAGATTTTACAACCATCTATATGACAATATGAAGAATACTACCTCTACAGTCCAAAGTTCTAGGGAGTTCATGAGGGAGAAAGAAGATCAATGCTATTCTAGGAAGGAAGAGGAGTTAGGAGGATGAGTGAGATTCAAAGAGGAAGCAGTTTATAAGTTTATAGAATGAGCTTTGAAGGGTAAGTAATTTCTTTATCTGAGCAAGAAGAATATTCCAAGAGAAAAGTCATAACTAGGAATTGCAGACATGAGTACACAGTACGTACTAAGTTAATCTGGGATGATGGCCCTTATTCGATGTGGCCACCCCAGTTGTCACCCCTTTGCAACCCAATGCTTAGTCTTGATTCGTTGTTAATTCCTCAGTATGCATTCAAGCTAACATTGATTTCTTCTTTGAATGTGGAACACATTAAATAAGACTATATGCCTCATCTGTCTCAAAGTGAAGATTATTTCAAAAATGAAGCATCTCAAAATTAAACAGATTTAAGTATTCAGTCAATTCATTTGATTTGCAGTTTAGAGATTTCTGGTGAGAAATTATAATGATTCCTCAGGGCTCGTTATTTCTTAGCAATTTGATTAAAGGTTCTTTAATTTAGCTAATTTAGGTGTAGAATAACATTTAGGAAAACATTTTTAAGTGGTTTTTATGACATGTGAAAATATGAACTGTAATATGTGTAAAGTAATAGTTTCTGGCAGAAATTCTTTCAGATATTCTAACCAGTCTTTACTGAATCAACGTATCAACATAAAGCCAGTTAGAGAAAATCATTCAATAGTGACAAAAGGATTGTTCATATGAGGAACAGAAGGCTAGGGCTCTAATCTTACTTTCTCCATTTACCAGGCAAGAGATTAAAACACATGATTAACTCTAAACCTCAGTCTCCCCATCCATGAGACAGGCAGGGTTATTAAAATCATATCTGTCAGAGCTTGTCATAGGTTCTACAATTGTTAAAGAGCTTAGAGATGATCTTGTTCTGTTTCTAAATTTTGCCATAGGAACCCCTGTTCAGGGGCCCCTAGAGCCTACATCAAAAAAATGTGGCAGGTGGCTGGATAAGGAGCTCTGAGAGGATGACCTACACAGAAAGGTTCTAGGTTCACCACTGAAGACCTCCCTGAGTATGCTGAGCACACTTGCCCATGATCTGGGGCTGGATGAGGTTGGGAGTGGGCGGTAGTATCAAGAATAGGTTGAGGATGGTATCTCTCTGTTTCTGTGTGTGTGTGTGTGTCTCTCACTCATGGAAGAAATAAATGAATAAACTCAAAAGAAAGAAGAAGAAGAATATGGCCACAGAATAGTTAGGGTACCTTCTTGCACATCTCCATTCTCATCTAAGGTGTCCCAGATTGCCTGCTTTACATACTGGGCTCCAGAAAAGCTTCCATGTAAAGAAAATATCCATTGGTGTTTAAACCATTGATTTATAGCAATTGCCTCATTTTATGAGAAAAATAAAACTCAGAGAAGCTAAATAACTCCTTCATCTTTAAGTAACTATAAAGTAGCATAATTAAATTCCAGCCTATTACCTCTCCCTCTAGGATGTGAAAAAAGGGACCCTGTCTTTTCTCCATTACATTCCAGCACTTGGAACAGCACCCACCATATGCCTAGCTTAGTTAAGAATGAACTAAACTATATAGTGATGCAGTGAGTCACATAATCTATAGTTTGCCAATTTCTCATCTATTTCTGAAAGATGGGTCACAATATATGGTAAACTTTACTTGATCCCAAATTAAATTACTTCAATGTCTACTGGAAAAATTTGTTAAAAAAAACCCAGAATGTGGGAGTAAAGTTAATTTATAAATGTAATTTAATCCCTAACCAAGTCTCAACAGGATATTTTTGTATAACTTGGCAAAATAATTCTGAACTCCATTTTGAAGAATAAATATTTAAAAGTAGCTAGGAAAATTTGACAAAGAAGAATAATATGGGTAAAATTGCACTACCAGATATAAAAATTGTGTTACAAAATAACAGTAATTAAAACAGCGTGAATCTGGCACAGGATAAGAGATCAGAAACATAATTCAGAGTTCAGAATTGAGCTCAAATGCATTTAGGGATTTTGTAAATAAAAAAGATAGCATTTGAAATCAGAGAGGAAAATAGTGGTTATTCAATGAAAGGTATTAGGACAACTGCCCATGTACTTGCAGAATAAATAAGTAACCATCGGCTACTCCTTGAACCAAATCCCAAATATATTCATAATAGAAAAAATAAAGTAATGGAAAATATTTTTGGGGTATTGGAGTGAGGAAGGCCTTCTGAACAGATCAAAAAAACTAGAACCATACTGACAGATGACAGACTCGATATAAAAATGAAAAAAAAAATGTGTTCAAAACCAAACTAAAAAACTCTGTCAACAATATTAAGAGACAAACAAAGTACTACAAACATTTTTTAACATGCATATGATAAAGGGCTAGAAAAGAGTTATGTTCAGTCAACAGGGAAAAGAATATCCCTATACATAAATAGGCAAAGTAAATAGATAATGCAAAAAAGAATACACAGTAAACACAAAAAAAGATAGCCAGGCTCATTAATAATCAAAAGATTGCAAGGTAAAATATTCAATTTCCTTTACCTGTTAGTCAGCTAAAATTAAGAAGATCGACAACATACTGTGCTGGCAAGCAGATGGGAAACAGAATTCCTTTGCACTATATGTGAAAGAGTAAATTAATATAGCATTTCTAGGAGGTGGTTTGGCAATACAATGTAAAATATTATTAAGAGACATTAAGACCAGAGAGTTGATACATAAAGGGTAGTCTTAGCAGAGTCACATGTGATTGAAAAAGGAAAAAAAATCCATGGATAGGAGATTATTGAATATATTATAACTGATCCATATAAGGAACTACTAGAGAAATCTAATTATGAGGCACTACATTATTGAAATGTAGAAAGAGACGCACACTATGTCAAGTGGAAAAAGCAGGTTATACAACTATATTCTACTTCCTCAGTATTTCCTGAATCAATCTCTTTCTTCCATTTCCATCATTACTGTGCTGTCTCCTCTGTTAGCCTTCCAGCTTCTTCTTATGGCTTCCTTCTGTTGATTTTCCACACTGCAGTCATGGGTAGCGATCTATTCTATAATGCTAATATCTGATGATCTTACTCTTCACTTAAAATTTTTAATTGCTTACTATTTTTCAGAAAGTCTTTGCCTGATCTGGCCCCACTTCCACATCCACTCCTCTCTAGCCTTTCTCTTGCTTGCTGTCATGCCCCAGCCACAGAGCTTCCTTTCAGTTCTGACATTCCCCTTGCCCACTTACTTTGTCCTTAGTTTTCTGCCTGCAACCTTCTTGCCCACACTCCACCTCCCATCTCCACACTGTGCCTGTTACTGTCTCCACACCTCTTCATGCTCAGCATAAACACTGTCTGCTCAGGAAAGTCTTCCTCAAAGCAGCTCCCTTTCTACATATGCTCATAATAGCTCTCCGCCTTTTCCTTGGTCGCCTTATCAGTTTGTAATTTTGCCCTGTTGGTTATATCATACCACTGCCCTCTCCAGACTGAGAACAAGGACCATGTCTGTTGCCCTTATCATCAAATCCCTGCTACATATAAAACACATTTAGAGACTAACATGCATCAGGCCTTCACACACCTTTTGAGTGAAGGAAGGGAGGGCAACAGGAAAGGATAGAATAAGGATGTGCTAGTCTGTCACCTGATAGTCCATAAGAAGTAAACCAAGAGATAAAATAACTTGTTAAGTACTATCACAAAAATGTATAGGGTTAGCCCTGTGGCCTAGTGGTTAAGGGAACTAGACCCCACATGATTGAATATAGTTCAAATCCTGGCCTCTGTGGCTTGAAAGACATGTCCAATGTATGTGTCATGGCCAAAATCCTGATAGGATGAGGAAATGGAGGAAACAGATGCAGGGTTTCAGTGTGACCACTAGGAACTGTTCTCTCTCTCTTTCTTTCTCTCACTTTCCATCTGTCTCTTTGGCAAGCGTAAGCATCTTTTGGCAATAACAATTAAAATGTGTATATTTAATCACAGATTTTGAACCATAAAGGAGTAAAGTACTTTTTTCTACAGTATTTATCCTTCTCCAATAAAAGCGTCTTTGTCTGCTTTCTGCTCCTCACTGCCAGAAACAAGATGGCAGATTCATCTCCAGTGCAGGATTGCTGCCTGGGTCAAGCTACAGGACTGAAGGAACTCTATGCTAAAAACCGGACCCATCTCAATCCCAGACCCTTAAATTCCTAAATGTTGTCAATAATGAAGCTGTCTCTACTTCTCATTTGTATAAAGCAAATCAGAAATTCTACGTTGAATTGAATTTCCTCTTCTCGCCCCCATTGCTATGGCCTTAAGATTTTCTACCTTCTTGGAGAAATTTCTCTATAAACCAAAAAGGGAAGATCAATTTTCCCTTCATCTTCTCTCTTATCTTAGGCAGTCCACATACACCACATTGCCCACCAAATCCACCCATAATCACCTTCGAAGCTCAGGACATTCTGCTCCCACAGTTACCCAGTTTTGCTCCATGGCTGCTAGTTTATATTATATTGGTAATAACCAATGTTTATCTGCCAATGCAGTGAGTCCAGCCAATTTTCCCAGTTAGGTTCTTTTGATCTCACTTAGGGAAATGAAGATAATTGAGAAAGAAGACTACAATGGTTCAAGGTGGCTAATGGTTTTATTTTTACAGGATTCAAGAAACTTGCTATGGGTTTTGGCATCAAATACATATTATATAAATTGTGTATAGCTGTAGGCAGATTGGCACCTGTGGATAGTGGGTGGTTGACGATTTATACTCAATATTTAGTCAACAGCTCAGTCACTTCATTGGAGATACAGATAGCTATGACTTCTTTTAAACATTATTTTCCTCTTTATATACACAAGTTCTTGTTATCTTTTTTCTGACTAGTTATATAAAAATAATCTTCACAATGATACATTTCAGAGACATGTGACATGGTGGCAAATGTGTCTGCACATGTAATTATCTACACAGGCTACTTGAAAGTGCAGAATTCCAATTGGTGGACCTTCAGCAAGATTTTTTTAACTTTTTTTAGAACTGAGATTTCTTACCTGTAAAATTAAAAAGAAAAGAAAAAAAACAAATCTGCTTCAATGCTCCATTCCCCCCCCCTCAAATAATCTGTAACAGCTTGTTTGTATCTCACATTAATCAGATCCTGTGCATGTTTCATGTATCTCTCTCTACCACTCCCAAGTCTGCCCTTAAAGCCAAGGTGTTGTTTTATCTGTATAATTGTGCGCTAATGCTCAGGTGCTCAGAATAAATACTGATCAAATGAGAGTCCCCAGGATTAAGCAGTGTGCCCTATACATACTGTTGGAGCTGAATCACATCCCTTTGAAATTCAATATGCGGAGGTCCTAAATCCCAGGGCCTCAGGACATGACCTTATTTAGAAATAGAGTTGAGGATGTAAATAGTTGCTAAAAATGAGGTCATTAGGGTGGGCGCTAATGCAATAAAACTGGTGTCCTTATAAAAAGGGAAAACTTGGACATTAGACACCTACCCACAGGGAGAACGCCAAGTGAAGATGAAGGCAGAAACTGGGGTGATGCTTTCACACACCAAGGAACACAAGAGATTGCCAGCAAACCTCCAGAAGTATGGAGAGAAGAGATATTGGACAGCTTTTCCTGCATAGCACTCCAAAGAAACCAACGCTGCCAACACTTTGATCTCGATCTTAGATTTCTAGCCTCCAAAACCGCTAAACAAATACCTACTATTTAAGCCACTCAGTTTGTGTTATGGCAGCTCTAGCAAAAGAGTCCACCCACTGTCTTATCATTTGCTGCCTAACTGGAATTAAGGAAGAGAGTGCAAGGAATCTCTTGGGGCCTCCACAGGTGTTAACTACAATCACTGCCAGAAATCCAAGCTCACTTGTCCCTAATCACCAGCTCTGCATTTTTTGCTCCTTGATTTCCTTACCTCCAATGACATTCTTCACATCATCTGAGCCACTAATGTCCCAATCACATTCCAGCCTCATCAACCCCCAAATCTGTTCCTCCTCCAACTTCTGAAGTCAAAAAGACCATACTCTACTCACAAATGTTAATGTTTTGTTATATGGGAGTTTCATTTTTTAAAACAAAGTCAAGTCTACTGGTTTAAAAACAACTTTGTTCTAGTCCTCACACTATAAAAATTGTACAACCTCCCATAACTTCTCATCTTTACATGCCATTCTCAGTATTCATCAATCCCCTCCTGTCTTCATTACTGTTAGCATTCCTCCTCTCCCTGCCTTTCTCAACAAAGTAAATGGTTCTAGAGAAAACTATAAAACTATGTAAACCGGTACAAAGTGGGTTTAGAATAGCAGTAAGAACTGTTCTTTTTAAATTAATAGGCATGACTCTGATGACTCTCACGTAACTGAGCATCTGAACAGCTGTCTCTGGCTGCTCGTTCCCAGTTCAGTCCATCCCCGGTCATACTCATTAATACCAAAAGTAGACGCTTATTTCAAGAGGCAAATGGGCACCCTCTAAACTTAGCCTACATAATCAGAGGTATTCCTGGTTTTTGTGAGAACCCCCAAGAACATATTTTATGTTTACATGTTTTATAATTTTTTAATTTCATCCAGAGAGCACATGAACTTGCCAGGGAGAGACAAAGAGAGAAGGAGAGAAAGTATCCCCAGTAGGATGATCACATCATAATCCTTTCTCCATTTCTCCAGCCTATTGGGATCTGGGGCATGCATGCACACATGTCCAGTGTGTGCTCTAATCCTCTGGAGCCAGGATTTGAACCCTGTAATCAGCAAACTGGGATTTGGCTCCCTAAATCACTAAGCCATGGGGCCAGCCCTGCTTAATTCTCTTGATAAAAGCAAAGCACAGCTTTTAAAGAAAAAAATAGTGTAAGTTTTCCCACAGTCTTGGAAGGCACCCTCCTCTGAGACTGCACCTGTCTTACAGTCAGGTCTTTCCCCAGGCATAGTATTCTCACCCACATGTGTGTATGTGTGTTTGTGTGTTCTTGCATGCACACCATGCAGAGGTACATCATTGACAGATTAGGAGCAAGCACCACTGAGGGGATAGTCTATTCACTTTCATCTTGAAAGTCATATCTTAGCAAAAATAAAGAAGAGTACTCTTGATCTAGCTAGTGTGGCTAAAATTGCCCCTTTTTTTCCTTAAAGAGTATTAGTTCACTTAAAAAAAATCACATTCCAAGTCAGAAATCATAAATATCACTTTCAAAACTCCCCTTTCCTAGATATCCTTTATTTAAAAAAAAAACTCTCTAAGGTACCTTTACCTGTTCTCCCTTTCTTCTGAAGGCCACCTTTCATCTGTCCAGACAGTTTAAAACATTCTCTTATACTTTTTCAAACTTGGCATCATCACAACCACTGGTATTTCCAAAATCAACAGTATCTTGCAAGCGTCGACCTCATTTCTGTTCGACAGCTCTCCCACAGGGTTACACATGTTGCCTCTAGATGACTTGGCTTTAATCCTAGATTTTGTAATCAACCCACAGTGGGGATATTTGCTGCAGGTGAATTTTTAGCAAATTTGAAAGATGCCTCACATGAAGCAGGTAGGAACCTTAGTACACAAACACTGATGTTCAAGAGACCAACTTCCATTTTTCCATTATTCCACGTTCATTCTGAGCCTCTATTCTGCAGAGGTGGTAGCAGTTAATCCCCAGAAATCAGCAAATTCATTTTTCCTTGGGCTGGCCTACCTTTCTGGGCAAAGGGTGAGCTTTCATAATAGCAATGCATTGCCATTCATCTGCACAAAGTCTCCCCTGAGATATCCCTTATTGCTGCCTGCATCATGGCTCTCCTTGTCACTCCCTACATTCCTAGGGCCCTGTTTTGGTTTAAGAGTTGTACTAGGTCACCAGGGTCTCTGTGAAATGATGTGTGACCCCCATTTGTTTAGATATGATAGAGAGCCAGAGGGCAGAATTGCTTCCACGGGTATCTAATCCAGGATGTAGGGAATATAGTTTCTTCATGTGATCTCAGCATCTTTGAGTTTTTTGGGAGGTGGGCACTTCCTCAGGATGTTTTCCTGGGACCCATCTAAACCTATTCTCCTTACTTCCATTCATATACTTTCCACTGCTATACAAACTCTTTATACTCCAAGAAATATTTTGGCTCCTCTAGAATAGTTTCCTTTGTCTCATAAAACTTCTGGGAATTTTGTCTGGAGTCCTCCTGCTCTGGCTCACTCCAGAGGCAATAAGCCCACAACTATCTACCCTAGTTCCATGGCCCCTGTTGGGATGTTTGAGCACTTGAGGCCTTCTCCTGACCTGGATATTCTCTCATCACTCAGCCCTGAGCCTGCCTGGCTCCTTCTCACCCTTCCTGCCATGGTTAAGAAGTCATTTCCTTGACCACCCTATATGGCTGCCCATTCCCTCCATTACCGTGTTTGTTCTCTTCATCATTTTTGGTTTGCCTGCTTATGGTGTGTTTTCCCTCTGGACTGTAAGTTCCAGGAAGGCAGAGACTGTGTCTGTCTTACGTGTCTTGTGATTAAGGGTATGGACTTTGGAGCCAGCTTGCCTGTGTTTTCATTTCAGCTCTGCCACTTACCAGCCATGTGACCTTGAGCAAGTTACCCAACTTCTCTGTGACTTGGTTTCCACATCTATAAAATGAGGATAATAGGCTTCATAGAGTGGTTATGAGAATTAAATGAGTTGATGCTTGGCACATCATATATGCTATAATGTGTTCATTAAGCAAAATACCTAGCACTTAGTATAATGCCTGAGTCATATGAGATCTCAAAACCTATAGGCTAAATATCAGAATGGATAAAATAATGAGTGAATAAATTAATAAAGAAACTCCAAATATACAGTGTTCCCTCTATGACTCACTTGCTTTGCTAGCTAAAACACAGTGCAACATGATCAAGACCATTTGTCTGAACCCTATAAAGGGCAGCATACCTTATTGCTCCATAGCAACGAACTACATCCCTAGCCTGTGTAGCCGGCTAGCAACTAGACTGTGCTGTTGAAAGGCTGTAATGAATAAGAGAGTCTGAGTGGGTCAATGTCTGTGTGTCACAACAAGTATGTAAATCGTACATAGTAGATGTCTTATATACTTTAATTTCATAATGTCATTTGCTTTATAAATGATAGTTCTTGATGTTAATCATTCTTTGAAAACTATAATTTGCCAATGAAAATCCTAGAACCTGAAAAGAATAATACCATTTAATTATAGTCTCCTTAAAATAATTTATGTATAAAATTAATGTACCTATATACATAAGTACTCATATATCTGGTTATAAGGATCAAGATTTGAGTCCATTATTTAAGCAATAAACCACAGAAGTATCTGATAAACTTTTCCGCTGATATACATGTAGAATTTTTTTTTATATCTAAAATAAAGAAAAGGAAAATCCAAACTATTTAGGAAGATATAAAAATGATTCTTACAAATGAATCATTGTTATGAATTCAAGCTTTTCTACTGTAAACAGGCTTCTTATTTTATCTGCTTTGTGTGCATTAAGACTGTTGTGTATATACTTTTCTCTTTGCCTTGCTTTCTTTTCCTCTGTCCACTCCAGGTCAGTATGAAAACATCATTAGCATACAGAGTTAGTCTAGCTTGGCACAGTAGAAAGAGTATTCTGATATTAGAAAATAGCAATGAATTAGAAGGGTGTATTTATTATAGGAAGATCTAACTTGCACAGATATGTCCTGAGTGGCCATCATGAGTCATCCAAGAAGGACAGAGTGGTCCCATAGACCCCACAATAGGGGAGAAAATTACTATTCCTCAGTTCAACTCATTATCAGCTCTGGAGAAGCACAGGACTCTCATGAGTAAATGAGAGCCCCTTACCTGTTTATATAGGACACTTGAAATTTAATCAAACATAGGAAACATGAAAGTTTTAACCACATGACTAAAGGAATGAAAATACGTAAGTCAGACACATTTTGCTATGATCAACTGGCAAGGCCATGACCCTATTATCATAACTATTTATTGCTACTTCATGTTGAGTCTTCAGCAAGGTTCATGGAGTACTGGCCATGGTAGGTATTCTGTCAAGTAGAGTATCCATGAAGTTGACTGTATTGTATATGCCTAACAGCAGAATGTTCTATATTCTGCCATTAATTCCATGAAGTACTCAAGAGACTGAACTTTTAACATGTACCTCTTTTTCCTGCTTTCTTTGAGTCTCACATCCTAATTTTTAAGTCTCGATAGTTATAAAGCCCCACAGAGAAACACTATCTCCCTGTTACACTTGGTTTTGTGCCAACACCATGATTCATTTTTCATAAGGCAGCTCAATGTAGCATTTCCTCTCCAGCCTAAAATCCCAACGTGGTTTTGTTCAGCTCACTGGATCAAAAATACATTGCCATAGTATTTTCCCACTGGAAAACATACTACTGGCATTTGTTTTTCAAGAAAATCAGTTTTTACCCTTTGGACATTGCTCTTCACCTCCCCCACAAATTCTCTCTCCACTCCTGCCAAAAATTGTTCATCATCCTAAAAACCTAATATATTGAAACGGAAAAAAAAAATTCAGTTTCAGTCTCAGGGATCAATTTATGATAATCTTAAATAAGTCTCTTTTTAATTGATGAGCCTACTGTAAATTGCAAAGTTTGGTTTACTCTGTAAGGAATACAATTAAACTAAGGCAAAGCTAGTTATGACTCATGTATAATGAAATGAAAACAGTATCATCATTAAACACCAAATAAAGCCATTGATTCCGTGTATTATTCTGTCAGTTTTAATTGAATTGCATTTTCCCCCTTTCAGTTCTTAATTACTCAGTTCATGCTGAATCTTTATTTTTATGCACAGAATGGGATAATGTTCTCTTCCTTCTTACCTTAGTGTCTAAAAATATAAGCCTATTGAGAACAGAAAAGTCTTTGTTGGTCTTAATTAAAGCAAAACACCTACTTTTATCCTGGGAGCTGAATGTGTTGCTGTACTGTGAGACTGTTACCAAGTGAGGGGACAACAGAGCTTCTTCCTGTTACATGTCCCTCTCCCTGACCTGTGGTCTCAGCCTCTTTCCAAATTCTATCAGAAAAGGAAGACCATGACATCACACTATCCAGTAAAGAAAGTCCAGGGGACTTCTCAAACCTGCTAATACGCTTTAACTCTGTTTGGACTGTCAGGTCTAGACAATACAGAGTGAAACAGATGTTATTTAACATGGGGTAAATATGGTTAGTGATATAACAGTCAATCTAAAAATTCATTCTTTTCTTCAGTTAATGTGTGAAAAACTTGAAGGCAAAAGAAGACTCCTCTCTGATAATGTCACATAATTGAGATTATGTGCAAGTGAGAATGAGCAAAAGGAAATAGAGAAAGTATCTATCAAAACTAGATTTGAAGAAAATCTTACTACGATACCACAACATAATTCTTTTGGTTCCAAAGAGGCAAAGGGAACATGACCTCTGCTCCTCTCTCTTCGAGTAAGTGTGTTGGTTACTGAAGTGCTTCTTTCAGGTTTACATACATGATCATTCTAACACCAGCCTAACTTTACTTCTAGGACTGAATTCACAGGTGCCAGATATTCATGTCTAGAGATATCAAACAATAGACGGTAATGGGTGAGTTACTCACCCTGAAGCGTGTAATAAAGGCAACATTATGTATTTTCAGCTAAACACAACAGCAGCCTAGTTGGTGAATAAATTTTAGAACTGAGAATCAAGAGATGACCTGGAGTCATTCTTTGATGTCCCAGTGGCATTTGATGTGAAGTGCATAATGGAAAATTATTATAACAGGCTGGAGAGCCCAGAGAACCAGGGCCAGAATCATGGTATGCAGTTAGTGAGGAAGAGGAGGTTGCCACCATTTGAACCGACTTTTAAAGGATTGGCTTTCCTGGGCTGAGAACATCTGAGCTGGTCCAATAAAGAGCTAGCTTTTCCTGGACTATCTCACAGCTCTCGCATGTCTAACCGTGCCCCGGCCCCCACCCAACGCAGCTGCATCTTCAGTATCCATGTCAATAGAGAAAGCTATCTTGGAATGAGACGAGACACTAATCATTCTTGTACTCATTTTAACCATGTTCAAACTCATCTGCCAATATTTCCTTGTGCAGTGTGCAGCAGAGCATTCTAATAAGCTTATTCCAATTCCATTTTCTTTTTCTCTCCAACCTATTCTTTGTTGGAAGTGAAAAGAGAAAAGAAAATGACCAAGAAATGAGATGGGGAATGTGGAATGGACAGAGGGATCTCACATTTGTTGACTTTTTTGTTATAGCCACTGTTGGATTTTTCACATCAGTAGGCAGTTTTTGTTGTTGCTATTGTTGGTTTTGTATCAGCCATCATCTTTTTAATACCTGTAAGTTTAGGTGTGGGATAACTGGAAAACAAAATAATGTGACTTAGATACTGGACAGCCAAGGGTTAAATGTAAATACTGGGACCTGGGTCTACATATTTTATAATATTCCTGACTCAGATTCCAAAATAATTGTTAAGTGTATGATAATGTTGATTTTCTGTGTCCCTTGTTCCTAATGCTGCAAACTAATGCTCATGCCACAGTAAAATCCATTTCAAATCAACTTCCTGCAAATGCCTTCCACTACTATATTGTTTTATTAATAAATTAAAACAGCATATTTGGGCAATGTAGTTTTTGTTCCATACAAATTCAGAGGGATCCAAAAAGATTATAAAGGAGATAAAATTTGCGTTTACAAGACACTCTCCTTCAGAAGGGTTTATGAAATTATTCTTTCGCTATTCAAAGTGGGAAATCATAAAACAAGGAGATTATAACAAATCCTTGGCATGAATTCACATGGTGACTGCCTGCCAACATTTTAATTAAGGAGAATAGGTTGGCTTATCAAATATAATTGAGGGAATATTGACCAAAGGTTGGTTTGTCTGAGGGGCAGTCAATGGAACATGAAGTTCTAGACACAGTCTCTCTCACATTTCTCCTTGACGTGCTTTAAAAGGGGACAATATCCTTCACCTTGTCTTTTAAGAGATCTAAACAGTTAAATAAAATGCCCAGCTAGATCTGACAGCTAGGTTCTATGGAAGTATAAAACATTTTGATGCTGAAGAGACTTTTCATTGTTGGACATCAAGGGATCCCCTGCCTTCTGGGATCAAGTAGGATTCTCATGCTAGAGGGTTCAGTCCTCATCATGGCAGTAACTTGAGCCTCAGCAAATACTCTGATAAGATTCCCTCAATACTGGGAACCAGCAGTTAGCGTAATGGCTATGTTGCTGGACTCCCACATAGTCGACCGTGGTTTGAGTCCAGAAACCAGTGGCTTAAAACTCATGCCGGGCACGTGTGCGTGCGTGCCCAAGATCCCGAGAGGAGAATGGAGGAGAAGGGATTACGGCGTGACCATCCCCCCTGGGGGGTGATTTCTCACTTTCTGTCTGTCTATCTGGCGAGTACACACGCCCTATAGCAAAAATACCTCTCAAAAAAAAAAAAAAGATTCCCTCAATACTGGGAACCAGCAGTTAGCGTAATGGCTATGTTGCTGGACTCCCACATAGTCGACCGTGGTTTGAGTCCAGAAACCAGTGGCTTAAAACTCATGCCGGGCACGTGTGCGTGCGTGCCCAAGATCCCGAGAGGAGAATGGAGGAGAAGGGATTACGGCGTGACCATCCCCCCTGGGGGGTGATTTCTCACTTTCTGTCTGTCTATCTGGCGAGTACACACGCCCTATAGCAAAAATACCTCTCAAAAAAAAAAAAAAGATTCCCTCAATACTTTTGAATGCAGGACAACAAAGATTTCCCCTTGCCTGCACAAAGAAATAATTTTCTTGAAATTAAAAGTACTAATAATTGAGAAAAAATAGAAATTGACCAGCAAAAATACCCCATGAAATATATCCCTCTTTGTGAAACATATTTTCCTATGGCCTAAACTACTCCCTGATTATAAATTAAACACCATATGAATGACTTACTTGATGCTATTCTGGTTATGTAAGGTTAATGTTGAACTATTAACACAGAAAATAAGAGCCTAGGTATTATAACCTGTGAAAAGTACCATGAGGGTACCATTTAGCAAATTTAGCTTAAGTCTTATAATAAGGAAGTAACTTAAGTGCTAGAAGAATCCAAGTCAATGAAGAAATTGATGTGAAAAGAATCTATCCCCTGGGCTGGGTATTTTATGTTTCAATATTAAAACTTGGACTTTTTTTTTTATATCAGAAAAGTTATTCTTAGTAGTTGGCAGAGTAAATCCATGTTATCCTGCATTCTGAAGCAATTCAGCTGAATCTAATTAGAACATCTGCAGATTTATGCAGCTTTCTGTATATTAAAGTCCCTGCCCTTGTGAAATAAATATTTCTCCTCAATCCTTTATTTTTACCCATCTCAGTGTTAATCAGACTAATATGGTATAAATTTTAACAACCATTTTTATGATCCTAAGATGAATGGTGTGACACCAGTCTGAAATATCAAGACCTTATAAATAGTGTCAGCATGCACTAGATTTCAGTGCCTTTCTCCTGGCCATCAATTTTGGCTTAGAGAAAGGGAAACAATTACAAACTTGGTCATTTGCTTCTTGTTATTAGTTTTTCAGAGATTTTCAAGGTGATCCATGCATTTCTGGGATATTAAGGAGAACCTCTTTGGTCTTGGTGCCTCTTAATAGAGAATTCATTGAATTATGTAGCTAATTAAGCAAATAAAGATCAATTAACAAGGTATCTCCTCACTTTAAGACTTTTTTAAATCTCTTAAAAGTTTATTATATTTATTTCATGAAAGAGAGAGAGCTTCTGTGAGAAAAAGAGAGAGGTATCTCCAACAGGGTCTCAGCTCACCACAAGTCCCTTCCCCAGCACTGCAGTTACCCTGGATATTGGATTTGTGTCCAGCACATTTCAGGTGACCAAGGATCCGACACTCTCAGACACATGGCTCTAGAATAGCAAAGATGCATGCTACCACCTGCACCAATGCAGGTTGGCCAAAAATATTTTAATTTTTTTTTTTATCTTAACCAGCATTCTATATCAGATCAGGCTTACACCAAGACAATGAGTAATTTCCATTTCAGTCTTATAACACCTCAAGGAGTTACCAATTAGTTTTAAATTTAAATTAGTTTTAATTTCTCAGGCCAAGAAGCAGAACAGTGAAAAGAAGCTGCATCCTGATGTCACAGAGCCCTGCTAAAGCTCCAGCTTCACTACCGACCAGCTGTGAACCATTGGGCAAGAATCAAACTACCTTAATGCTTAAATTTTTCATGGATAAAATGGTGATAATATTTCTCCTGATGTGTGATTATGAAGATTAAACTAAGTATGTAACTAGTACATACTCAATAAATAACAGCTTAAATATAGAGATGAGAGTCTTAAAAACAGAGCATGTAAAAAACAGACTATTTTTTTTTGGTAATTAAAAAATAATTGACCAAATGCTGCCTGGTTTGGCCCCTAAAATATAATATTTTGAAAGTATGTATCAAAAATATAACAATGGTCTGCTAGGAAAATCATGACATATTTTTGCATAGAAATCATTAAGGGGCCACCAGATGGCATAGTGGTTATGTTGCTGGACTCCCACAGGGCCCAACTGCAGTTAGAGTCCTAGATCTGGTGGCTTGAGAATCATGCTGGGTGTATGTGCATGCGTGCCCAAGATACCAGGAGGAGGGACCAGCAGTTAGCGTAATGGCTATGTTGCTGGACTCCCATGTAGTCGACCACAGTTCGCATCCCGGATCTGGTGGCTTAAAACTCATAGAAAAGATATTGAATGTTGAAATGGGGAGATTAATGTCTCTGTACTGACTGACATACATGGCATTCCCTTTTGAAAAAACAATGTATTACACTGTAAAGTTAGATGTAATCCAATGTAATATAAAGATTATGATGATAATAAAAACAAATAAATCTAAAAAATAAAAAGAAAAAACTCATGCCGGGCGCGTGTGCATGCATGCCCAAGATCCCGAAAGGAGAATGGAGGAGAAGGGATTGCAGCGTGGCCATGCCCCATGGGGGTGATTTCTCGCTTTCTATCTCTCTGTCTCTCCCTGTCTGTCTAGCAAGCCCATGCCCCCTATAGCAAAAAAAAAAAAAAAAAAAAAAAAAACTCTAAAAAAAAAAAAAAACAACCCGGAGAAAAAAAAAAAAAATACCAGGAGAATGAAGGAAGGAAAAGGGACTGCAGCATGGCCATCCAACTAGTTGATTTCTCACTTTCTCACTCTCTCTCTCTGTTTCTCGCTCATTCATTCTCTCTTTTTCTCTCTCTCTCTCTCTTGCAAGCACAAGGTCCCTAAAGCAAAAACCTCTATTAAAAAAAAAAAAAAAGAAAAGAAAAACACATCATGACTTTCTCAACAACCTAATAAATAAACCAGTAAAACATTTGTTTAACTTTTTTTTTTTTTTGGAGAGATTTTTTGCTATAGGGCACGTGCGCTCGCCAGAAAGACAGAGAGAGAAAGAGAAACAGAAAGCGAGAAATCACCCCCCAGAGGGGATAGCCACATCGCAATCCCTGCTCCTCTGTTCTCCTCTTGGGCACACACACACACGCGCCCGGAGTGAGTTTAAGACACCGGGTGCGGGATTCGAACTATGGTCAGCTACCTGGGAGTACAGTGACATAGCCATTACACTAACTGCTAGTCCCAACATTTGTTTAACTTTTAAAAAGCCATTGTCAATTCTTAAAAGATTGTAAAAATTTACCATTTAACTCAAAGTAGCTAAAAAAGAGGATTCTGAATGTTCCCACCAGAAGGTAATGACAAACAATTGAGATCACGGATGGGCTAATTGCCTCACATTTTAGCCTGTTTTGTTGTTAATAACAATAGCTAAAACTGGGTGATTTATAAAAATAAACTCTATTCGGCTCATGGTTCATAGGTTCAGCATTCCAGGGCTACATCTGGTGAGGGTCTTGCAGAGGTATTATAAGGACAACAACGTTTATATCTATCAGTTTCCCTCCATATAAACCCACCAGGAGTCAATCATGGGGGACTCACACTAGTGGCCTTAATCCTAATCCCCTTCCAACCTCCCCCCCTTTCAGTGATGGTCTGATTAAGTTTTTACCTTCTCAATTTCATCACAATCAAATCTCAACAAATGAGTTTTCCAGGGGAATATACAAACCATAGCTCTGTGCTTTAGTTATTGCACGTTATATTCATGTACTGAAAAATCACTTGTGCCCCATGCATATGTAATAATTTGAATTAGTATATGTCAAATAAAGATTATATAAACTCTTCAGATTCTTCTAGTTGAACAACACATTGAAGCAGTGATTCTCGAAGTGCAGTACCTGGACCAATAACATCAGCATCATTGAATCTTGTTAAAATTCATGTTTATGGGCCTCACCCAGTCCTGCCAAATCAGAAACTTTCAGGATGAGGCCCAGCAACACATGTTAAACAAGTCCTCAAGAGCATGTGACACAGGTTCAGGTTTGAGCAGGACTTTGAGGCTTCCATCTAATGTCAGTACAACCTCCAGAGCTTCCTCTTTCTCTGGGAATCATGCAGAAGGCCCCTTCTTTGCTCAAGGAGATGTGCAGATGCCTAGTGGATTTGCTAAATCACTGGGGACTCTACTTCCTCCTCCTTGGCATTCATCTTGTGCTCTTTATTCAGGATTAATTGATGTTCACACTGGCCAATTAGTCAATGCTACAATTCAAATGGCCCCAGCTGTATCCAGAATTAACATCAACACTTTCCTAAAATATTTGAGTAAGTTTTTTTTTTTAAAAAACATCGCAGACTTTCGTATTTGAAAAACCAGAATTTGAGCTTATTTGAATATGAAGGTGAATTTTTCGTGTATTTTTTCCTTGATATAATTACTTTATGTATTCATAAATACAAACACTGCTAAAAACTACAATTTGTTGAGACTTCCATAGTTGATAAGAAATGTGATAAAAGCAGGTATACATCTCATTATATAACTATCCTAACTTGCTTCTCATTCTCATTCATTCATTCATTCATTCATTCATTCATGTGACAAATACTCATTAAGCACTTATTATGTGTCAGGTACTATTCTACATGTAAAGGATTCAGCTGTGAACAAAACAAATGGGCTGGGATTGGAGCGGAGCCTCTTCCTCCTAGAGCTCGCACTGTAGTGGAGGGAAATATACTACAAACACATCAGTCAATAAATATAGTAAAACAGGTTATGCTAAGTACTTTGCAAGACATAAACAAGGCAATTTAATAGAAAGTCCCCAGAAGTGCGGTCATCCTTAGAAAGGGTGGTCAAGAAAGATGTCTTTAGGGAAATTATATCTGAGCTTGGTCTTGAAGAACGGAAAGAGCCATTTATATGCAGAGAAGGAGGATTTCAGGCAAAGGGATATTTATAGCAAGCAACAGCTTAGTACTACAGCTTATAAAGTGAATTTACCCAACATGAATACACTTCACACCAGTTCAGCTGAATATACACATTATCATCAACAGATAATGATCCATTTCTGTCCCATAAATGTCTTCCCTCTCTATTTTTTCCCTGATTCCTTTTCTCTCACTCTCCCCCTTCTCCCACTTTCTTCCCACACAGTCTCCAGTATACATAACCATCTTCCATGCTCCCATATCCTCTAATCTTTCAGTTTCTGCCACAGAGTACAGACAGTTGCTATATAGTAAGTGGAGACATACAGTGTCTGTCTTTCATTGCCTTGTCTGATTCACTCAGCAGTAAATCTTCCGTATTTGTTCACTTTCTATCAAAGGCTGGGGTCTGGTTGTTTTCTATGACTGAGTAGTATTCCACAGACTATATGTGCCACACTTTTTAAAACCATGCATCTGTTCATGGACATTTGTGATGGTTCCATGTCTCAGCAATTGTGAATAATGCTGCTATAAACATAGGTGTGCAAGCATTTTTTCCCACTGAGTGTTCTTGCCAGCACTTTTCTTTTTCTTTCCTTTTTTTTTTTTTTTTTTTTTAATCTTAGCCAAACTGACTGGGGTTATGTGGCATCATTGTGGTTTTCATTTGCATCTCCCTTATGTTGAGGGATGTTGAACACTTTTTCATATGCTTTTTGTCTTTTGTGTGTCTTTCTTAGAGAGTTGTTTGTTCAGTCATTTTCCCATCTTTTAATTGGTTTGAACTTTTTTTTTTTTTCAGGTAAGCTGCTTCAGTTCCCTATGTATTCTGGTTATTAGTCTCTTATCTAAGGTATAGTTTACAAAAATATTCTCCCATTCCAACGGTTGTCAATTCACATTAATTACTTTCTCTTTTGCTGTGCAAAAATTTCTTAATCTCAAGTAATCCCACTTATCTATTTGTGGGATTATTGCCTGTGCTTCTTATTCAAGAAGTCTTTGCCTACTCCAGTGTCTACCAGAGTTTCTCCAGGGTTTCCACCGTAGTTTTATAGTTTGAGGTCTTAGGTTTAGATCTTTGATCCACTTTGAGTTCACTTTTGTCAACTGTGTTAGATAGGGGTCCAGACTCATCTTTCTGCAGATGGATACCCAGTTTTTCCAGCACCATTTGTTAAAGAGGTTTTCTTTTTCCCACTGGATTGACTGGTGCCCTTTGCCAAAAATCAGTTGATTGTATGTGTTGGAGTTTATTTTTGTGGTCTCTCTTCTGTTCCATTTGGTTTTGTGCCAATCCCATGCTTTGATTATCACAGCTTTGTAATATATTTGGGGGTCAGGGAGTGAGATGCCTTCTACTCCACTCTTCTTGCACAAGATTGCTTTGGCAATATGGGATCTTTTATGATTAGTACTTTTTAAGATATAAAAGAAATCTGTAGTGAGTCAATGGGGAAAAGCACTAGGGAACGATCAGTAAGAACAAAATTTCCTCCTAACCCAGAAAACCTATCCAGAAAGTAGAATAGGGGGGAAAATGATTTAATTATTGAATAAGTATTAACCAGAACATTTCATGCATCACAGGCAATAGGCTAACAGATTCCAAAGACTGGAAGACATCTAAGCCTTCTAAATAGCCAAGAAAATATAAGCCCTTCCTCATATGTTTTTTATGTTCTTTTTGTTTGTTTATTTTGGAGAGGTTTTTTCTATAGAGCACATGCACTCATCAGAAAGACAGAGAGAGAAAGAGAGATAGAAAGTGAGAAATCATCCCCCCCTACCCCCAGGGAGGATGGCCACAGCACAATCCCTTCTCCTCCATTCTCCTCTCGGAATCTTGGGCACGCACGCACACGCGCCTGGCGTGAGTTTAAGCCACCGGGTCTGGGACTCGAACCACTGTCAGCTACATGGGAGTTCAGTGACATAGCCATTACGCTAACTGCTGGTACTCCTCATATGTTCTTAAGAGAAACAGTAATGAGTCCTCAGGTAAGAGGACTTTTTTTTTTTTTTAAGAAGTTTTTGCTTTAGAGTGCATGCTCATCAGAGAGACAGATCGACAGTGAGAGGGAAAGTGAGAAATCATACACCCGGCAGGGAGGGGGATGATCATGCTACCATCCATTCTCCTCTGTTCGCCACCTGGGATCTTGGGCACACACATACATGCCCAGCATGAGTTCCAAGCCACTAGGTCCGAGACTCAAACCTGGTTGGTCATGTGGGAGTCCAGCTATATAACGGCTATGCCATCTGCCGGCCCCTCTTCCCATATTTTCAAATGGAGAGAATTAAGCCTCTTATTTTTCATTTATATCCACCCTTAACAAATGGCAGAAATTAGAGTAACAGGGGCGAAATTGTGCAGGGTCTTAGAAGAGTCTATATTTTATTTTCAGAGAAGTGAAAACCCTCTGAAGGTTTGAGACATACACTAATTTGTAGCTTTAACCAGACATTTTAGTTTCCCTGATATGTTGTACATAAGGGCATCACTTTCATGATAATCCTTGTTAGAAAATTTCCCAAATACAATCTGATCATAGAAAATAACAGACAAACCTAAATTGGGGAATAGACTATAGAGAACTGACCAAACGTTTTAAAAAATGTCAAGGTCATGAAAGGCAAAGACTAAGGACTTGTCATAAATTGTAAGAAACAAAGAGATCTGACAAGTAAATATGATATCGAATCCTACACTAGATCCTGGACCAGAAACACTACTGGAAAAACTGGTGAAAACTGCATAAGGTCCTTAGCTTAGGTAGTATTGCATCAATGTCAAATTTCTGGTTTCTGTAACTTGTTATATACATAAGATGCTAATATAGAGGAAGCTGTGTGAAGGTCATAAGAGAACACTCTGCACTGTTGTTTGCAACTTTTATATAAATATAAAAATATTTTAAAATATTATTTTGAAATGTTAAAAATACACTTTTTAGAAAGATCATTTGAGCTGCTGAGCAAATACGTTGTTGGTGGGTGGAACAGAAGTGGGAAGCCATTTAGGAAGTAAATAAAAATGTCTAGGTAAGAGATAATATTAAAAATGGTGAATATTAGAAAATTTTTTCAAAAATGGAGAAAGTAAGGTCCTGGGCATATTTTGGAGACTGAACTGATAGTATTTGGAGATCTGAAGTGTGAAAAGTAAAGAACAGGAATAATTTCTAGAGTTTTGCATAGGAAATGTGGTTGGGGTATGCCATTTGTTCAGAGAAAGAGAAATAAGGGAGCCCCAAATGAAATGACATGCACTGCTAAGACACTTGGCTGCACAAGCTGAGATTGTAGTGGAGGCCAAGTTTGATGCCTGGTCCAATGTAAAGGCTGGGTATGATGGTGTTATATATGTAATCCCAGCAACCCAGGGAGACTGAGGCAGGAGGACCATGAACTCAAGGCTGGTTTGAGCAATACAGTAAGACCAGTCTAACAACAACAACAAAATGCTGGGTATGTTGGTGTCTTACTATAGTCCTCACTGGGTGCTAAAGCAGAAGGATAGCTACCATGAGACCACATCAACAGATCGATGATAGATAGATAAATAGATAAAATATCATATCATAAATCCAGTGCTCAGTGAAAGAACAGAGGGCATTGACCAATGTCATAACATTCAACATATGGCTTTAATATTATTCCTCATAGAAGCACTACAGACACTTCAAACCCTAGCTTAGACCCATGTAGGAGGCACAACTGATATGTCTGAGATGTGTTTCTTTCAATATTTTGTTTTAGATTCATTTTATTTCCTTCCACTCCCTCAAATTAGTATTACTAAACTTTAAATAGCAAACTACCAAGCAAAGAAGATAGCCAGAACCCTAGCTGAACCTTTTGGTCCTCTTGGTCAACTGTGAAAGGTAAAAGAAAATCACCACCTATCTATATTTTATCTAGAGAGTTGCACTATGCAGATTTACAGATTATCTAGTTTAACTAAACTAAACTTCATATAGATGGCAAGTGCTGATAAAACACAACACTAGTAAAAAAAAAAAATACAGACCTGATGTTTCCAATTCTAGGATCATATTTTTCACTTGCCACATTACATCTTAATAGTAGCCCAATAAAATAAGATAAAGTAATAGCTTACTAGTTCTTCTTTTTAAATAAATAATTACAAATTACATCTTCCAGGTAAAGATGACTTTTTATAGATAGAGGCTGTTACTACTTCTCAAAATAAACTTATGCTTTGCATCCACAGCATTTTAAAACATTTTGAAATAGTTACTTAGAAATGTTTTCATCACACAGTGTCCCAAAATAGCCTATTGGTTAAGGGAACTGGAACCCACATGGCTGATTGTGGGTTGAATCCTGACTCCACATGCCAGGAAAACATGCCAGGTATATGTGCATGCATACCCAAAATCCAGACAGGCTGGAAAATGAAAGAGAGTTGTGACATAACCCCATTGTGGGGTGCTTTCTCTGTCTCTCTCTTTGACAAGTGTATGCACCTCTGGCAATTAAACAAAAAAAAAAAAAAAAAAAAAGAAAGAACTGTTTTCATCAATGCATGATTTTGTCACCAAAAACAATGCAAGTGTTCCATGTGAATCTCACCATGCAGAAATGAGATTTCTACGGTTCTCAGAACCTACATCCTCATCTCCACTTTCTCAAAAACTTTAACATCACAAAGTGTTAAAGAGGTCAGGTAACTTTTCTGTCTTTGCTAACCTAAGCCTGGGGTAGGCTCTTTCCATGTGTCCTGGGGAGAGGACAGCACAAGCTCAGCAAGCTCTTTGGTGAAAATACTTGGATTCAGATGTCCGCACTACGTAGCTTCACACCACAGCCAAGCGACTTGCTAGTTATGTGGCCTTGGACAGGTTGTACATCTTCTTGAATCCTAGTTTTCTATTAGAAATTGGGAACTGACAAAGTACCTTTCTTGTAGAGGTGTTCAGAGGCTTTAATAAACTTTTAGAATGGAGATGGTTGCCATTATCCTAAGTGATAAGAAGTTCCTTGGTTTTTTTCATTGTTGTTGTTCCAGAATTCTTCGGCTCCAGAAACAACTATTATGTTCTCCTCAATGAAGGCATGAGTTGTTACTAGAACACACAGATCCCAAGATAGGCACATCTTAAAATGAACTAAAGATATTACAACTGAATAACTGCATGAAGAGTTTAGCCTTACTAGTAAAGCTTTATACAATAAGCTTAATGAGATACCATTTTTCATTTATCAAGATGAGAATTTAAAAAGATATGTGAAATATATGAAATACATATGCACAAGTATTAGTAAAGTGGAGAGAGAGAAACACTTGCATAGACTGCTAGTGAAAGTGAAAATTAGTACAACCTTCCTGGAACTTTAAAACCTAGAATATAATTTGACCCAACAATTCTGCTTAAGGAAGTAAATAATGTCTTTTCCTTCATTCCAGATAGCAAAATACATTATAAGGTTATAATAATTAAAACACTATATTATTCAAACAGGGATCAGAATAAAGAAATTCAAGCAGACATGGCCATTTAGTATATTAAATTGGTATTTGAAATCAGTGACAAAAAGATTTGATTAAAAAGAAATGATTTGGAGACAACTGGATATTCTTTGAGGAAAAAAAAACATAAAATCAGATATCCTTCTCTTACCATTAAGCAAAAAAAAACATTTCAAATGGATTAAATATCTAATTATAATAGCTTTATTAGAAAACTATTTATAAAATCTTTGAGAGCAGAAGACATTTTTCAGCAAGAGGGAAGGAACTAAAACTCATAAAGAAAATGACTAGAATTTGGACTACAACTAAAAATTTTTGTATGGCAAAATAAAAAAGATACCATAAGTAAAATGAAAAGATAAGTAAGTGATGGACTGGAAGAACACATTTGCCAAAGATACAAAAAAAACAAAAGGTTAAAATGTCTATAAATCAATAAAAGGAGATATAATTAATTATTGCTTTAAACCAATAGTTCATCTAGATTTCATTATATATTCTGCCATTAAAAATTGTGCTTTTAAGGCATTTACTTAAATAGGAAAAGGTCCATAGTATACAAATTAGAATGAGGTTATAGCATATGTTAAGTATCACATCTTCAGCAACACATGTACTCCAAAGTAAGCAGACACACCAACATATAACAATGGAAATTTCTTGGTGGGGCAGGAAGTGGGGGTTATAAGATAGTTTAAATTATTCTGTTTTCTAATTTTTTCGATAATGACAATAAACTGCTACAATTAGAGAAATGAATGTTTAACAAGAACAGCAACAACAACAACAAAACCATGAAGAGTCAGCAGAGGGAGAATTACTGAACTGGCACAATCCTATTTATAGGACTATTTATTCCTTCTCCCCCAAACACCAACTGCCCAAAGTGAAAAGCTTTACTTTTTTTATGTATACAAACACAAATTGTTTTAATTTTATTTCAAAAATATCCACTATGGCATCCACACCCACATCTCTTATCTGGAGGGGAGGGGAGTTGGGATTTGTATAGTGGGATCTGTAAAATCCACACTTTACTGTCAATCTTAACACCGGGGGTTTTGGAAAGTAGCATGAATGAAATGTACTAACCCTAGCCTTGGGATGTAATCATCCTGGAAAGCATGTTTATTTTTTTAACCAAAGAATGAATAGCTGTCTCAGCTGCTACATATAAAAATAATTTGTTTCTTGATATGAAAAAAAGCTCAGCTGCAATGGAAAGAGAATATAATGTATTGTAAGAAAAGTTTAAAGTTATAAGCTGGTGTGGCCATGCATAAAAACTCCTAAAAACTGTGACCATCCAAGGGTTTCTCTCTGAATGGGCCTTTTATTCCAGTGAGTTGGCACAGTGAAAGATGCACTGCATTGTTCTGACATCACACCAGGGTGAAAACACATAGTCTGTTGACATCAATACAATGCACTCCAATATATTTTTTATATGCTCTGTAGGTGTTCTGAAAGGACCCTATTGGTATAAATGCTTTTAAAAATAATTGCAGGAAAATCCCTGCAATGAATAAAGCACAGAAGCATTTCAATTTCCTAGGAAAAACTGGAGTCTACTTAGAAATGTGACAGCAACATTAGACATATAAATAGACAAAAAAAATTCAAAAGGGGCACACAAAATACTTTTCCTGTGTCACAGTTCATTATGCAAACTCTATACATCATAGAATAAGGCAGAATATTATTTAAAATTAATTTGCCAGGAAATCTGTTTGAAATAAACTACAGCAGGTCTAGAGAAATTAATTTTTATGTAGACATGATTTTATCTCTTCCTCTCTTCTGTTGTTCTTGTGTCTCCTAGTCTTAATAAAAATTGTCTTTACTTGAATTCTTATGAATGATTTTTCTTGTGAACTTCATAGTCCCTCCATCATGTTCCAAAAGCTAAAAAATAAAGTGTTACCAGATGTAGATGTGGATGGTAACATAGATAGTGTGGGATGAACTAAAACCAGTGAGAAACAAGTTAAGTAAGGAACGCATGCAAAGTGTGGACTCCAGTGGGTCTTGGATACTAAATGTTCAAGTGTAGGAGGACCTCAGTATCTTGTTACATACAGCTTGACTCTGAAACTGGAGAAGCACAAAGGAAATTACTCAGTAAAATTAATTCATCTCAGCCATATGAATGCATTAGCCTCCTATGACCCTCACATCGTGCAAAACTACTCCAAAAGAATTAAGGGAATTAAGATACTTCATCATTTGCTAGTTTAATTAGATTTATTTATAGGTAGGTATTAACTGAAAATAGTATAACATAGTACACTAAAATTAATATAATATGGGCTTTATTGTTCAAAAATGTCAAAATGAGTGATTTAGGATTCTAAATTCTGTATTTGCTTTCTTTTCTTTCTTTCTTTCTTTTTTTCTTTTTTATTTTTTTGAGAGGTTTTTGCTATAGGACGCGTGCACTCGCCAGAAAGACAGAGACAGAAAGCGAGAAATCCCCCCCCCCCCCAAGGGGAATGGCCACGCCACATTCCCTTCTCCTCTATTCTCTCAGGATCTTGGGCATGCATGCACATGCACCCAGGCATGAGTTTAAGCCACCAGGTCCGGGACTCAAACCACAGTAGACTACATGGGAGTCCAGTGACATAGCCATTACACCAGCTGCTGGTCTTTGTATTTGCTTTCTTACATAAGAATATCCATATAGTACAATAACCATATAATACCAGTTCTGTCCAAAAATAAGTAGAACACATTAACTTAAAGCACAAGTACAAATAAAGCAAGTCATTAATGAAAGCATTCTGTGGAAGCCAGTTTGATTTTTAATTAATTAATGAATATTAATCAATTAAAGAAGAAGCGAGAGATTTTTAACTTTTAAAATTGTGTAAAACATAATAACATAATGTTTTACTACTTTAACCATTTTAAGTGTCCAATTTTGTGGTATTAAATACATTCACATTATTGGACAAACATCACTACCATCATTCTACAGAATTTTTTCATCTTCCTGAACTGAAACTCAATACCCACTAAACAATAACTTCCCACTGTTCTGTTGTTCTTGTGTTTCCTGGCCTTAATAAAAATTAAGCAAGAAATTCAGCAAGTAAGCAAAAACATTATTGAGCAAGTTGAAGTCAGAATAAAAGCAAAAAGTTTTGATGTGATGTGTTTACTGAACTATACATATAACCTGCTTTCTGATTAGCTTTTCTTTGCTCTTGTCTAACACTTTTTTTTTCTAGTACTTTCATTAGTTACTTATCATGTATTTAGTCCTATTTTCAGTTAACCTTCCAGTACTCCAGGAAAAATGGTCATCATCATTTTTCACCTAAGTCCAACTAATCCTGTTTAATAAATAATTTACAGAAGAATAAAAAGTGAAAAATATTATTTAAAATTTCATAAGACATTAAACATGACAAACCTCACTGGGTCAAGTAAATTTTGCTGCACAAGCATCATAAAGTTTAAAATATTACTGTCACACATTCTTTTTGTGAGTGTCATCACAACTATTGGTATGTAAAGTTCTTCATGGTTGAATGAGAAACAATAAAAATATCATATTTCCTTAGAATTACATTTGCTCCTGGTTTTTCAGTCTGAGAAAATTCCTATAGGATATTGCTGTCTGAAAACACATCATCTTAAATTTTGTGTATACAATTGATTTCATATTATCATTAAAAGTAGAAGGTTTCTCTCTACTTCTTTGTATTTATCTTTTCTTAATTTTTAAATTTTATTATTTTTTTATTTATATTTAATTACTGTACATCTTTATAGTGTACAACACGGTTTTCCCCACCATAAACAGAGTACATATTAGTCAAGTTAAAGACATTGCCATATACATTATCAGCAACAGACAACTTCTCATTTTTGTGCCTATTAAATACTTTGTTTCCCTGATCCTCTCTCTCCCAGACCCACCCTCATTACCCAATCCCTTCTATACTATCTCTAGTAGCTACAACTGGACTCTTTGCTATTATACCTTCCAATCTTCCAATTTCTGCTATAGAATAAAGACTTTCAGTATACATTATGTGGGGACATACAATGCCTCTCTTTCATAGTCTGGCTTGCTTCACTTAGCATTAAGTCTTTCATATAGGTCCACTTTATATGAAATGTCAAAGTCTCTCTTTTTTATGACTGAGTAGTAGTCCATAAAATACATGTGCCCTAGTTTTTCAATCTACTCATCTATTCTTGGACATTTGGGTTGATTCCATGTCCTAACTGTTGTGAATAATGCTGTGATAAACAGATGTGCAAGTGTTTTTCCAACTGAGTGTTTTCCTATCCTTTGGGTAGATATCTATAAGAGGATTACTGGGTTTTTATCAGAGTTCTATTTGAAGGTTTCTGAGGAAGCTCCATATTGTTCTCCACAGTGGTTGTACTAATTTACATTCCCACCAACAATGTAGGAGGGTTCCCTTTACACCACAACCTTGACAACATTTCCCATTCTTTTTTTTTTTTTTTTATCCTAGCTATTCTAACTGGAGTTAAATGGTATCATGTTGGTTTTAATTTGCATTTCCCTTATGACAAAAGACTTTTTGAACATCTTATATGCCTCCTAGCATTTCACAGGTCTTCCTTGGAAAGCTGTCTATTCACTCCATTTGGATTATTCATTTTTTATGGGTGAGCTACTTGAGTTATATATAAATTTTAGATATTAATCCAGTCTGAGTAATAATTTGCAAATATTTTCTCCAATTCCAAAGGTTGTGTTTTCACTTCAGTTTCCTTTGCTTTGAAAAACATTTTTACCTTAATGTAATCCCACTTGACTATTTTAGAGACTATTGCCTATGCAATAGGGGTCTTATTTAAGAAATCGTTGCCTACTCTAATATCTTCAAAAGTTTCTACTGCATTTTCTAATAGTTTTGAAGTTAGAGGTTTTATATTTACATCTTTGAAGCATTTTGACTTAATTCTATTTAATGGTGAGAGAAGGGGGATCTAGTCTCATTTTTCTGCTCAAGACTGTAAGGAGAGAAACTGGATGGTAGAGAATGGGTGATAGAGGATAGGTGTGAGTTGTATATGGGTTTTTCCATCTGTCCTTATTCTTATTGGCTTTTCCTTTATATTTTTCTATGCTGTGTTGTTTAGGGACATCATAGTTATTCCTTCTTGGCACCTTGTCAGAATGAACTGATCCTGTACTAATATTGCTATAGCAGCTTTTTTCAAAACAGTGTTTGGTACACCTTTTTCATTTTTTTATTCTTCATATATTTTACATTATTTTGTTTTGTTGTTCTAGAAACATCATTGAAAATTGTGAATCAGTGAATCAGCTTGTAAACCCATTCAGCATTTTTTTATTCTAATAAATGAATTTTTAAAAAATCAGGTTTGTATGCATGCCTGTCAAAAATCCCAAGAGGACAGAAAAATGGAGAAGGGAGTGGTGTAATCACACACCATTGTGAGCAGGTGCTTTCTCCTCTCTCTTTCTGTCTTTGTTTCAGTGTCTCTTTCTGTGAGTGTATGCATCTTCTAGCAATTAAAAAAAAAACATATCTTTAATCCTAGAACTGTTTTCTTTTATAAAATTAAAATAAACATTTGATACAATTAACCCTATTTCCCCTCTACATCTATATGGGATAACTTAAACATTTTTTTTCCTGTATAAACCCTGTATGATTTTATTTACCAACTTTTATTCATTTATAACTTCCACTTATTTTTGGTTATTATAAAATTATGAACCACTTCACATTTTCATGGGAGAAAAAACACAATATGTACTAATAAAGAGTCCTTGACCCTATCCAAATCCTACAAAAAGGAATGATTATTGTCAGCCTGTTATGAATTATTCCAGTTCATTTCTTTATGTACATAAGGAAATATGTCTCTTTATTTTGTGTTTTTTTCTGTAAATTCTAATGTATGTCTTTACTTCTGCTTGATAAATCTTGATGATATTTGCACATCGAAATCTATAAATCTGTGTCTCTCATTTTAACTGCTATCTGGTATTCCATAGTTGTATCACAAACAAAATTTAACTATGATAAGCTTTTAGAATATTTCCAATTTAGGGTGATTAATAAAACTAATAAGAGTAAGCATCCTTGTAAATGATTTAACGTATGTAACTTTGTGCACATGCACTTGCTTATAAAATTTCTATAAACTACATATAAATAAATGTTCAGGTTTTTTTTTGGGGGGGGGAGAGGTTTTCGCTATAGGGCACGTGCACTCACCAGACAGACAGAGAGAGACATAGAAACAGAAATCGAGAAATCACCCCCCAGGGGGGATGGTCACACCGCAATCCCTTCTCCTCCAGGGATCTTGGGCACGCACACACACACACACTGGGCGTGAGTTTCAAGCCACCTGGTCTGGGATGTGAACTGTGGTCGACTATGTGGAAGTCCAGCGACATAGCCATTATGCCAACTGCTGGTTCCCATTAAATGTTCAGTTTTTAAAAATCGATCATGCAAAATTACCACTTCTTTTTTTTTTTAGGTTTATGCTATAGAATGCATGTGCTCATCAGAAAGAAAGAGAAGGAAAGTGAGAAGTCACCTCCTCCTAGGGAGGATGACCATCCTCCAATCCCTTCTCTATTCCCCTCTTAGGATTTTGGGCATGCATACACACACATTCAGCATGTTTCTCAAGCTGCCAGATCCGGGTCTTGAACCACAGAGTCAGCTATGTCAGCTCCAGCACTTTAACCACCACACCACATACTAGCTCACCAAATTACCATTTAATACAACTCTGCCATTTTACACCCATTAATGCATAATAACAATTTCTGTTTCCTCACATTCCCACCAGTACTACACATTTTTACATTTTTTGAATCTTTTTCCAATCTGAAAGTACCATTAATTTTTAAAAGTCATATGCAATATTTCCTAAAATCTTTTCTTCTTGGCTAGCCCTTCAGTTCCTTCAGCCCTACCTTTATAGGTCATGGTTTTCAGACCTTTCACTATCCCAGCTTGCCCCCTGGAGATACTTCAATTTATCAATGTCACTCTGAAAATGTATTTCCAGGAACTGATTATGATGGCACAAGTGTACTTTGCCCTGACCTGTGTACAAAATGGGGCTATTACCTATCATGTTCTGAACTGGTAGATCTCCATAATTTGTGAGTCACTTTCTCATCAAGAACCTAAGAAAAAATAGGAACCCTTTCTACTGAAGAAAAGAAAATACACATACATGAAATTTGTATGTACTGCCAGAGTTCTCATGAACCACAGACTCAAGGTTAATTATTTATTAATTAGCCCCAAATCACATTTATAGTTTAGTAGTAACATCACATTATTGTTGACTCACATTGAGTTTGCAATTAACTACGTCTCAAGTCTTATTTACATTAATTACTGGGAAAAAAATACATTTTCTCAGCCTTTCTGTGTTTTTATACATTTGAACCTAGGTGCTGAGCATGTGCATTATTCCTTTCATATGTTATCTTTTAAATTTCTGCCTATTTCTTCATTTCATTGAACTGCTTGTAAGCTGCAAGTCTGCTGTCACCTGACTGATGAATGTCTTCATGTATCTCAATGAAAATGTCTTAAGTTAAAGCACAGCAACATGCCATACAGCCCATCTCCACAGGCTCTTATTTTTCAACAATTATTTTTTGAGTGACCACTAGAAGTCAGGCTGTGGAGTAACTATGTTGTGACCTAACTCACTTGCCCTTTCCCCAAAGATATCATGTGTAGGTTGATTAATATCTTTGCTGAAATCCAGGTATACTTTATGCATAATATACCATAATCTACCAAGTTTATAACCCAGACATCAAAATAGGAATTACTGTAAGTTGGCATTATTGGTTTATTTATTTTTTTCAAAAGGTTTATTGAGCAGTTTTCAGGGAAGAGATGCTGTGCCTGGGGCTGGGTCTACATTGTGGGTCAGACAGAATGTTCCTTCCCTGGTAGCAGGCAGCATAGGAAGGACTATCATACCCATGTCGGCTCTTAGTCAGCACCATATTTCCCATAAAGTGTTCAAAAATTCCCATTAAGTATCCATTTTAAATTCAGTCATCTTTGGACCAGCAGAATGCACAATGACCACATCACTGGACCCCCACAAAGTTGACCATGTTTTGAGTCCTGGACCCAGTGGTGTAAAACTCACACTGGGTGCATGTGTGTGTGTGCCCATAATTCCAAGAGGAGAATAGAAGAGAAGGGACTGCAGTTTGGCCATTTCCCAGAGGGGTGATTTCTCACTTTCTGACTCTCAGTTTCTGTCTGTCTCTCTGGTAAGCAAGGGCATGTACACTAATAGCAAAAATCTCTCCTAAAAAATAAAAAATTGATCATCTAAGGGTCAAATAGTAGTGCTGTGGAAATGTGACTAGACCCACATAGGAAAGGTCCTAGGATCACATTCCAGGGCCTCTCTGAATCTGTATCAGCTGAGACTGGTGGGGAATATGGCATGGGGACCCTGTTTAGAGTTTCTCTCTCTCTTTCTTTTATGGAAGAAATAGTTTTTAAAACAACTTTTTAAAAACTTTTTGATCAACTATAAAAACAAACTGTGAAGGACATCTTGTGATCTTTCCAAACTTAGGTGGTTAACCAATGGTGTTATTTGAACAAGAGTAAGAATGGTGAAATCAACAAAATGGTACCTAAAAAACTGTTCATAAATGTTTTTTGTAAGTAAATGAAGCTCAGTGGGAAAACAAAGAGGACAGCAGAAATATTGCAGTAAAAACTGCATTAAAAACTAGTGTAATCTAATCCATGGACCATGAGGATAAATTTTATTTAATGAATTCATAATATTCTCTTATTATCTTTGCAAATTCACTATTATCACCAGAGGCTTAACTCCTACTTTTATATTCCAAAAGAGAAGTCCAGAACCTAAATCTCTGAATCTCCAGCAATCAGGCTTAAATGTTTCACTGTTTAATCATGGGGTCTACAACTATAAAATGCACACAGCTCTATTCCTGAATTTGTGGATCTTCACAAACACAAACTACCATGAGGACTACTTCTTTCATGGCACATGATACTATAGAATGAATTCCAATTCAATTGGAAAAATTGAGTTTCATTTGTTTAGTGCCAGCAAGGGGGTGGGGAGGGGACAGTACTTTTCATCTAAATAGTTAGATTCCATTTTTCAATAGTGCCCATATCGTAAAATAAGCTTATTTTCCACACAACTTTTCAAAAATCTATACACTATCACACTTACTGTTTAATATCTAAAATAACAAAAGAAGCATGTTGATTAGAGATTAATATGGTTTTAAGTCCATGCAATCATGACCTTAATCAAAATGGTAATATAAAAAAATTCATGAAATGCACTGTTAAATTAAAATGAGTGGTTCTTTATCTCTACGGGACAGAAAAAAAAGTGATTTCCTGCATAAGCTTAAAGATATAATTAAAAATATATTTCACTTCTCTTTCAAGAATATTTTTTTAAGCCCATCTGATACAGCTGCAGAAAAAGCAGTTGGCAGCTTCCAGGCAAAGGGAGACTATTGGTTCTTGCCAGCTACTTACGGTTTTTCAAATTTTCCTTTTGTCTTTGCATCTCATCCTCTGTCTTGATATTTTTATTGAATTAGAAATTACTATTCTACTGGAAAAAATAGTATTACTACTAGTAAAGAAAAAAATTAAATAGACAAATTAATGAGAATTTATCTAATTGTTTTCTAGTTAACCAAGCATTTCTGTTGACCCTTGCACTGTGTTTTGAGGAGAAGCTATTATTAAAAGAAAACGACATAGTTATAACTGCAAATTACACTTAAAAATTCAAAGTATTCCTACATCTTAGGGAAATATTATTATTACCCAGCATGGGAGCCAAGATCCTGAAAAAGATCATTGTACTGTGAGCTCTAAATTACATGCAATTTAATAGGAAATTATTCATAGCATACATCATAAATTAAGACAAAGAAATTTGTGAAAGTTTATATTTCCGTAAGTTTATAATAAAAATATAGCCGTATATTTACTGTATATGTATAAACATACTTATTTAAATATATAAATATAATCACTATATATTTATAAGCATATAAAATATGTAATATGTTCACAAATTGTATACTTGTATAAACAGTCACATTTTATACAATGTGACTAGTCAGTGTGAAAGGGTGAAAGTATCTACATTCATAAATAAAACTGCCTATGACTCACCTATTTATCATAAACTTACCCTATGAAACAGGAGGGGAAAGTATGTTTCAATGATTATATTTTGCTATGCTCATATGAGAATTCTCTTTGGCAAAGAAAGCAGTATGTTTTTTCTATTACTTTTGCTTATTTACTGTTTCAAGTCTTTAGACATTAACAATTGGCAAAGAATGAAATATTTTCTATATATTTAAAACCTTGGCATCAAGACCTGGTGGTGCAGCAGTAATTCAAGTGTCTGAAATGCTGAAGTCATTGAGGTCCTGGATTCATATACTGAGATCTGGTTGTATAACCTGGTACACATTGTGTGTGCCTGTGATCTTGACAGCCTGACCCTGGACTGTGGTGTACAGACCCTTTTGGGAATGCCTCTCTCTCAGACAGAAGAAATTAACAAGCAAACTGTTTTTTAAAATGCATCTCTTGGAATCAGCAGATGGCACAGCAGTTATGTCACTGGACTCCCACATGGCAGTTTGAGTCCTGGACCCAGTGGCTTCAAAATGACATTGAGAATGTATACATCCATGCCCAAGATCTCAGGAGGAGAATGGAGAAGGGATTGTGGTGTGGTCATCCCCCCAGGGCAGTGATTTATTCCCTTTCACTGTGTCTGTCTCTCTTCAGGGAGCACAAACACCCTAAGGAAAAAAATTATTAAAAAAAAAAAAGGAACTTCTTTCCTTCTTCTAGGCAAGTTAGTTCTCCCCAAAGTTGCAAGAAAACAAGAGGAAAAAATAGCAATTCTTAATTTTATAACTTAGGATAAGTCTTGTGGATAGGTGAGTGATTTACCTACTAAATAAAAAAAATAAAAATACAACTTTGTTATTATTATTTGGTTTTCTTTCTTCATGCTCTTCTTGACGGTGTGCAGTAGTTTGGTGCAGTAGAAGGAACAGGAACAAGGAGAAATTCTGGAGAGGTTAAGATTCACACAAAGACAGAACCAAAACAGATATCATCAGTAAGCTCAGAGCCACATTAAAAAAGCACTGATAGTGAAATACTGAGCATGGGAAGAATAGGTTGAGGAAGGTACCTGGCCTCTCAGACTCTCCTGTCAGCCCTGATGGGGCAGTTTCCATCAGAGCTCTTAGTGTTGTAAAGACACAGTCTGGATCGTCTTCCATCTTGAGCTTCTCTAAGTGCATCTGACACTTCTTTTCTGGGTGTGAAGAAGCCACTGCTCTGGGACTTATACTTCAGCAGTGTAATCCACTCATGTGCTGAAGCATGTCAGTCAGCACTGACTCATCCATCTCCTCCCTATCTTGATTCCCTTAAAGACGATGTATCACACATTTGAGAATCTACTAAGTTCATACTGACTCTTTCAGAAACTTTTTTTGTTCTTAATGTAATAGATCTATATTGCATTAAAACATCTAGCCAACAAGCATGACTGTTTAATTTGCTCCTTCCCAACCTTTTCCCCATAAAAATCACTAAGTTCAAGGCTTCGTGATGTAATTCTATAAATCTGAAGTTCTGGGAAGTCCTTTTACTTAATATTAGTTATCTATATTTTACTTCCAAATGATAGAAATGGATTCTCTAAGTTTCACTTTAAATTCTAAATTAAATTTGTTCAACAAGAGAGCATTTTACAGTTTTCCAAAGTACTAAAATTAATTAAAGGATGTAGCATATGCACAGAGATAATGATCTCATTTTCAAAGATTTTAATCGTTTCTAAAGGTTTGTAATTTTTTTCCCAATTTTGTCTTCCTCCTGTTCTCTGGCAAGTATACCATTTTTCTCTGGGTTGTCCTTTTCTCATCACAAAAGAGGCAAGACAACTGCCAGCACTGGATTCAGCACAAACTTGAGTGTATGCGAGGGTGTCTTGCAACTCACGTTCATAAGCTTGCTAAAGATACTAAAACTCGCCTACATTCTTGTGTGCTGTTTACCAAACGAAAGGCCAACAAAAACTGAAAAGCCTTTTCTCTCTGGGCATTGGGAAGCATGGCAGTATTAGCATTGATTATTATTTGTGCTTAACTTAATTTGCTCTTAATTAGAGATTATGCCCTTCCCAATCAATATGAAATCCGTCATACTACAAAAACTTATAAAATAGACAGTGATTACTCTACTGCAACATCATCTATTGAGACTTTTGTATATACTAATTTTATTTAATGTCAAATAGCATTGATTTAGGATTAGTCAATGTAGTCTGGGGGAAAAAAATATTTCCCAGAATGCATATCCCTTTTGACATTTGCTTAAGGTGGCATCACTGGAATAATATTGGAAGCCATCCTAATATAAGAATCTACCCTCTGCTTGTACAACTTTAACTCACATATTTCTTCTTCTTCCTTCAATATTTTTGCTTTCCAACACTAAAAGAAATTATACAAGAATCTGGTTCTTAGCCATAAACCATTTGGGGCAACTGCTCAGTATTTTCACCCCAATATTTTAATAATGAAAATGCAAATTAATGATAGAGCTGAAACATACATTCCAGAGCTTCTAAAATATCTCTTATTACTTAGTAGAGTGTCTTTTTCTCCCCTGCTCTTTTAAGTCTTTCATGCCTTTAAAAAGTTCATGAAAAAAATGGAATTAAAGATCAAGTTTATTTTGTGCCAAAAAGTTTTGAAATGTATGCATAGTTCTTTCGTAACCACATTTTCTCAAAGGTTTTTGGAAGACCTCTTTGTACGCACCTCTAGGCCTAGATCTAAGCCTGTCTGTACCTCTTTACATTCCT
>NW_006160045.1:808576-838180 GCF_000334495.1 Tupaia belangeri chinensis
AAAGCATCTTACTGAAGGCAAATCTGAGGATTGCGCTTTAAGGGTAGAGCTAAATTTAGATTTTTATATCAGACTATGGGGTCTATATTTAAGTTCTCCTGACTCTACTATTCAGATTTGCTTTATAGCAAAGGAAGATGGATGTGGAAGTGGTAGGAACTTCCAATGACAGCCCTACCATTGCCCCATAGACTAGAAAGTGTGCCCTACACCCTCAGAGCCCAGAAAACTCAGAAGAGATGTGAAGGACAGGCGAGGGGCCAGGCACACATGATGCCTAGTCCTCCCTCACTGCCCCTCAGGTAGTGGGAAGACAGCAAAGACCTTCCCAGAGAATGTTCATTCCAACACTCACTGCATCATTCTATGCCCCAGTTTAAAACGGGGGTCAAGGAGACCTCCTCCCCAGATCATAGTGAAGATAAAAAAAGTTAATATACATAAAGCTCTTAGAACAGGGCCCAGCACACAATAAACTGTCACTAAGTCATTTTTAAGAAATACAATATGGTGTATAAGAGAGTAAAGGACATACGATTTAGGGAAGAATTGAAATAGTTTTTCAAAGCCTTCGGGACAACAGAAATTATATGAGGAAAATAATATTATCTTCTCAAAATACAGAATATTTTAATAGGCCTCACCAACTCTCAAGGGAGTAGTTCTGTGTTTTGTTTGCTTTTCAACAAAACATAAGTCTCTCTAATTCCGGTTATGCAGGTAAATCGGTTCCTTTGTATGGGCAGAGTCTGAGTAGAATTAAAACATCTGTCCATCGTCTCTCCTGTTCTCTCCAGGATAGGTCGATACTACTTGTTCCAGAAGGACTGACTTAATAGCCTGCATCAGCAGCATACTGTATGATTCATTTTCTTTGCAGGGAAGTCAGTCATAATTTTAATAAACATTCGAAGTCACTGTTCATCTTTGCTGCAGTGTTCCTGTGACATGTCCTCATTGTTTCATTAAACAGCAGAGTCTATGTGCTCTGTCAGGACATCAGCTAGCTCTGGTAATCTATGCGATGACTCCAGGAAGAAAATGGAAGTCCCAACAAGAGACAGCAATGATCCAGTCTATGGTCAGATAAGAGGGCACCGACTGAGATCACAATAACTGAAACATGTTTTAAGAATAAATAGTACTCAGGGGACACAGAGCAAAGCAGAGGTCAGAGCAGAGTAAGAGGACAGTACACAAGAATTAAGCGATTGTTACCATTGTTGGTAAGGGATGATTTGGGATAAAGACAGAAAATAGAAGAATCTCTTGAGATGCCATGTAACCTCAGGCAACTCTGTTCACTTACCTGAGTCTGTTTTTCGTCTGTAAAAATAATAATGGCCAATAACTGTATAGACTCTGTTCTATTTTACATCTGTCAACTTACTCTATCCTCATAACAAACTAATGAAGTAGATATTAAGATTTTTCCCAGGGCCAACAGGTGGCATGGTGTTTACGGTGCTGGACTTCCACATGACCAGACCTGGTGACATGCTTTCTCACTTTCCCTTTCTCTCACTCTCTCTCTCTCACTCTGTCCCTCTTTAGTCAAATTAAAAATAAATAAATAAAGTTAAATAAAAGAATTTAAAAAAAATTTTTTACCACCATCATCATCTATTTTTACAGAAAAGTGAGTAACCAAGATTAATTTACCAACCTACATCACCCACATAAACAGAGAGGAACCAGGACCCCACCTGGATAGCCTAGCACAATGTGTGTGCTAAACCCCTACTCTGAGAATGCAGAGAACCAACTACAAATATGGTCTCGACTTGCTGTTTGAGACAAACAAAAAGTCATTTTTTTCTTTCATTTTCAATCCTTCATAACTCAATACTATTTTAATAACACTGTAAATATAAATATGTTAAGTCATTGGGAAAGTCAGGATGTATTTTTGCATGGAAAAATAATCATGATTTTTCCAATGACCTTATACTTTAAAAGTAATCAGATTATTGAATGTTGTAGCAATGTCAAATTACTATAACATTTTCTAGATACTTTTCAGTTCTGTACTTCTCTTATCATGGACCAATAAACAGCTCACAGACCAGCACTGGTCCACTAATCACCCTGAACATAGTATTAAAGGGCATGAGCTCTGACCCCTCTAGCTCTGATGGACACATTTTCAAGAGCTGCCCAGGTTTCCCCTTCCTCTACAAAAACTTAATGCAAAAGAGGCTAAACTTAACCCTAAATAAAACACCCAACACAAACACCAGTTTCATGTTAGGCATTTTTAAATTCATTTATAAATACTTGCCGAGCACCTAATTTATTTCTGGTGTGGTACTTGAGGTTGAAAACACAAGAATAAAGATGCAGTCCCTCCACAAACTTACACTCTAGTGTGAAAATTACATCAAATGCTATGAGATTGACACCAGCGAGCCAGTCAGTGGCGTGGTGGTGCTGATGACATTTAAAGATATAAAGCAAAAAGAAGAGGCTTTTTTGAACTTTCCCTTGAGTCCTTTTCAAGGAATGAAATTTATGCTTTCCAAGTCCTCTGTTTTACCTGCTGAGTATAGGGTGGGGAGGTTTCAGGGTGGTATAAAAATTAAGTCTCCAAGGATCCGTGAGTGGTGTGGCGGTTAAAGCTCTGGACTCCCATGTGGCTGACCACAGTTCAAGTTCTGGATCCAGTGTCTTAATACTCACACCAGATGCATGTGCCTGCCTGCCCAGAATCCCAAGAGCTGGATGGAAGAGAAGGGATTGAGGTGTGGCCATTCTCCCACAGGGGTGATTTCTCGCTTTCTGTCTGTAGAGCTATAACCAAAATCTCCAAAGGGAAAAAAGAAAAAGAAAAAAAAACACCCAAAAGAAAAAGGGAACAAATCTGGATTTCCAGGCTGGAAATTCAATCAAGTAGGAGCATTATCCAGGCTCTGTTCTTACCCATGCTACAGCAACTCTGGCCCTCTGTCTCCTCAAAATCACCACCAAAGAGGTCCGGGTGGCCCCAAAATATTTCTCATGTGTACTGCACAGTGAATCCCCTTTACAGCCATGGGACCACAGAGGCCATTTTCCTCGTACCTCGATCTGGCTCATCATAATGTCTCCTGTACTGCGTGTGCAGAAGGGATAGCTCAGTCACACACAGTGCTAGAGGCTCCTGTGCCTGACATGAGGGTCATGCTACAGGGTGGAGAGCTCCTTTCCCCACCACTGGAGAAAAGCTTCGTCAACGCTGATGGCTATGACTCAATAGCGTGGTGCTCTTAGCTTCTACTTGTTCTTCCATTGTGCTTGCCTCATTTCCCTCATACAGATGAAAGTCTTACATGTCCAAGGATGGGGATGGGAAGACACTGAAGGACTATTTGTATTGGGCTGTTAGAAAAGTCATAACTCAATTTTGCACAAACAGAAAAAATACGTCATGATTTTTCCAACAACACCACAGACTCACCACACCTCCCAGACAGTATCCATGGCTCCTAAAACAAACTTTTTCTCAGAAATGTGCACAGAACCTCTCCTTCCAAGAAATGATCTCAGTGCCCTCCCCTTAGTTTTTTCCAGTAAAACAGACCCAGAATGGGCCCACCTATCAGCTCACCAGATATGCCCAATGACAGTTTAAACCAGATCACCTACTTAAGAACATGTCTGTAGCTCAACAATAAGCCCCCTCCCTCTTTCTTTATTTTTAATAATGATCACTTATCTGTGTCACAGCAATTGCTAAATTTACTTAGCCTCTACAACACCACACTCCATATATATATTGGGCTGTCAGAAAAGTCATGATGCATTTTTCTATGTTTTCTGTGCAGAAATGTGTCATGACTTTTCTGACTACTATACATATGGCAGCACACTCAGTGGTGGAGAGCATTATATGAAGATTTCTACGTAGTAAAACAGGTTTATCCAAATCTCTGGGAGGTTTGGGGATGTGCAGAGAATTCCAAGTCTAACTCCCTTGCTACACACAAGCAAGGCTTTTTTTCTTTCCATTCCAAACAAGGGAACTTTTTAGGAAAATCATAATGTGCTGTATTTTTTAAAAGCTAATTCACACATCTTCTGGCTTTTGTTTCTTAATTGTCCTGTTCCCAAACATAGTCCGTTGCACAGGGTGTTGATTCTGTGACTACACTCGGGAATTGTGCAGGATATTTTCTACATTTTAGAGTTGTACATCCTCTTTCAGTTGTCCTAATTTACCTCATAGTTGGCTCTAGGATAAGATGTTTTTATGTGTTAATTGTTTATAACCTCCTACACCACAATTATTATGCATGTTGTTCAAGCAAGCAGCATGCCAGTTCAACATCTCCTGTGATTTCTGCTCTGAAGAGAAATCCTTTTTTCAACTGTAGCCATGGCTTAATTAAAATTTGTAGCTTTTTCCAAATTTGACTGATCTTTTCCAAACCACCCAGAAGAAGTACAGTGCACTCTTCCACCATTCTCTCCAGCATGCCTGGACAGCCTTTGATTCTCTCAGTACTGAAGAGGCCACAACAGCAATTCTTAGCAACATGACTATCAAACCAAGAGCATAGAGAGGCTTTGGGGACTTCGTTTTGAGAAGTAATTCATCCCTAATCCCTCTCAGATAAAGTGATGATTTATAATTATTATTTATTTGTAATTATAGTTACCCTTCTCTCTCTTACTTCAACAGACTTTCATGTTCCTCCAAAGCTGATACTATGAAAAAGACGATAAGCATCTTTACACTTCAGCGACATTTAGTGTCCCGTATGATATACACGTAACCAGCTCTTTGGTGCAGCAGTAACGCACCACCCATGAGACACTGAATCCCATATGCCAGGTGCAGTTTGCATCCGGAAACACATCAGGCACATGTGTAAGTGCCTAAGATCTGATAGGCTGGGGAACTGGGGGACAAGAATTGCAACACGTCTAGAACTCTTTCTTTCTTTAATTCTCACATGCATGCTCTATGATGAATAAAGAAAAAAATGTGAGTGTGTGTGTGTGTGTGTATGACAACAAGGAAGCTGTAACTTGAGAGGCAGTCCATTCAGAGGTCCTGACAGCACGACATGCTATATGAGGGCTTAATAACTAGAGTGGAATACTTGTTCCTGTTTATTACCCTTAACCCTTATGTATTTTTCCTTTTAATAAAAATATTTCCTGAATTGTTTTACAGGTAGATCATGCCGAATTCAACCGAAGGCATAAATTTAACAGTATTTAAATTATAAGTTCTATGAGAATAGAAGTATCTCTCCCTCTCTCAGCCCCAAACAGTGATGGAAATATAATGGGTTCTCAGTAGCTAACAGACCGCTGATTTCAGAGGCACACCGTGGTCAGAAGAAGACTACAAGGGTAAAATAACATTTTCAGCATTTCATATCCTGGATACACATTGACAGTATCAGCATGACGTCAGTGCTGATGTTGACTTTGATCACCTGCCTGATAAAGTAGTGCCAGGTTTCTTCACTTCAAAATTACTCTTTTTCATGGGGGCCAGCAGGTGGTGTGATGGTTGAAAGCGCTGGACTCCCACATGGCTGACCGTGGTTCGGGTCCCAAACCTGGCAGCTTGCTTTCTCATTTTCTCCTCTCCTCTCCTCTCCTGTCCTCTCCGGTCTCCTTCTCCTTCTCCTTCTCCTTCTCCTTCTTCTCTCTCTCTCTCTCTCTCTTTCTCTCTCTCTCTCTCTCTCTCTCTCTCTCACACACACACACACACACACACACACACACACACACACACATATACATACACACTTTGTCCCTCTCTGGTCAAATTAGAACAAATTAAATAAATGGATAAATAAAGTTAAATAAAAGTTTTTTAAAAATTATTCTTTTTCCATACTGTACTCTTTAGGCAGTAATGACTATGCAGCCCACATTTAAAGAGTTGGGAATCATGCGTCACCTCTTTGAAGGAAGAAGGTCTACATAAATTATATGGAATTATTCTGCAAAAAGAGTTGCCTCTTCTTCCCCACCTAATTTATTACTTAATGATTCATTTATATTAGTATGGATTAATGGGCATTTATTTTATAGTTTCATTTATAATCTAATAGTATATTATGTATTTTGTGTTCACATTATTCCAGCTTTAGCCATTGGGAGCTCATTCAGGTTAGCTGACCTTCTGTCATGTCCAATCATTTGTTTTTTGAGTGCTTTCCTATTTTCTGGCACTACGAGATCTTCTGGTTCATCTTATATGTTTCCCGCACAGTCTTAGGACCTGAGAGGAAACGCATGTGTAGGCAAACTCATGCATACCTATGGATCTCTAGTTGTTGCTGTCTACATCCCTCTGTATCTGTGTGAAGCTAAACACGACTTGATTACTAATGTCTATGACTCTTACTTGATTACTAATGTCTATGCCTCTTTCCCCATACCACAGGGCTCATTCTAGCATCCTCTCTTGCTTATCTGCAATTTCTCACCCCAACAGTGAGAAAGCTCTCTGTAACCCTCATCTAACCATAAGAAAAACATCATATAAACCCAAATTGAAACATTCTACAAAATACCTAGTCAGTACTCATCATAAATTGTCCAGGTCATCAAAGACAACGGAAGTTCAGAAACTAAGGAAATAATGACTAAATGTAGCTTGAATAGAATCCTGGGACAGAAAAAGGACATTAGGTAAAAACTAAGGAAACCCAAATAAAATATGTATTTTAGTTAATAATTTTCAATACTGGCTTTCTGGTTTTAATAAATATACTGTAATAGTATAAGAGGAAACAGTACAGGATATATGGAAACTTTCTGTAACTTTATTACAACCTTTCTCTAAGTTAAAAACTCTCCTAAAGCAAAAAGTGTATTAAGTATTTTTGTTTTGTTTTGGTCTAGATTTTTGCCATAGGCTATGTGTACTCACTGGAGAGAGACAGGGAGAAGGAAAGTGAAAAATCACCCACTCAGGGGTGATGACCATGCCACAGTTTCTTCTCCTTCACTCTCTTCCCAGGATTTTGGGCATATACACACACCTGGCATGTCTTTCACACTGTTAGGTATAGGACTTGAACCAAGGAGTCAGCCATGTGGGCTCCGGCACTTTAACCATCATGCCATCTGCTGACCACCTATTAAATATTTTAAAAAGAAAAATGTCTAGAATGTATCCGGCATATATATCAGTTCAATAATTATTAACTCCACTATTTTATACAATAATCTTTCCCATTTTGAAAGGTCGAAAGAAAGATTTTTGTTGTTATAAATTTGAATTTCTTTGATGACTAATGAGGCAGAATTTTTTTTAAAGGTTATTTTTCTTTTTAAATCCTAGTCTTTTATCTTTTTTTTTTTTTGGTATTATCTGTCTGATGTATCCACTTCTCTATGGTGATCAAACTTCCTAGTGTGTCAGAGACAGTCAGTCCTGATTTACATCTGCTGTCCCAGCTAATGATTCACATGAACCCCTTGCATTTAGAAAGATAAGTTCTATGGTCACTCACTGTATCCTCATGATGCTTTGATCGCATGCTTTTCATGAGTTCTCCCACGTAACTGTACTACCACTCCAGATGTTATTTCCTGCTCTGTCCCCTTTGACTACATAGCTGGTGCCCAAAACACACCATGGCAATTAAACGGGATAAGTTTTTGGCAGTTACTAGTCTTCTGCCAGAAAATCAAAACATTCTGCTACAAGACCACCTTTTGGAGGCCATATGACTTTGCTACAATTCAGTTCAACACTGTAAAACACAACTTTTCCCAGTTGGAAAGAATGCAGTGTTGGAAAATGTGTGGCGTTCCCATTCTCAAACCATTGGATTTCAAAGGACATTTCCACTGCTCCTGTGCACCATGTTGGACTGCATTCAGCACCACCTCCAAAAGGAGGCATGACGAATCAGAGCTGTAGACATACCCAACCATACACCCATGTTAGGAAAATGGTCCTCCTCCCTTCTCCCTCCCTCCTTATCACTCTCCCTTCCTTCTCTCCTTCCTTTTTTAATCTCATTTTCTTTTTACTTCCCTTCTTTTAACTCCCCACACACACACCTCCATGTCTTCCATTGCTTTGGCAAGGGGAAGTTGTTTATGGTTCAATTTGTTTTTGCCCTTTACTTATTTTGCAAATAATATAGATTCATTTAAGAAAATTAGAAAATACACTAAGATAAAAGAAAAAGATTACACCACCCACAGACAACAGATATTAACACTTTTATATTTCCCTATGCCTATGAGAGCTAATGTACCCATGTAAAAAACACTGTTAGGGTCAAGAGCGTCCTAACTCCAGTATACAGTGGCTCTGTGACCCGGAATTAGTTACTTAACTTCTCTAAGTCTCAATTTTCACATCTGTAAAGTTGGACAAATGGCATATTACTTATTATAATGTGCCATATTATTAATTTCAGGATTAAACATAATGTATATAAATAACTTAGACTATCAAAATAATAACACTGAAAAAAATGATAGGTGTTATTAATAATATTTTTTTGTCAAGCATGAGATAATATAAATATTCCAGTATGGATAACTGGTGTTTGCTCAATGGAATACAGAACTTTTCATGACTGAATATAGATCTGCATTATTGCTTTTGGTGTCTGTTTCTTTATGTTGCTTTTTTTTGGGGGGGAGGAGGTTTTTGCTATAGAGTGCGTGTGCTCACCAGGAAGACAGAGAGACAGAGAAACATTCCCCTAGGGGAAATGGCCATGCCGCAACCCCTTCTCTTTTATTCTCCTCTCAGGATTATGGTCACACACACACACACGCACCCGGCATGAATTTCAGTCACTGGGCCTATGACTTGAACTGCGGTCGACTACATGGAGTCCAGAGACATAGCCATTACGCCAACTGCTGGTCCCAAAACTTTGTTACATTTTTAAATTCTGAATTACAATGAGGATGAGTATGTGTTAAAAAGTAATTAATGAACATTACATATTATCACTACTTTGGACAGTATCAGTCCCCTAGAAATTACATTTTTTAGTTCAGTCTAACACATGGAAAGCCCTCTAAAGTGAAGTCACAGGGCCAATGATATCCTTGGCAGCCTCTTGCTTTCATGAGCACCAGCTCCTTAAACTAGATGCACCATCTGGATCTGGATTGATCTCGAGGCCTAACAAGCTCCATGGAACCATCTGAGCTCAACGTAGTATTGATCATCAAAATGAAGGTGTTGTTTTATTCATTATATTTGAGTAGTTACCTTTCCTAGAGGCTGCTGTTCTATTTGGGGTGTGATATTGTCACTGCTGTTCTCATTTTCAAGAGTGTAGGATTAGGCTTGTATTGGCTTTTCTAATTGAGAAATAAGAACTTGGGAAATAGCATAGAAATTGTCATTTCTACTTACTCTTAGAAAATGGGCCCTTAGAAATAAATTCAGGGGTAGAATCAATATGACATAGAGAAGGTATTGAATTTATACGTATTTGACTAGATTTTCCCTGAATAAAATTTTGGAGAGCTGCTTATTTGGTGACTCACTATGCATATGTACTCTTAAGGGCTCCAAAACACTAGTGGCAATAGCCCTTCCCACTATGACATATATTTCAGAGGTAGTCTATATGTTTCTCAATGTATTTTTGCATAGGATTCTGTATGAAAACCAAAAACAGCCTGAGAGATATGTATGATATTTGTTCCTTGATGACATAAATCTTGTCAGTCAATTGATCCATTTTCCCTCTTAAAGAAGTCCCCAGTAGGACCAGTTAGTTCTGGCATTGCAAGGAGGGACAACTGTTGAACTGATTTGACGGTAAATGCTAAGTATGGTATAGAATTATATATTGGCATATAGGTTATGTAGAATAAGCATCTTCAAAGTACCCTTTAGAACACAGTACATTTGGAGCAGCAGGTGTCACAGTGGTTAGGGGCACTGGACTCCCACATGGCCAACCATGATTTAAATCTCAGACATGGCAGCTTTCTCTCTCTCTCTCTCTCTCCCTCTCCCTCTCCCTCTCCCTCTCCCTCTCTCTGGTCAAATTAAAAATAAATATATAAAGTTAAATAAAATAATTCTTTAAAAAAAAATAAAGAACACAGTACATTTATGAAACATTCCTGAGTACCAGGCACTGTAGTACGTGTTAAGCATGCTCTCCTCACTATCACTTCAAACACCTGTGAGGGAGCTGTTATGATTACCTGACTCTTCCAGACGGGGAAACTGAAGCCCAGAGAGACTTCAGCTCACCATTGGAAAAGTGAGACTGAGCCATAGGACTTGTCCTGGAGCAGAAACTCCTTCCGAAGACTTAATTTGTCATGTAGTTTTCCACAAATGAAAATCATGATACATGTAGACATCTTGACCCATATAATGAGCATTAATTGAATTTATTTTCAATTTCTATACATCTTTACAGTTCTTTCCCGAATATCTTCTCCAAGGTGCTCAAGATAAGGACTAAGAGAGAAAACACAGTAGAGTTCATGAATTTACCCTTTTACTGTGATCACATCTGAGGACAGGACTAAAAGTCAAATAATAATATAAAAACAACAAAAACAAAGCACTTTTACCATATTCTAGACAACTTTGTGTTTATATCTTAATAGAACATATTTTAATATATATGTGACCTTGATCAAAGCTGACAGTCTGCCTATTTGTGTTATTGCCTTCACAGTACCACTGTATGCCACACTCAAGGCCAATCCCAGGCAAAACTGAGACCCTACTCTTGGTGCCTGCCATTATTCTGCACTCAGCCTTTACCCATCCTTTCAATGTGCCTTCTCCTTCTGGGCTCCCACACTTTCCAGGTTCTCCTAGGCATGGAGAAAAATGCTACTGTCCTTCCCAGGACAGTTCCCATCATAGAGAGAACCTAACATGGGCCAGACAGGATGCTGGATACAGATAAACAGATGTTAATGAGAAGTTGGGTCCTTGAAAAGAATGCACAGTGCAGCCAGGGAACTCAGGAGGGATGCTGCTGTCTACAAAGAGGAAATACCAGAAGCAGATTCACAGGTAGAGAGGGAACAAGTAAACTCAGGTTTTTATTAAATATATGTAAGAGTATTATTGAATTATAATTCACATTACATATTATTCACCCATTTAAAATGTACAATTCAAATGACTTTTAGAAGATTCTAAACCTTCTAGACCTTTTCTTTGTTCTTTTTGGACCATACAATAAAACTGTTATTATCTTAATACTTTCAACAACACTTTTCTTCTCTACTTTTTGAACAAGGGCTATGCATATTCATTTGCACCAGGCCCTACAAAATATGTAGGTCACACACACACACACACACACACACACACACACACCCAGCACACACTTCTCACTTCCCCCTTTTGATCTTATTGTGAAACTTGAGCTAGCTAATGGGAACTCTGACTTCTCTATCATTGTCACAAAAGTGCCTTATTTTGGCTCCTCTTCCTCGTCTTCCTAGGGTTCTAAATTTCACTGGTTATGCCCTCCATCTGATTCCATTTCCATCCTTCAGGCTTCAACATCGGTTATTCTCTTCAGCTCAAATCTTCCCCTCTCTCTTGCCATTGGTTATTTTGACATCCTCTGTCCCCACCAACCCCTCCTTTTGGATTGGATTTGCATTCTCAATGACTAGTAAGGATGAGTTTTAGATATCTTGAATTGGAAATGCCTTTGAAATACCTAGAAAGCTTCTGAAAATTTAGCTTTAAGCTTAATAGAATAATTAAACTGGGGATAGATCCTGCATTTACATTGGAGTTTCATCTGTGTAATAATCGAAAAGAAAGCATTTTTGTTCTGGAACATTTAGGCTCTGTGGCATTAGGTGACAACTATTTGGGATGAGGGAAGCCCCAAAATTCTCAAATTGTACCATGTAAGTAACTACTAACTCCATTCATATCCAAGACTAGTATTGGCTAAGCAAATTATAATTGGACTTTTTCTATTCTCTTATGTCTACAGACTTTCTGGTGGAAAGACAGGCCATATAGTTAGTGGTTAAAAGCTTAGCCTGTCAGTGTGAATCCTGATTTGCACACAGAACAGCTTTGTGACTTAGGAACTTTTTATTTGATCTATGACTCTGTTTCCTTTGCTGTAAATAGGGGAAAATTAAAAATGCGTGCAGTCTGGGCCAGCATGAGGTTAAAGAGGCTAGATTCCAAATGGTCAACCATGTGTGAGGCCCGGGCTCAGAGGCTTAAAAATTACCCTGTGAATGTATGTATGTGTATGCCCAAAATCCTGAGAGGAGAACAGAGAAGGGACTGTGAACTGGCCATCCCCTGAAGAGGTGAGTTCTCACTTTCCTGTATCTCTCTCTGTGTGTCTCTCTTCTCTCTGTCTGTCTCTCTCTGGTGAGTGCATGGACCCTATGGCAAAACTTAAAAACAGTTGTGTACAGGCCAGCTGCAGTGGAGGAAAGTTAACACAGCACTCCACAATGCTGAGGCCACATGAGGAGATCCTAGGTTCACAAACTGAGGTCTCCCTTGTATGTGCAAGGTGTGCACATGCGTGTCAGTGGTGCTGGTGAGGTTGAGAGTGGATCGTGGAGTGAGAACTCTGTTGTGAGTGCCTCTCTCTCTCTCTCTCTCTTTCATGGAATAAGTAAATAAACTTTAAAAAGATATGTATGTATAGTTCTCCCTTGGTATCCTTGGGATTTGTTCTCCTATGAATACCACAATCCATGGATGCTCAAGTCCCTTATATAAAGTAGTACAGTACTGCATACAACCTACACACATGCTCCTGTAAATCATCTGTAGATTACTTATAATACTTAATACAAGAGCTATGCATATTGTTCAGGGAATAATGACAAGGAAAAAATCTGTACATGTTTATTACCGACACAGCCATCATGGGCCTAACTACATGGTCCATCTCCAATAAAGGAAAAGATTCAACCCAAAGTTGATTGAATTCATGGATACAGAAACTGCAGCTACAAAGGGCTGATTGTACCTATATCTTAAGGTTATTATGAACAATAAAAAAGAAATCGACTAGGGCCTGGCCTATAGTAGATACTCAGTAAATAACAGTGGAATGAATGAATGACAGAACTTAGCATAGTGTTTTGTATGAAGTGTTCGACAATCACTATTAACACTCGGTACATGTAAGCAGTAAAGATTAATGTGCAGCGAGGGCAAACATGCCATTGCTATCAGCAGACTTTGACTAGAGCAAAACATAAACGGCAGATGTCTTTATATGTTCTGCCTACTTGCCAGGTGGCTCCCTGTGGGCCTGTCAGACAGGACGGATTCATGTCCACAGTCACTCAGCTCCTTCAGCCGAGCAAATGTGATTTGTGAGCCGCCACACTCACCATCCTCTTCCATCAGGCCATTTATGGCCCTTACAATTTCACTCTTGATGAGAACACATAAAATATTATTGGCCCTGTATGCTTACTGTATAATATACAGAACTTACAATAGACATTATTAAATATTGTTAAATGAAGGGCTGAATAGGTGTACTAAAATGCCTGCATGTTGAAAGGATTCATTAACCCTGCTAATGCCATAGGAAGTAACTGTAGTGTTGTTTTCCCCACTCCTTCTGGTGCAAAAATCATTTTTAAATTGTTTCATGGAGCCACGCAGAAACAAAGTGCTAGGTTAAGAGCACTGGGCCAGGGTTTAGGAGCCTGGGTTCAAACAGTGACTGTGGCATTTTCATTCCCTTAAAGAAATCACTTTACTTCTCTGGCTATCAGTGCATCCATAAATGAAAAGATGAACAATGCAGTCTAGGTTCCTTTCAGCACTGGCATTCTTTTAACCCCATGCAAAATCTCCAGTACAGAATTTTCTTTTCCACTTCTCTATTTTTCTCCTCAGTGAACCCTCTATCTATTCTATCCATAGTGTGTTTTCAAAACAGTTTGGATAAAACACTAAACACAGGGAACCACAAAGTAGAAGTGCCTAAATTGATTTTATTTGGCATAGAGGTCCCAACCAAGAGCAGAAAACTTAAGCAGTTACCTAAAATGCTCTGGATGACTAAGGACAAATACATATTTTTTTCTAATTGTCAAGTAATGCACATACTTTCCAGTGAGAGACAGAGAGACAGAAAACCAGCACTCCCCAGCGAGGCAGAGTCATGACACAATCCCTTATCCTCCATTTCTCCATCCTGTTGGGATTTGGGGTATGCATGCACACACACCTGATATGTTTCTCAAACCACTGGGGCTGGATTCAAACTGCACTCGGCCATTTTGGATCTGGCTCCCTTAACCACTAGGCTATGAAACCAACCCAGGACAAACATCATGAGGGTAGAAACAGAGGTCTCAACAGTGCATTTCAGTTTGGCTGCCTAGTCTTCACCTCTACTGTACTCAAACTTACCGTGACTGTTTCCAACTATTCCTATGCCACGGACTCCCTATTCTGTCTGTACTAGCTCTGATCTTCATTGCTTTTTTACCTGTTACCTCTTATTTTCCTTCTCTGCAACTCCTCTAACATTGAATTGTTTCTAAAGAACATAATGGGTTTCTTTCCCGGCATCATATGTGCCCAGGTATGTAAGTGGTGATGGGAAAAATAGAGGATTCAGAGGAGGAAGGGGAGGAGAGGAATCATTTTCAGAGAGGGCTTTAACTCTCTCCAAAGAACATCTGCTTCTGCCTGAGGTGCCCAACACATTCAATACAGGAAGACAAATAGGTAAGCAGAGGTTATCTCTAATGAGCAAGTCTATAGGGCAAACTGATCAAAATATCTACAGGACTTCCTTTTTCTTTTTTTTTTTTTCAAAATGATATTTCAAACCAGTTCTTCTGATAGATGGTTAAAGATACTGAGATATTGGTATATTTTCACTTTTAACAACGATAAACATTACTTTGTAACTTTCACGCTTCACAAATAATAGAGGCAATACTTAAGGAAACATCTGTTAATGAAATAAGCAATGTTAAGTATCAACCACAAATGGTGATGTCTAGCTCTGAAACCCTCAGACAGAAAAGAGTAAAAGTATCATACATAACAGGGTGTTTAGAGGACTTTTTTGTGTTGTATATTACCTACAAGGTAAAGTCCCACATTTCTATAATAACATGAATTTGGTCTCTTACTTAGCTGCTTCAATTCACTTTACAGTTTAGATTAGGAAACATTTTTGTAATTAAAGTACAATTAGCCTACCTTATGATTTTTTGCTGGCTCCACCTTTTTTTAAGATATTTTCTTATTTCTACAATGCTATGAGCCCAAAGAAACCTCAATAAAACATGGGTAAAAAAATTATAAAACCAAGAGACGAAGCATTGCAAAGATTCCTACTCCAAAGAACTTATGTTTCCGAAAAATAACAATATTCCACATTCACACCAGCATATGAGTCATCTCAGATCTCTGATGGGCTGTTTTGTCTTTTTCTAGGACAAACTCTTACTGCATTAATGAGTTTCATCAAGTATTTCAAAAAGTTTCCCCATTCTGCCTTTGGAATAGTTCTTCCTATGGCCAATTGTCCCTAATTCTTCCTCATCTCTTCCTTATAACAGGACTAGTCATTACCCCTTTGGCCATGTTCTCTACATGGCCTCCAGCAGTGTAGGTAAAGTATGCATGCCACATTGACTTTGGGTATAGCCAAGTGACTTCCTTTACTCAATGATAACACGATGCAGGCAAAGGCTTTAAATCTGTTGGTATGATTTAGCTTGACTTTTGTGTTTTTGTTGTCATGAGAAAGGCATGACCTGAGTAACCCTTGATCCCAGAATGAGGGAGATGTGGAATACTTCTGAACCCTATCCACAACCTGAAACAAAGGTGTCACAGACAACCTTAACCCCATGATTGAAATTACAAAAAAAGAAAAAAAAAAAGAAAAGAAAAGGAAAGGAAAAGGAAAAAAGAGGGAAAAAAGGAAGAAAGAAAATAAATATTGTAAAGCAGTAAAATTTGGGAGTTGTTTGTTATATAACTTTACTGCAGCCATAGCTGACCAATACATTTCTTCTGTTTCAGTTATTCATTGTCACAATAATTCTGTGTAACAACCCAACACAAAATTTATGGCTTAAAACAATGACCATTTACTATCGCTCATGAGATTAAAATCAAGCTAAGTTCTGGCTTTCACTGGGCCAATGAAACTTACGCATCTGCAGTCACATTCAAGATATTTAGGACATTTTCTGATTTCGGCTAGACTTTTCAACATATCTGGGAGCTTTCCTGGGGAAAAGTTTACTCAGCTCCGCCATATATGGTTTCTCACCTTTCAAAAGACTAGGCTTGTTCTTATGGTATAGATGAGTTCTGAGGGGGAATTACGGAAGCAAATTCACAAGATCTCTTGAGATCTAGACTTGGACCTTCTGCATTAGGTCATTGTCATTTTGGCTGCATTCTACTGGCCAAATCAGGTCATGGTGCCAATCCATACTTCAAAGGTTCAGGAAGCAGACTCTATCTTTTGACAGGTGGAGCTGCAGTCACATTACAGAGTATGCAGATATGGCAAAGGAGAAGCAATTGCAGCTACTTCTGCATCGACTTAACAAACTTCACAGTACATAGCTGAAATAGCAAGCTAAAACCTCCCCAAATGAATATAGTGAGTATTTACAGTAAATGACTGTTAATAGGGTTTTTTTTTATTTTGTTTTGTTTTGTTTGACATAAGGTGCATGCACTTGCCAGAGAGAAAGAGTGAGAAAAAAATGATATATCATCCCCCAGGGAGAAAGGTCATGCTGCAATCCCTTCACCTCCACTGTCTTCCTGGGATATAGATTGCACACACACACACACACACACACACACACACACACGTGCCCAGCATGATTTTCAAGCCACTAGGTCTGGGACTCAAACTGCAGTTGGCCATGTAGTAGTCCAGTGTCTTAACCACCATGTCACCTACTGTACCTGTCAATAGTTTTTGATCAAAGATCTTACCTTCAAAACTAATTGATCATAACTGAAAGGTTCTATTCTCTCACCTTTGCCAAAACTCACTTTCCTTAAAAATCACTTTCATTTCCCATATGAGAAATGTATGGTGACTAGGTATATAGTTGTATTTGGGTTTATAACTCCAATATACTCAGTGATAGTATTCTAATTATTATTATTATTATTGCTTTCCTTTTTATCATTTTAGCTTTTAAATTTCTTCCCTGTATTTATCTTAGAAAGTACTGACTAAATAAAATTTAGTTATGTCTCATGGTTGTTAGACATTCTGATGAATCAATTCTACTTAACTTAAGAGAGAATAAATTTAAGGCTGGAACTCATCCAAGTACTGTACATTTGACTTTTTATTAGGAAAACCAAATAAGAAGTAAATATAGACTTCACATACAAACGGTATTTAATAAATTACCATATCATGAGAAAAACATGACCGGAGTAACCCCTGATCCTAGAATGAAAGAGATGTGAAATACTTCTGAACCTCACTCACAGCCTGAAACAAAGGTTTCACAGGCAATCTCAACCCCATGATAGAAATTTTTTAAAAAAAGAATAGAAAAGGAAAAAAAGGAAGAAAGAACATGGTAAAACAAAGGTAGGAAACACAGTAGTTTTGGTGCCTGCAAAATGCAGTGATGATGGCAGCAAGCAGACTGCATACCTTTTGCAGCGGCAACTTCTTGTAAGTATTTAATAGTTTCTAACTTTGATGACTGCTTTACTCTGTATCCCTTCAAAATTCTTATATTCTGTTAATGGTTCATTTTCCATTTATATAAATTGTTCCCAAACACACATGATTTATTGAGTCATTAGAAAAATCATGATGTATTTTTCTATGTTTTCTATGCAAAAATGAGTCATGACTTTTCCAATGACCCAATAGATTAATTATAATGTGTTTTTAAAGACTTTATGTACATAATCCCACATTCTCTGTCAAGTCTCCAGTAAGACTACCTGGGTATGGGGTGCTTACAAACAATATTTTGTTTTACTCTCCCGCCCATTGTGCCTTGCTTAAAATTCTACATTCACTTGCTTCAGATTGAAAAGAAGATGACTCCAGCACCCAGTTCTCCTATTACTCTCAGTTTAGGACTGATAAAATCTTAGAATATTCTGTAGCTAGTAAATAAATAAAGACAAAGAAGATACAAAGCAAAACTCAGGAAGCACCAACCAAAATATTTGTTCATGGAGATTTGGCAGTTAAGGCACCTGTCTTAGAACATCACAGTGGTTTTCTAGAACTTTACTCAAGTCTGGCTAAATGAGGGCTCCTCAAAATCTTGTCTCCTGTGTCGTAACAACTACTCACTTAAAATTTTTCAGTTTCAATTCATGAACTTCATAGAGCACAGGAAAATATATTCGGGGCTTTAAACTCATGAAAAATGGCATCCAGAAAGCTGACTAAAACTGGAGACTATTATGCACCTTCAGAGAAATCAGATCAAACACCATTTGTTTCTATGCAAAAATGAGTCATGACTTTTCCAATGACCCAATAGATTAATTATAATGTGTTTTTAAAGACTTTATGTACATAATCCCACATTCTCTGTCAAGTCTCCAGTAAGACTACCTGGGTATGGGGTGCTTACAAACAATATTTTGTTTTACTCTCCCGCCCATTGTGCCTTGCTTAAAATTCTACATTCACTTGCTTCAGATTGAAAAGAAGATGACTCCAGCACCCAGTTCTCCTATTACTCTCAGTTTAGGACTGATAAAATCTTAGAATATTCTGTAGCTAGTAAATAAATAAAGACAAAGAAGATACAAAGCAAAACTCAGGAAGCACCAACCAAAATATTTGTTCATGGAGATTTGGCAGTTAAGGCACCTGTCTTAGAACATCACAGTGGTTTTCTAGAACTTTACTCAAGTCTGGCTAAATGAGGGCTCCTCAAAATCTTGTCTCCTGTGTCGTAACAACTACTCACTTAAAATTTTTCAGTTTCAATTCATGAACTTCATAGAGCACAGGAAAATATATTCGGGGCTTTAAACTCATGAAAAATGGCATCCAGAAAGCTGACTAAAACTGGAGACTATTATGCACCTTCAGAGAAATCAGATCAAACACCATTTGTAAAATGTGTAAGGATTAGAGGGAGCAGTGAAATGAGAACCTTTATAGCAAAAAGATCGTTGAACCATTAGAAACCAAAAGGCACTTTCTAAAGCAGTACTTTGATAGAACCCGCTCCTCTGGGAGGGCTAGCGGTTATTCATCTCTGAGCAGTTAGCAATGGTACACAGGTCTGGCCCTCTGAGAAAGCCTCTGAGGCCCTCCCTGATCTGCTCTCAGTTCTATAGATTTATTTCCCCAGGTTCCTGGAAAATGGTGCTTGCCAGACTGAAACTACTACCTAGTGATTTTGCTGTAAATAGAGCATATGCATGTGTACCTTTCCACCACGGTCTCCCAATCTCATCACTGAGCAGGTTCAGTGCAGAGAGCTGTGAGTGCGTCTATCACGGAGTGTGTAAGAGAAGACTCCATAAACAGTGGGAAGAAAAAAGTAAAGAACAGGAAGGGCTTTGTTTCCCCTCAATTTCCAGAGGGCATATGTACTCACCAGAGAGACAGAGAGAGAAAGAGAGAAAAAGAAAACCCCTCTCAAAAGAGTATGGTCACACGGCAAAGGTCCTGCCTCCATTTTTCCATCCTGTTGGGATTTGGAGGACACACACACACACACACACATATTCTGGCATATTTCTGGGGCTGGTGGAGTAGAGATTTGCACTGCAGTCATCCATGTGGAATCCGACTCCTTTAACCACAAGGCCAAGAGGCTGGCCCCAGGAGGGGCATTCTTGATCACACTCCAGCTAAGTTCTTCTCCCTCTTGGAGCTGAGCCACAGTTGTACTTCTTCAGCGAGCCCCATTATTCTTATGGGTTATGAAGTCAAAAGCCTCTAGGGGCTAGCAGGATACACAAATGAGCAAAATAGGCCAAACAGGCCCCTTGAGTTCCTTTAAGTTACATCCCTGTATAAAAGGGACAGTCACTTCTCGATTCTATCTGACTGTTGCTGTAGGAACGCAGAACCCCTAGACATCAGATGTTGATGGGACACAAAATAAAGCTGTGATGAAGAGGTGTTGGAAATGTGGAATTTTATGTGAGATCTTTCAATTTTAAAATGTTGACTACAGTGTGCAGACCAAAGAAAACATGTCTGCAGGCTGGATGCAGCAACGCGGATCCTGTATTTGCAATCTGTGCTCTAGAGCAGTGTTACTCAAAGTGTGGCCCGCAGATGAGCACCTGCCACGAACTATTGTACTGATATTTATTCCCAGTCTGCAAAGAGACAGGGAGCCAACTCTAGGATGTAAATCAGCTGTGTCACTGAGCACACCCTTTAGTGCAGCTGGCATTTTCTCCATAGTGAGATTTTCTTTTATAGAGAAAGTAGGGCACTAATTTACATTTGGGCACAAGCCCCTTATCTCGTTGCGGATGGCACTTTGGGCAGCACGGCTCACTAGAGAAACTTTCAGGGGTACTCTCCTTACGGTCTCTGTCACAGACTTGAAAGGACCAGCAGTACCCTGGGATACAAAGGGAAAAGCAGAAGGTAGAATACCTGTAGGGTCTGGAAATTGTGGAGGCCCAAGACATCAAAGGAAGAGGAAGTCTGCCTTGAACTCTAGTGGAGCCCAGGGCACAGTGTGGGTGGGCAGGCAATCAGCCTTGCCTATGCTGGCCAGTTATTGTTTCGCCTCTGCCCCCAACCCCCACCAGCTAGAGGGCATATGCACTCACTAGAGAGAGAAGAGAGGGAGAGGAGGAAGCATCCCTCATGAGGAATGGTTACATCACAATTCCCTCTTCTCCCTCTCTCCCTCGTTACAGGATCTGGGACATTCGTGAACACCCTACGTCTTTCTCAAGCTGCTAGATCTGGGTCTTGAACTGTACAGTTGGCCATATGAGGTCCAGTAGCCTTAATCACCAGGCTAGTGAACTGGCCTTCCCCTGTCTTAACATACCAAATACTTGGACTCTTTCAGGCACGTAAGAGCTCTGGATTTGTAGCTGATCAAGGAATAACACACGTTATGGATATTCTTTTTGGTGGGATTTATTTATTCTCATCATCACTGCCACCACCTCCTCATTCTCCACCACAGATTGTGAGCTCCAAAAGGATAGGACATCTAGACCAGTGCCTAACACACAACAGATACTCAGTAACTATTAGACAGTTTGAGTCCCAGACCTGGTAGCTTGCTTTCTTACCTTCTCTCTTTCTCTCCCTTTTTCTCTATCTCTCTCTAGTGAGTACATGTGCCCAATAGCAAATTAAAGAATAATAATAATAAATTAATTTTTTAAAAGGATAATCAGTCGGAGGAAGTCCAATAAACATTTAGCTCAAAGGTGGAGGCCACTGACTGGCCTCAAGCCCTGTGCATGTTCATGTCTATATGGCTAATGTGTGAGTGGACAGCAGACCTCAGCCACGGGCTGTCTACTGAGTGAGGCAGAGCTTTAAATCCTCCTCTTCTTTACTAAGATTTTTCAAAAATAGTTCTGCTTATCAATCACACTGATTTCCTTTCAGTCTCTTGACCTCCTTCATTCTCTCATAATTTCAGATCCACGATGTTGGAGTTTTGTGGCCTTTTCTAATATTTAGAAACTCATTATTTTTCTAATCTCCCTAGCCTATTCCCTTTATACCCACTATTAGTAGAAGAGATCACGCTAAATACTTTTCTAACTCATTACTCTCATCATTCAAAAGTTTCTTGTCCCAAAGTTTACATTATGTATTGATATCATGTTTTCTGAAATTTCATAACCATCTTCTACCAATGCCTAGAACCTACCTTCAACTCCCTCAAAGGCTTCAGTGCTTAAATCAGAATTTTCTCATCTTTACTCCTACCAGCAGCCATAAGTTCAGGGCCATAATACTAATTACTACATTTATAATTATTAGACTTACTGTTTCTTTAGTGCCTACCATGTGCCAGTCACTGTGCTATGTCTTAGACACTGTTTCTATTTTATAAACAACACTATAAGGTAGATTTCCTCCTCTATTGACACAAAATGAAGTCAAAATTCAGAGAGGTCATGCAATGTGCCCTAACCTAAGCAGTTAGCTAGTAATGGATCCAGAAGAAAAACACAGTATTACTGAAGCTGTAACCTAAGGACTTTTGACCTAATAATGTAAAGAATAGCTACCATTTATCAGATGACTAACCTTTACATCTGTTGGCTTTAAACTTATTTTTTTCCAAATCTCACAAAGATCCCACAATGCCCATATCATTCCCATTTTAAAAATAGGAAAACTGAAGCTTGGACATCTTAAATAACATATTCTAAATAGCATGGGTGATCAAACATTTGAACTCAAATCACTCACAGTTTTTACTCATTGAATGGATCAGAATGATGAATGCAAAGACATCTCCATTGATTACTTTGCTAAACCCCTATTCAAGTTTTCTGTTGCTACATACAAACCATCCAGATTTCATGGATTAAAACAATAATAATTTATTTCCTTCCCACATCTGCCATTTGGGCTTAACATGGAAGGATGCTCTCTGCCCTGCGTGATCAGCTGGGGTCGTTCAACCACAGTTTTAAAGATCTGCTCACCCCAGACTACAAACAGAACTGTCAAGTTAGTGCACAGTGTGTCTGACAGCTCAGCCCATGCTGAGGTCACAGACTTAAATGCCTCTTCACATGAAGCTCTCCATGTGGCCTGGACTTCCTCAATGCATAGTAGCTGTACTCCAATCACAAACATCTCAAGAGAAAGTCATGCAAAAGCTGTATCACCTGAAAATAGCCTAGTCTCAGAAGCTACACAGCACCACTTACATTGCATCTTATTTGTTAGAAATAAATCTCTAAGGCTAGCCACATTTAAGGAGAGGCAAATTATATTACACTTCTTAAGAGAAAACCATCAAAGAAAATACAGAGGTGTTATAAAACTATACACACTTATGCACAGCTATGTGGTCTGGTAATTAAAGCAGTCAGATCCCATATGATCAACCATACAATTTGAGTACCACACCCAGTGGCTTGAGAAACAGCCAAGCTTATGTGTGAGCATGTCCAAAATCCTGAAAGCAGAGAGAGCTGGAGGAGAGGGGATCGCAGTATGACCATCTTCTATGTAAAGATGCTTTCTCCTCTCTCCCCAGCTCTCTATTTCTCTGTCTCTCTCTGGAAAGCACACATGCCCCCTTAACACACACACACACACACACACACACACACACACACACACACACACAGCCTACAATTCTCTTTCACTTCACCTCCATTCTGCTCCGCTCCCCCGGAAATAACATAACACCTTTGGCCACCTCAACAACACTGAAAAAAAAAAAAAAAATCAAACACAAGAGCTTTACTCTGAAGTTTAACTACTTTAACTATTTCCTGCTCCTCACCTTTCTCACTACCTTATTGCTTCTGAACTTGACCTTCTCCATCAAGAACCCTAATTCCTTTCTCATATTCTTTGAGTCCTTCATCTCTCAGTTTTTCCATGGTCAGAATTTTACTGTTATCCTTTCTATCACCTTATAATTCTTTATACCCTCTTCATTATCTACTCTTTAAAAAACAAACAAACAAACAAAACACCTTACAGCCTGTCTTCCTTTCCCACAATTCCTCTCAAATATTTACTCAAAAGTTACCAATTATCTCTTAATCCCTCCAACTACCTTTTTCTTTTCTCATCCTCCTTATTTCTGTCTTACTTGATGTAGTTCTCTACTGCTGTCCTTCTTTAAATTTTCCCCATTTTTATATCTTGGGATATGTTTGTCCTTGTCTCAGTTCATTTTGATTTTACAGAATAGTCTAAAACAAACTAACAGAAGGCCAATCCTAGAAGCAGAACTGAGTGTAAGCGTATGAGGAAAAGACAGTAGAGCAAAGTAAGTTGCCATGTGTGTAAACCAGGTGCTTCCGTTATCCTCACAAGAGGTATAAGATTTGGATGAGAAATCCTACAGTGGTCAACAATTTTACATCTGCATTGGAGTATCTGCCTCAACCACTGAGATCATGATTCATAGGAAAATGTTTTATCTTAGAAACAATGCACAAAACAGTGTCAAATTTTGGGGTAGGGGGGCATGGAAATTTTAAAGTATCTATATAGATGTAAAGGGTTCAATACAGGGGGCCAAATGTGTTCAGCTGGGCATATTAGATTTCTTGAATTTGAGGTGCCTGTAGGAACCCAAAGTGTACTTTATAAGTATATAGTGGACATACAGCTGTGATGCTCAAGAGCGAAATTTAAACCAAAGTCAAGAGTTTGGAAGCAGCAAATATAAGATAGCTAAAGCCACTGGGTGCAGTTTATAACCCCTAAAACCTAAGTATGGTAGATTAACATGTATGTTAATGATTGACTCTTGGGAAACATCAACGTTAGAGAAAAAATAGAGCACACAATGAGATTGGTGAGAAGGAGTCAGTCAGCTGAGATGATGACCTGGGGAATGTGGTTTCATAGGTGTTAAAGAATTTTAAGAATAAATGAAATGGAAACATTCAATTGCCTTTGCACAAGGGCTCTTCAAAAACTTCATGTAAAATGGAATTAAGGAACAAGTTAATTCTGATGCCCCAAATTTTTGAAAACCATGCATAGTTTTTTCATAATACATATTTTCCATGAATTTTCTGAAGATCCTGCGTGTTAATAGTGGGAGGTGCAACAATCAGTGAGCAAAATCCATGATCTATGGTGTAAACAGACATAAGTGTGACTTAGTCATTGTAAATCTGATAAGCTAAACAACTCTCTTTGAGAAGAAAGAGTCTTTTAAATCTGAGTTCATATCACAACTTCATTGCTGTCCTCTGCTCACCACAGAGTCAGTCTGAAGCCATTTTGTCCACCCTCACACATATGTAACCCCCACTCCTTCACTCACAATGGCATTCTACTACCTCAGCTTACGGTGCAGCAAATGTTCTGCACTGCCAATTTCTGCCACACTAACACGTCTCTCAGCAATCCTGTTACTCCATTGCTGACAAAGACACCATACTTAAAATGTAGACTCCTCCACTTACTAGCTACATAACCCTGTGCAAGCACTTAACTACTACTATGAACTTCAGTTTTCTCATCTGTGAAGTGAAAGTGAAACACCACCCCTCTCACTGGATCAGATAACATTTCTAAGTCTAGATAACATTTCTAGGCGCAACGTTTTGCCTAATGATCATTAAATATCAAAGCAAAAAAAATGAAAAGATGTTTTTGGTACAATTGTACCTTCTTTAGTTATAAGGGGAAGCTGTAGGAAGCCTAGCCCTCACACAAGCACATCACTTGTAAGAATAAATTTGTGGGATCCCATCTACTTCAGAATACTTGCAAGACTTTCTTCCTCTCTCAGATATATCAGAAATGTATAATCCTTAAAAGTGTCCATGGACTGAGCAAGAACACTTTGGATGAGTTTCCCATCCATTTCAACTGATCCAAGAAGGCAAAAGCTAGGTACCACTAGGTGATAAGAAAGTAAGTGAATGGGAAATGAGAAGGTGAAAATTATATAAATTTCCCTTTTAGGAAGTGTGGCTGTGGCAGAAGGGGAACTAGGCCTCAGTTAATTAACAATTAGCTTACGCTCTTCTACAATCACCTGAACAGAGCTGAACTGGTCTTCTTGGCCTTACTAGAACAAACTCCCTTTATTTTCATGAAGATATGGAAGACATTAAGGTTGTTTTAAATATTCTTCCTGTTCGAGGCTGGCAGGTGGCTTGGTGGTTAAGGGTGCTGGACTCCCAAATGGCTGACTACGGTTCAAGTCCTGAACCTGGCAGCCTGCGCACTCGCGCGCTCTCTCTCTCTCTCTCTCTCTCTCTCTCCCCCTCTCTGGTCAAATTGAAATAAATAAATGAATGAATAAATAAAGTTAGATAGTTTAAAAAATTGTTTTTTTAAAAAAAATATCCTTCCTGTTCTCATCACCACCTCTCTCTGTTCTGCAAATATGAAATTTATATGTTGGAAGAGGCTACTTCTCTCTTTCTGGAAGTATTTAGGGAATGCATAGACATTATTGTTGAAAGTATTAAATTTTGGTTAAACAAGGTGACCTCTGAAGGTCCCTTCTCAACAGCAGAAGTCAAGCTCTTCACTCTGCAGGTTCCTCTATCTAAAATCAGTTCTAAGTGGCTGTATCAATCTGTTGACTGAGAAAGGACTGATATATTCTCACTCTACCTTCCCTTTTTGATGATATTAGATGTACACCCTGACTTCAAGTACTTATAGAAGCTTCTGATGGCCTTTTAACTTCACTGCCCCATTTATATTTTGCTCTCAGTGCCAAAAAAGTTAAGAGGACCATATTCATATAACACTTTTCTCATTAAAGCCAAAACATGAGCCCAAACCCTCCACCTTTACCACTTTAACCAATAACGACCTCATTTAATTCCAGCACAGAACAATGTCTTTCACTTGAAATTAATGTCTTGTCCACATAAAATTGAAATACAGAATGTAGCCTTCCTGGTGATAAGTAGAAAGTATAAAGGTGACTTTTAAGGAGATAAATTTATTCTGTCAGGGAAGGAATAAAAACCTTTTGCTATTCACCTGTGACTTGAACACTCCCAAGCAATGAGTTCTTCCCTTATTTGTAACTAAATATGATCTGTCACTCAGCCTTCCTTTGCTGTCATGTGTTAAATTAAAATATATCATTACTATATATACTTGCCTCTGATCCTCACATCGTTAATGGCTTTGTATTAAAAGACTAGGCAGCATGTTCGCATCTGATAGCCATGTACAGAGAATAATCCACTGTCCAAATGGATAGGTGGCAGGGAACATGGCACCCTAGATTATTTAAAATAGAATAACTGTATTGCATCCATTTATACAGAATATTAAATGAGGCAGTACAAATTGCTTTGCATTAATATAAAGAGTTATGAAGACCCAATGGAGATTTCTGAAAATAAAGCTATACATAAATATTTGTGTTGCTGGGCCAGCCGGTGGTATGGTGGTTGGGGAAATTAGATCCTAAATGGCCAACTGTCCAGTTCAAGGCCTGGACCTGGAAGTTTGGGAAACACATTAAGCACGTGCACATGTGTGCCCAAAATCCCCTGAGAAGGAAATTGAAAAGAAGGGATTGTGATGTGGTTATCCTCCCTACAAGGTGCTTTCTCATTCTCTTTCTTTTTTCTTTGCCAAACACACATACTTTATAGCAACATTTTTGACTATGTGTGTGTATATGTATGTCTTTAATATATACAGTGTATAAATATACACACATATATATATCTTTATTAAACATATATAATAAGTGCTGTTTAATAAGACAATTCAGATTTAAAACAAACAAACAAAAAAAAACAGATAACTGAACAGAGAAGGGGGATTTTCTTCAATTAATCAAAATAGAGTCTTGGGCCTACAGGTGGCATAGAGATTAAGGCATCTGAATCCAACATGGCCAACTACACAGTTTGAGTCCCAGAACCGGTGACTTGAAAAACTGAGTATATGTAAATGTATACTCTAAATACCGTGAAGAGAATGGAGAAGGTGTTGTGGCATGGTCATCCCTCACCGCCTCCCCCCAACCCAGGGGCAGAGGGCAGGGGTCATCTTTCTTTCCAAATGCACATGCCCTGCAGCAAAAAAAAAAAAAAAAAAAAAAAAAAAAAAAGATTTTTTAAAGAAAGTTAAGAGGCTTGCATTCAATCCTATTATCCATATTCTGAGTAGAGTGTGATATAAATTATATTGTCTATTCTCCAGAAATAAAGAAAACTTAGGCAGTGTTTTTGTACAATGTATATGCAGCTAGTATTTGTTAATATTTACTAGATGTCAACTGTTTTATTTAATTAATTTCCACAATAAAACTTTGAGGCATATTTTATCACCATTCCTATTTTGTGGACAATAAGAACAATCAAAGTCTATTAAATATCAGGCACATATTTTAATTCATTTAATACAAAAACTGTATGAGATAGGCACTATTATTATCATTCTACCATTTTGGTTGTTTTCACATAGGGAAGCTAAATCACAGACTATGTAAGTAACTGACTCAGTGAAAAGCAAGGATTAGAACACTCTATCCTGTCTCTCAAATAAGAAAATAAGGCTCAGAGTGGGTAATTATCTCAATCAAGGTCACATAGCTAGAGAAATGTGAAGATGAAATGCAAACCCTCTTTTAAAAAACTTCTTACTTTTTATCATGAGAATTTTAAAATATGTACCCAACTAGATGGAATGGTAGGTATTACAAACCCAAACAAAGACTTTTAGTTTCAAGTGTGAAGCCCTTTTTCTAGACTATGTTGTAATGACAAAATAGAAGTATTTGTCATAGCAATTTTTATGGAAAGAGCTTCATTTTTTAAAATTATAGAGGTAATACACATTCATTATAAAACCATTCTTTCAGAATAGAAAAATTTGCCTCTGCTTATAATTTGTACACAATCTTCCAGACTTGTTCTAAATATATTTGTGCATATATAGGTAAAGGTTTTTTATCAAATGGAATCATACTATATACATGCTCTTTTTTTTCAGGAGAGGTTTTTGCTATAGGGCACATGTGCTCACCAGAGAGACAGACAGAAAGTGAGAAATCATCCCTGGGGCCGGGGGGGCCATGAACATGCCACAATCTCTTTTCCTACATTCTCCTCTCAGGATTTTGGACATAAACATACACATGCCCAGTGTGAGTTTGAAGTCTCCAGATCCAGGACTCAAACCACAGTCATCCATGTAGTAGTCCAGCAACGTAACCATTATGCATTTGCTGTCCTCCCATTATATACATTCTTAAAATTAGCTGATTTTACCCTTAAAACTCACCAGGGGTATATGCCAAATATAATACAATACCCAGATCTACAGTTTTATCTTAATATTTACATTGTATTTCATTGTATTAATGAACCATCATATATTTAGTCAGTCCCTTATTGATGTACATTTAATTTTTTTAGTTTTGTGTTATCATAAAAACACTGTGGTGGGGTCCAGCAGGTAGTGTGCTGGTTAAGGTACTGGACATTCCCACATGGTCGACCAGGGTTCAAGTCCTGAATTTCGTGGCTTGCTTTCTCATTTCCTCTCTCTCTCTCTCGCCCTCTGTCTCTCTCTGGTCAAACTAAAAAATAAATGAATGAGGGAACCAGCAGTTAGCGTAATGGCTACATCGCTGGACTCCCACGTAGTCGACTGCGGTTCGAGTCCCAGACCCGGTGGCTTAAAACTCACGCCAGGCACGTGTGCGTGCATGCCCAAGATCCCGAGAGGAGAATGGAGGAGAAGGGATTGCGGCGTGACCATCCCCCCTGGGGGATGATTTCTCACTTTCTGTCTCTATGTCTCTGTCTGTTTGGTGAGCACACGTGCCCAATAGCAAAAACTTCTCAAAAAAAAAACAAAACAAAACTCTCCAAAAAAACAAAAGAAAATAAAAATAAAAATAAATAAAATAAAATAAAAATAAATAATTATTTTTAAAAAACACTGTAGCAGGGAACCAGCAGTTAGCGTAATGGCTACATCGCTGGACTCCCACGTAGTCGACCGCGGTTCACGTCCCGGACCCGGTGACTTAGAACTC
>NW_006160045.1:838275-851209 GCF_000334495.1 Tupaia belangeri chinensis
ACCCCCAAAAAAAAAAAAAAAAAAAAAAAAAAAAAAAACACTGTGGCAAACCTCTTGCTTTATTTTTACTTTTAATTCTTATAAGTTCCTGGCATATAGTAGATTCTCAGCAAATCTCTTGAATTAATGGATTAAAAAAAGCTAGATTGTATGCTGTAAATATGTACAATGATTAAAAAAAAAAACCTAGGGTCAACTTCATAGCCTAGCAATAAGGGAGCCAGATCCCAACCCCAGTTTGAATATCAGCCCCAACAGCTTGAAAATACAGATGTGTTATAAAACTATACACGTTTATGCCCCAAACCTGAATAGGATGAAGAAATGGAGAAGGGATTGCTATGTGACCACACTCCAGTTGCTTTCTCTCTCTCCCCCTCTCTCTGTCTCTCTCTAGTAAGCATATGAGTCCTCTAGCAATAAAAGGAAAGAGAGAAAGAGAAAGAAGAAAAAGAAAGAAGAAAGAGAGAATGAAAGAAGAGAGAGTAAGAAAGAAAGAAAGAGAGAGAGAAAGAGTAAGAAAGGAGAAAGAGAGAAAAAGAAAGAAGGGAGGGAGGAAGGAAGGGAGGAGGAATGGAGGGAAAGAAAGAGGGAGGAAGGGAGATGAAATGGCTTGGTCAATGAATTAGTAAATTTTATATTTTGATATATTGCTAAATTGCCTTCCAGAAAGGCAAATAATTACATTTTCTCTTATTGACATATTTTTAACTGTTTTTGGTTTAAGGATTTCCAGATATTTCAAACATTTTACTTTATTGGATCTGTTTTAGGGACAGTGATATTCTGGAATAAGAGTACAATAGCTTATATAAGCCAACTGCAAGATTTTCGGAAATTTTCAGGGCCAGTTGTAAAGTGTAGTTATTATTTTAAAATTATGTAAATTTTAATTAAACAAATTATATAAAAAAACAAAGGTAATAATAAATATTCAAAACACACTAACAAATTATTTTACTAAAGTTGGCTGTCTATGCTCTTGAAGTCAGTAATGACTGTCGGATCTGGATAGTGGAAATACCATACAGTGGTGTACTACCCTACTCTCTCCCAACGCCACCTTCAGTAACTATGTTGAAAACTTGAAATTGGTCATGTTGGGAGTATTAACACCATGGAAATCAGCAAGTACTATAAATCAAGGCTTGATGTAGTGTTGAAGCTAAAAGGGTTTTCAGTGTAATTAATAATTTACGCAAGGGTGAGAAATAGTTTAAAAAGATGCCACATGTCAAATTTAATGACAATAAATTTATTGAAAATGGAGCAAACTGGAACACTACTTCATTTGTCAAATCATGTTGACTACAGATTCAAAGTTAGAGAAAAATTAAGAAAAGCATTCTTCTATAATCAACTGACTAAATGGAATTACATTTATTTACAATAAAGACTATTGTGTACTTTTTATTATTTGTAAACTGTGTGCTATGCATCTTTTATATCAGTATAATCCAAAATTAATGTTTATGTGTGTATTTGCATGCTTTCTTCAGGGAGTTTGTTGTGAAATATTTAATGGTACATTAGGGATCATTTTTTATGAGGCTTTGCCTTTACAAAAACTGACATACCACATGTACATATATTCTAAGTTCCTATGTATAGTTAGCTATTTCTGAAATTAGTGTTCTGTTGCAGTGATCTTTCTATCTGTTGGGATCTTAGTACCATAGGAATTACATTGTTATCGCTTTAGAATACATCTAGTATCTGAAAGAATAGACACCACCCACTACATCCCATCTCCATGGTTATTACAGATGAACTTGAAAAGAAAACTCTTGAAACCTCCTTTCTCACGGTCCTCCAAAAGATATCTCTTCCTTCCATTCACCTCTTATTTTATATTCATTGTTAGAATCTTACCATTTTCTTCATATATGCCCTATATATTTTCAGTCTTCATAATTCTAAGTATTTCATATTTTTGTCTTCTGTGTGCATACTCATATGGAAAATCTTTTAATATTATTTTAAATTTAATATTTTTCACAAATATTTTACCACCTTTTAGAATTACCACAAAACTATTGCACCAAAAACTAAGTTAAAAATAGTAGTTGTGTGTCATCCCTATAGCCTAGTGTTTAAGGGAGCCAGATTCCACATGGCTGACCACACAGTTCAAATCTTAGCCCCAGCAGCTTGAAAAACATGTGGAGAACATGAGCATGTACGGTCAAATCCTGACAAGATGTAAAAATGGAAAAGAAGGGGCTGGGGTATTCTTTTCCTTCTCTCTTTCTCTCGCTTTGTGTCTGTCTCTCTTTGGTAAGCACACATGCCCTCTGGCGATTAGGAAAAAAAGAGTAGTTGCAAACCACTTCCAACAAGAATGATGACTGGATCACTGTTCATTTGTTACCATCCTTCCAATAACTGTTTTCCTACCTAGTAATTGGCTATGGTTATTGTCTTTAAAGTTTTCTTTTGAAGAAAGAAAAGGTATGGCTGGTTGTATTAGAAGGTGAGTTACTGAGTGCCAATCACTTTAATATAATTAAAAACATAGAAGGACCAGCCCATGGTGTGATGGTTAAGGTGGCTAGATCCCACGTGGCTGATTGTGCAGTCTGAGTTCCAGACCTGGCAGCTTGAGAAACACTCCAGGTGCCTGTGCATGTGTGCCCAAAATCCCTAAAGAAGAGAAAGATAGAGGAAAAGAAATTGTGGCATGACCATCCCCCATTAGTGATGCTTCCTCACTTTCTTTTTCTGTCTCTCTCCAGCAAGCAGACATACCCTCTGGCAATTTTAAAAAAGAAAAACATAGAAAATTGAGGAAATCTATATAAAGTCTGAAATTAGTTAAAAACGATTGATGGGACCAGAAGTGGCACAACAGTGGATCACGGTGGTCTGCTAGGCAGTCTTCCATGGGAAGGTTCACAGATCAAGTCCTGAGACATCCCTGAGTTACCAGGCACATGCACGCCCACAATCCAGGACTGGCTGAAGACTTAAGATGGACTGCCATGTCAAGACCCTATTGGGGATCTAGCTCTGTCTCTGCCTCATTCATAAAAGAACTAAATAGATATTTTTCTAAAAATGTTGTTCTTTAAAAAAAAAAACATGAGTACACTGTGTGATGAGGTGTGCACTTCTGTGTGTGTGTGTGTGTGTGTGTGTGTGTGTGTGTGGTGATTTAGACAGTGTTTTAATGTATCTCAACCCTTTTCCCTTAGCCTCCCAAGTAGCTGAGACTACACATGGCACTGTGCCGGCCAGGAATGGAACCCAGGCCTCCCATGTGATCTCAGCCTACCAAGTAGCAATGGCCAGTTTAAACTACCACACTGGGCTTGGTGGTCAAAAGTTTTAATACCATAGTTTGTGAAACAAAAGCTCTGAAGCAATTAATGAATTTAAAAAAAAAAAAAAGGATACCTCTTCTCTTAAACATGAATACACACATTAAAATTACCTTAAGATGATGACACAAATTTTGAGTCTTTTATGCCATGTGTTGAGTATAATCCTTATGGGTATTTATAAAACCATTGAAAAGTCATATTGTTCTTCTAACAGTATTTTTTTTTAACCTCATACACGTTACCATCAACAGGTAATTTTCCATTTTTGTGCCCCTTAAATGTTTTGCTTCTTTAAAATTTACCCTATGGTGTCTTTTTAAAAAAATGAACTCCTATAACTTATCATTTAATAAGCTCTATTCCACTGTATATTGCTAATCTCACTCCTCTATCCTAATGATGTTTCTTGAGACCCACTGAGTTCTAGCTCTCATGAGAACAGGTTAGTTCTTACAAGAGCTAACTGTTACAATAAATGAGAGACCCATCAAATCTTGTTCCCTCTGCATGTGCCCACCATACTATGCAACCATCAGCAATGCTTTGGTCCTCGGCTTTTGGACTTTCCAGTCACCAGAATCATAAATTTGTAAACTAACCTCTATATTCTATATAAAATCACCCAGGCTCAGATATTTCTGTTAGCAATGCAAAATGGACCACGTCAGTAGATATAGAAATCAAATGGTTGCTAGATAATAAACTTTAATGCTTAAATTGGGTATGCTTAAATTGTTTTTTTCCTGGTTTTAGTTTATCAGATGCAAAGTGTGACCTGGACCGGACATTCTCTCTTCTCCACAGAAGTTGGGAGACACCTCTCTTAGATTTTTCCCAGACCTATGACTATCTTTATTTGTTGTTCACTAGATGATGTATTAATACTTCTCATATTTCATAGTTCCAACTTGCAAAACAAGTATCTTTCAATGCTTAAAGAACTTCTAATATTAATAGAGTTCCTTTCATGTTAAATAAAAACTTCGTGGTTCAACAGACTACATAATTACACAACTATTTGTTTTAAAAAAAAAGTTTTAGAGGCGATGTCTTGAGAGCAAGACAATTTTAGACATAAGAACTTGGATTGGATAAGAGACATTTTGCAATATAAACACTTTATCTTTAAAAAAAAAAAAAGACTCCTTGATTAATGAATCTGTCTCAGGCAGCTAGGCTGTTGTAACAGAATACTAAGATCAAGTGGCTGAAACAACAAATATTTATTACAGTTCTTGAAGCCAGGAAGTTCACAAACAGGGTGCTAACAGATCTGGTATCTGGCAAGGGCCCTTTCCCTGGTTTATGAATGGCCATCTTCAGTTACATCCTCACATGGCTCATCTCTCTCATGTTTCTCTTTATAAAGGCTCTAATCTCACTCAGAAAGACTCCACCCTCATGATTTAACTACCTCCCAAAATGCCCACTTCCTAAAACCCTCAGATTAGTGGCTAGGATTCTAACATATGAATTTTGAAGGGATACAAACATTCAGTCAATAGCATTAATCCATTTCTGTTCTGGTAGAACATTTTCCAATAAGAAACCCTCCTAGCAGACTCCAGTTCTTGAAACTTCTGTTCTTTCTTCCACTGTAGATCATCAGTCATGTTTGAAGCATTCTCAGATTGAAAAGAAATAACTGCTGATTATTCACTAATGCCTCAGTGGTTGCCTAACCATAATTTATTGAAATGAACTGTGGATGTGAATCTATTAATAGAACAAGTGATATGAATAGCTTAGTCCTCCCTAATAATTACAATAATTGCCAGCATTTATTTAGCAGAATTTTTCTAGATACTCTACGTACTTGTTGTACTATCTCATTTAATGTTAACAATAACCTTAAAAGTCAGGTACTTCTATTATCATCCTCATTTAATAGATAATGAAATTAAGGCACAGAAAAGTTAAATACTTACAAAAACATCATAGTGGCGGAGACACTCTCTATTTACCCACAGTCAACACAACTACTCCTTCCTGTTGAGGAATTTTTCCCAAGCAATTCAATGTCAGCTCTCAGTTTCCACATCTGCCACTTGACTGGATGATATTAGTATTAGTGTCTATCCTATCTATTTCAAAGACTTGTTAGATGTATCAAATAAGATGTTGCAAAACGTGTTCTGGGCTTTTCCTTTCTTATTGGGGGCAATTCTAAAAACTATACAGTAGATAAAATATATGGCAAGATTTTAGGTTTTGGGGTAGGAATTGAGTGCTTTCTAGAGTCAAAAAAAAAAAGCCCAAACAGAGGAAGCTGAGAATTCCCCAGCCTCTGCCCCATCCTCTTTTCCATCAGTCAGGCCTGGAGCCTCGATGCAAAGACAATCGCTACCAACTTCTGTCAACCTCACATTTCTGCCACCCCTCTTTTCTAAGTTATATCTTCTTTAAAAATGTAGATTGTCCTGTGAATAATCTGGGTTCTCAGTCAACTCCTTTTAGGAGTAAAGGAGCTAGTCTTCCCAGGCTAATTTGCCTTCATTAATTCACATGCAATTACAGGGCTGACTTTGGCTATCAGATGTTTATGCACATTCTACCTTACTGCATACAGGGCCTTTAGTTTTAAAAAATATATATATATATATATAGATAGATAGATAGATAGATAGAGAGAGAGAGAGAATGACACAAGTGTTTGGACAAACATGATGGTACTCTTTCTTCTCTATGTTATTTCCCTAGCTTCCCTATATTCTCTCCAAGTCTTTTTCTTTTCATTTATCTTTTATTAATATAAGACCACTTCCATCTGGTTGCCGTCTCATTGTCTCTAACTTCCTTCTTCTGTCCCTCCAACCTCTTTTATTTTACTCTAAGTGATTATTATATTGAATATATATCACCTTTTATTTGTTCTATCTCAGTATAGGTTTCCCTTAGTTACAGGAAACACTAAAACATTCTAAATATCCCTTTCCAAAAAAGAACTCTGAAATACCAAAAGTTGTTAATAATTTACTTGATCCTCAATCATAATTTATTAGGCCCATTCTGTGCAATATTTGGGGAAGAGGAGAGCAGGAAAGTTGCCCATCCAAGAGACATTTTGGAAAGTATCTTTACCCACCTGAGGCCACCACAGTCCCTTTCCTTTCCAAGCCAAGCAGCTGGGTCTGAACTCTGCCAAACAATAAGCAAGAAATTATTCTCCACAAATCTCTTTGATTCTGCATACATCAATAGTCTCCCTCAGGCTTGGGAAATAGGCTGAAAGGCTCATAAAGTGTATAAGCTGTGATTCCTGCAGGATCCAAACAGAAGCTGAAGGGCCTATGTGTAGTAAGTTAACTTGAAGGTAGAGTGTGCATAAACATCTGATAGCAGAAGTCAGCCCTGCGATTGCATTTGAATTAATGAAGGCAAATTAGCCCCGGATTTATGTTTGTTGTGTGGGAAGGTGATGGCAGAGTAAATCTTCCAAATTTAAGTATATTTTATGTTAATTGCATAAGGCAGCATAGATTTGTTGCTTTAAATTTCATCCACAGGGAGCTAAAGTTGGGCTTGTTGATTTCTTTTATTATCCACTAAAATGACTTCAGCTCTTGTTTGTATTTACTTGAGAGGTACAGATCTACTCTTGAATTGCTTTACAACTTTAAGTGTTTTAAGAAACTTCTTTTTAATACCATCTAGTTAATTGTACCATAATAGCTCCTAAGTGGAACATTATATCTATCAGTCTTAAGTGCTGCTATGGATATAATAGCTTCGGTCATATTATTATCATCTTTTTCAGTTAGAGCACTTGGAAAGCTGAAAATTAAACATGCCTCAATCTGCTATGATTCTAGCTATTACTTACCTTAGTGCTAAGTAAATACTAAAGAAACTCTATCACCTCTGGTAAATTATATTCTGAGTTTTCCAATGGTGGAATATAGGTTCAATGCAAATACACATTTTTCTTTGCTTTTTATTTCTCTGCTCAGTTGAAAATGTTTTCTCTGTAATGGCAAGTTTATGTGTGTGCACTGAATATTAAAATATCAGTATCCTTCATAGGGAGAAATTTGTGATGAGGGAACAGAGGGAATGACAAAATTACATCCAGGTATGGTTGGAGATCATTCAATACTTAGTCCTCTATACCCTCAACATACCAAATCCATAGATGACTAGGTGTTGGGACCAAACTAGGCTAAGAAAGTTGGCCTACTTGCTTTCACAGTGTGCCACCCCTTGCCACTAAAATATAATATCCCCAAGTAGCAGCTGTTTGTACCACCTAGGAGCTTTTAGAAATCCAGACAGTCGGGCCCCATTGCTGACCTAAACAAACAAACAAACAAACAAACAAACAAAAAACTGCAGGTTAACAAGATCCTCTCAGGATTCTTTGGTACTCTCAAGTCTGAGGAACATGTATATTTGCATTGAACCCATCCACCATTCCAAGAGCCTCCAGTGGGAAGATGAAAAACTCCCATTGAACCTCAGGTATAAACAAGGAACAGGCTAGTTATTCTTCTTAGTAGAAACTGTGTGGTAGTAATAACTGAATGTGTTTTTTTAAAGCTGTAACTCTTTTAAAATTTAAATCAGTCACTGAGATCTTGTGTCAGAGGGAAAAGAGACAGTGAAGGAGGAAAGTGTCCCACACTTAATTCCAACAGACTGTTGAAAAGAAAACCTCTTATTGGAACCATTTTACCCTCTGCTGTGTGTGATGTTATTGGATTTGATTTCCTTTCTTTTAGAGGACATATTGGTTAAAAAAAAAATGACCTAAATTCAGTATTCCATCCAGATGCTTTCAATTTGGCAGGCGGGAAGCAAGTTTTGCATAGAGACTGAGCTCACTGAAAGGGATCAGAATTTTTAGTTTGAAATTCCAAAGGCATTTTAAAGTCAAGAAATCAAGAAGAAAGAAAATGCAAGTGACCTTGATAAAATTCTACAATAATATTCACACCTCCAAGCCATCTTGGAATAAGCTCTTTTGGGTCTCCCTTTGTAATTAGTCTTTTTGGCTCTGAGTTCAAAACGGGCCGTATATTAATTTCACTTAGAAAAATAACAAAAAAGGGAAGTCTAGTAAGATACAAAACACAACTAACTTAACCGGAGGCGCAATACAGAAAGCATCAACTGGTGACAACCAAAGGCTGCACTTCCCCAGTTAACTTGTGTCTCAAGATCTGCTGTCCACTACAGTTTCAGGCAATCTTGGACCATGGGCCCATGGTGGACAGCCATGGGTATGACCTGGGCAGTTCAGCCTTGTCTTCTTTCTTGAAAATAACTTGCAAGCTCAGACAGGATATATATATTTCCACTTCCAGCACAGCTTCTCTCTTTCTGTGCAGATAGCAGGCCCACAAACATGGTGAACGCCCCTGAAACCCAGTGAACTTTCTGTAAGAAGTAGCAGGCACCAGTCTCACACAATGACACAGTACAAAAGGGGCAGGGATTCTATGTATCCTCAGAGGAATGGCATTATGACAGGAAGCTGAGTGGCTATGGTGGACAAACTAAGTCTATTTTCCAGAAAAGGGCAAAAACTACAAAGATTGTGCTGAAATTTGAATGTGTTGAGCTCAACTTCCATCTATGAGAATGCTGCCTATTAAGAGATGCTAGCATTTTGAACTGGGAGGAGATAAGAAGAAAAAAGGTCAGGTGACCTAGTTCTAAACTTATCTTTTGTTTTATTATGAAGACAATAAAATCTTGAGGTCAATACCTACCTCATTTGATTACGATTGGTCTTTTTGTGAGGGAATAAATCAATAAAATTCCCCTTGTGGGGAAATTAAAAAAAAAAAAAATCAGACTGACTCTGACCTCAAAATAAACTTGAAGTTTTGACTTCCCTTGACCTATATATATATTTATATATATATATATATAAAATTTCTTTACTGCATAAACTGCTTTACAGGATTTCCTTTTGTCCTAGCCATTTGTTTTTTCTAAATTTTGCCATCATTTTAAATAATCAGACATTACAGAGCCAGCCCTGTAACACATTGGTTAAGTGCTATAAATGGAAAGCTGGACCCCACATAGATGATCGTGGTTTATATTTCAACTGCAGTGGCTTCAGAAACAGTCTCAGCACATGTGCATGTGTAGCCCAAATTCTGATGGGATAGAGTAGTAGAAAAAGAATCCCCTATCTTGGGATACTTCCTCTCTCTCTCTCTTTCTCTCTTTCTCTCTCTCTCTCATGAGTGCACACATCCGCTAGCAAATATATATTAGTCTATCCTAGACACTGGGATAAGCATATGGCAAAATAATAATTTGTCGCTAGACTCCCACATAGTCCACAGCAGTTCAAGTTCCAGACTTGGTGATTTAAAACTCATGCTGGGTACATGTGCATGCATGCCCAAAATCCCGAGAAGAGAATGGAGGAGATGGGATTGTGGCATGGCCATTCCCCCTGGAGTGTGATTTCTCGCTTTCTGTCTCTCTGTCTCTGTCTCTCCAGCAAGTATATGCACCCTATAGCAAAATTCTCTTAAAAAAAAAAAAAAAGATAACCTAGACACCAATTGCTGCTAATGTCTGGCAATATTTAAATATTTTTCAAGGTATTTTAATTTACTGACTTAGGAGTAAATTAGTCTCATTATTTTCAAATCAGAATCTTATTAAAAATATCTCATATGAGGCGAGATGGTTGTGTTGCAGTGAAGCATGATCCTCTGTGAGGCCACCCACATAGGAAGGTTCCATGTTTGCCTCCTGAGTCTGTCCATGCACACTGGGTGCATGCCCGTGATCTTGGATTGGCTAACACTGGGGTGGATTGAGGCAGAAAGACCCGGTTGGTAGTACTCTTCTATAGAAGAAAGAAAGAGCATACTTTAAAAAAAAAAGAAAAAAAAAAGAATATAACAGGTAATAAATACTAACAAATTATATGGCATGATTTATAGTTTCTCATCACTAAGGATAATAAAATAATTTTATAGTTTTAAAGGAAAAACAGCAGTTTTGTATTTTATGAAAAGGTAAATTTGAGCCACCACATATGTAAATTCATTTTTAAATTATATAAGTGGCCTATTAAATAGAGAATTTGAATTTAGTGTATGTTAGAAAAATATTTTAGTTTTTCATGACTATAATAACTATCCCATCTCAAAGAAAAGTTTACAAAATCAATGAACTCATTCAAAATAGAATCACAATGACTACTAACTACAAAAAAATAGTTAAGAATGATATATTAATTTCCTAGGCTGATGAAACAAAGTACCACAAATTAGGTGACATAACAGAAATTTATTGTCTGACAGTTCTAGAAGCTAGAAACCCCAAACCAAAGTCTTGGCATGGCCATATTCCCTCTGGTGCCACTAGAAGAAGATCCTTCCTTGCCTCTTCAGCTTCTGATAGCCCCAGGCATTCCTTGGCTTATGGAAGAGTAAACCTAGTCTCTTCACAATCTTCTCATGATCTCCTTCCTGGTGTGTCTCTGTCATCTATTCTAACAAGAACATCAGCCATATTGGATTAATGGCCCCACCTTAGTGGCCTTATCTTAACTCAATTACATCTACAAAACCCTATTTCCAAATAAAACCACAGTCACAGGTCTCAGGGGTTAGGACTGTGACATGTCTTAGTGGGGAAAAGGGGACACAATTCAACCCAAAACACATGACTAGCATGTCTCAGTAATGGACTGTAGCCTGTAACCTTGCCAAAATGACAGTCTTATTCTCTTTGTGGTCCAAAAATCAAAATAAAATTTCATTCACAAGAAAGGAACCATTAGAAATAAAGAAATAGTTGGCTAACAAAACATGCCCAACTAGTATTCAATAACAATTCTCTTACAAAGGATAAAAGGGTATTTAGAGCGTGTCAGTGGTGGCAGCCCCAATAATAGTAGTCAGTAACTTCAGATCCTTGAAGTTTTCCAAAATCACATCTGCCTTAGTGGCAATAGGGCTCCAGAAAACAAAGCTATAAGTTCAAAAGATTCATCAAGAGGAAGAGATAGAAGCCTTAGTGCCTGCAGTCATTTATTCCATAACTCTCATAAATAATTTAGAATAACAATTAGTCATTCTTTGATAGTAGCTGACTATTTAGAAAACATAATTCACACTAAGTTATATACTATCTATGATTTAACATAGTGTAGTTAACAACTTCTTTAATTGTTACGATTTGGTGCTTAATTTTTTTCTGACTTGTTATAATTTTCCCACCTTCTCCTCGAAGTACTATTTCAAGGACACTTCCGTTGTCTCTCTCCTCTTCCTGCCCAGCTCCTCTTCTACTCCTTGTAGGCACCTTCATGGGTACCTCAGAACACCACTCTCCTGGTGCTCCTGCTTCCTCTAATCTCAACCCTGGCTTCCCAGCTCTATCCTAGAATCCTCAATATATGACTGATCAACTCTTCCCCACTGCCCTTCCCTGACCACTCAGAGGTTCTCCTTTGTGTATGGATGAATCTCTAAATTAAGTAGTCTTAACTTGAAGTATAAATATTGGTACATTTGTCAGGAGTGTGGTGTCAAGATTATTATTAGACTTTCAGAGAATTCCCTAATCCCAAAAGAAAAAAAAACAACTATAAATAGTGGAATGCCTGGCTCCATTAATTAACATGTTTGAGAGGGTCTGAGGTGGGAGTATGGGAGTCCTTCTCTAACACACACACCATTTGGCTTTCCTCTGTCTCCTTTGTGAGCTGTGCAGTGGGACTGAAGCAGAGCTGGGACTGCAGCTAAACATTGCCTCAAAGACTCAAAGCAGATGTCTTGGGTTCTGCTTCTTGTATTCAAACAGAATCCTGATCTGATCCCAATCTGAATGATAGAGTGTGGTCTGCCTGGTCAACTCCCAACCCCCAGAGAAACGTGAATGCAAGACTGAACACTGAAAAAAGGGGCTCTGTCCTCAGTTCTGGTGTGACTGAGATTCCGGGGCCTAGGACGTGCAACCTAAGCCACAGAGACATGGCTCACCTGCCAAAGAAAAGAGAATTTTGGGTCTTCAGATGGCCCAGAAATGCAATGTCTTCCTCCTCCACCCACACTGAACCTAGAAATGCCTTGTTAAGCTATCATTAAATGAGATAGCATACATATAGCACCCAGTATGGAGCCTAGCAGATCTCAGGAGCTCCATAAATATTAGTTCCCTTCTCTATTAAAAGTAACACCAGCTACAGTGTTTATGTGATTTGCTTGCCATTATTACCATATAGCACAGTAAGAAGTGTGCACATAATTAAATATGTACCACTATGGTAATTGTGTTTTTAAATTTTATTGATAACATCATTATACTCTTTGTGTAAGCTCAGAGCTTTTCTGCTTATATAGCATGATTATCTGTTCCTTAACTTTCACCAAAAGAAAAAAAAATTCTAGGAAATATCTGAGGGAAGAACAGTTCAGTGGTTTAACAAGGTAAAGAAAACAACCTAACATCTTCCTGAAGTGCAAAATGCAAAATATTACTTTCCTCATTGTTCTGCCTGGCAAAGTCTTGTCCCATCCCTCAACCCTGGAAGGCCTCACCAACTGGCTCCCTCTACACACCACACTTCACTGATACTGATTTTCTCTTTCCTTTCCTTTGGCCCCTCCCCAAAAAAAAAAAAAAAAAAAAAA